>NW_008350357.1:1051663-1056516 GCF_000622305.1 Nannospalax galili
GAGTGCAGTGCTGTCTAAGCTGAGTGCTAAAGGCTGGATAAGAGGTGAAAGCCTTACAGGGAGCGATCCTGTTCCCAAACTTTTCATCTAAGACTGCCACCATCACCCATTCCATTGACTGCCCACTGACTGTGGAAGGGGGAAGTGACCCGGAGTTGGCCAATGTGAAGGGAAGAGAAGGTCTCCCAGGGGATTCTGGGATACCTGCTCTCAGGAAAGGTACAGGAATAGAAAGTTCCATCCTGCATTTGGATAGTGCCACCTGTGGATGTCAGTCCTGCACCCTGTGTAATAGAAAAGGCCTGGTGGTCCTTGATAGCCTCAGCCGATTGAGATGATACCTGCCCTGCTCCCAGCCTCCCCCTCTGCTTCCTCCTGACTGACTGCTTTCTGAGGTGATGACCTTTGTGATCGGGCCTGAATGAGGAAGGTTTCTCTTTACTCATCGCCACAAGGGTTGTATGCGTCTTTTGGAGAGGGCAACATAGTCTAGTGGTTCAGGATACTAGCTCTGATTCTAGAGAAACGTCCTTCAGGCCCAGATGTGTCCCGTGCCTCTGTATCATCCTGGGAAAATTCCTGTCCTCACCTGCGAAATTAGTTTGTCATTAAGACTCAATATCATTGGGCATGGTGGTTCATCCTGTACTTGGAGCATTCAGGGTTGAGGCAGGGAGGACTGACTTGAGTTTGCAGCCAGCCTGGGCTACAGAGTGAGACCCCCCCCCATCTCAAGAACAAAGATAAAGGGGCTGGAGAGGTGGCTCAGCAGTTAAGAGCACTGGCTGCTCTTGCAGAAGGCCCAGCTTCGGTTCCCAGCACTCCCAGGATGGCTAACACCCGTCCATAACTCCAGTTCCAGGGGATCTGACGCCCCCTTCTGGCCTCCGTGGACATTGCACGGCACTGGCGAACTTATACACGTGCAGACAATACATTCACACACATAAAATAAAAATTAATAGAATTTTAAAAAATAAAATAAAGCGGAAGGAAGAAGAAGAGCAGGAGTAGAATCACAATACTGCCAACTCACAGGACTCAAAAAGAGATTATATTTGCAGTGAGGAAATTCGAGGTGCCTGGCACATTTCCTGCCATTACGTGTCTTGATGCTGCTGGGGGATGTTTGGGAAGGGGATTCATACTACACTTTATGCCTTTTGGCAAGGGGCAGAAATGTTTCACTAACCAGACTTCTCTGAGTGGCCCAGAGCCTTTCTTCTTCTGCCCTTTCCTCAGCTTTTGGTGGATGATCCTTCACCAGAATGCTAGGTACTCCACGGTGGGTTCCCCGTCTGGGAACCATAAACATACATCATCTTATATTTTGTGGCTATTTCTAATTTGGCTCCAGTCCTGTCCTGAGGTCTGACGGGGCTGCTTCTTGCTTAGGGGATGCCCTAGGACAGATCACAGAGGGTGTGAAATTGTTTGAATCCTTCCAGGACAGTGGAGACTTTCTGAGATGTGGTCCCAGCTCCTCTCTCCAAACACATCTCCCTCTCCTCCACACTCCACAGCAGGTCCCAGCCTGGCTTCTTTTGTGTACGTGGGGGTGGGGGGGTGGGGGGAGTGTGAAGTGATAGAATGGAGGTCAAGTACCTAGCTCACATTTCCTGATATGTGGGAGGCACTAAAAAATGGAAGCTGTTTTCTGTCCCATCTCTTGGAGTCCATGTCACCTGGCACTTGACTTTGCAATATCTCAGAAAGTGTTTTGACCGCAGGAAGATGTGACATACTGTGTGTGTTACTAGTCAAGATTTTCCAGAGAAACGAAACCAGTAAGAAATCCATGATCTACCTGTGCATCTGTGCATATCTCTATCTATGGGTAGATTTATTCATTTCAAGGAATTGGCTCCATGAGATTGTGGGCACAGGCCAGTCTGAAATCTGGAGATGTAGATACCAGGGCGCATGGCTGGATATTATTCACATAAGAGTTGAAGTTGCAGTCTTGAGTCTGAAATCAGCAGTCGGGCCATCGTGCTGAAAACTCAGGCAGAGTTTCTGTGTTGGGTCATGAGGCTGAATTACTTCCACCCTAAGAAGCACTGGTTGCCACTCTTCAGGCCTTCGGCTGACTTGATGAATCCATCCATTCACATGATGGACGATAACGTGCCTTACTTAAACTCTAATGATTTTAAGGTTCATCACTCCCGGCGATACCTTCTCAAAGGCACTTAGTCTACTGACAGGGACAGCAGAAAAACAGTACACTGAGGGGCATAATCTCCCAAACTGAAGCTTTGACCAATAAACTCTGGGTTCACTCATGTCCAGACATCTTTTTCCCTCTCTTCAGAAACCGTGTGAGACAATGATGGAGGAAACACGAGGCTGGGTTGTTTGAAGCAGAAATTTGATATAAGTGCTGTATACTTCTGCAGCAAGAGACAGTTGAAGGGGTAAGATGAAGAAAGGGAAGTCCCGTCTATTACAACAGCTGTTCCCAACCCTCAAGCAGGGGACTTTTTCCTGTGGGCCTCGCTGTCCCCCAGGCCTCTGGGGAGGATTACCAGTCCTTTCATGACCCTCCTGTGGTACACATAGAGATAATACTGTAAAATAGTGCAGAGCAATCAGGGAAGAAATTGGGAGCAAAAGTCTGATTAAAATCTGGGTCTGCTCTGAGTAGATATAGCTGAAGCCTCGGTGTACCTTCACAAGAAAGTATTTGTGAGAGTTATTTGCTTCCTCTGAGAATTGGCTCTCTACACGAAGTGATTATGATCCAGAGAGGGTCTCTGTGCCGTGGGAAAACTGGTCAGAGCTGTGATTCTCAATTGCCTTAAGATCATGTTCCGTGTCTCCCACCTCTTCGTGTGTGGTGGCGATGACCCAACAAATGTAATTGCATGGATGTGTTGGAAACATAGCTTTCAATTGCTAAAATGTTAAGAGCCTTCCTTTCTGGCCTATTCGTTTGTCTTTCTCCATGTGGAAAGCCAAGTCACATTACTTGAAATATTTCTAATGTTGTTCTTGGTTTCCTGCCCCAAATTTAGGGTGTCCTGTGTGTCCCGAAGAAACTGCTGATTTCTTGGTTTCCACTTTTGCTAAGAGGATAGAGTGTGGACCACGTCTCCGTAGGTTCAGTTATGCATTGAGGATGGTAGGCCGGGAAGAGGGGAAGGAGGTAAGGAAGGAGATAGGGGAGAGAGCATACGTGTGCCCTTGTGCAGTGTCTACCCTTGAGTTTTTCAATGAGCATATAGTGAGTTTGCCTTTTTTCTCTGCTGGAATACAGTTACATGAGCACACGCAGATTTTTGTAGCCACTACCACAGCCAGGATAGGGAATTCATGTGTCACTCCAAAAATACTCCCTGCTGTCATCGCTCTGCGGGGTTCCCTCTCGACCCCTCATAGCTGGTGTAACGTGATCTGTTCGCCTTTGCTGGCTTTTTGTCTTTTGGAGAGAGTCATATAAATGAAACCAGGCGGCTTACAGCCTTCCTAGATGGACTTCCTTCTTTCAGCGTGCTGAAACATCGTGGATGAATGTCAAATCAGTATTCCGCTCTTTAAGCTGACCAGTTTGCCATTGCATGGGATGCCACCGTTTGTTATCCATTCCTCCTCTGAGAAGGACATTTGTGTTGTTTCAGGCCCTGGGTGACTGTGATTAGAGCTGCTCTAAGCATTCATGTGCCAGCTCTTGTGTGAATCTAAGATTTGAGTTCGCTGGGGACAATCCCCAAGGGATTTCTGCGTCCAGGTAAATGCCCACTTAAGTTATAAGAAATGACCGATTTGGTTTCCAAGTGGCTGTCAGGTTTTGCGTGCTGGCTTGCAAAGAGAGTATGAGAGTTCAAGTTCCCCGGCATATTCTCGACCACTTGGCCTTGCCATTACTTTCTGTTTGACCCATTCTAGCAGCTGTGATGGAGTAGGTCATCACCCTTTTAATTTGCATGTCTCCAGTGATTCATGATGTAGACTCTCGTTTTCTGTGCTCACGTTCCCCCGACCCCTTTCGAATTCAGGTTGTTTGTTGTCTGGCTATTAAGTTTTGCAAATGCTTTCCGCACTCCAGATAGAAGACCTTTGTCAGCTCTGTGACTCACAAACATTTCCTCTTAATGTGTGGCTTTGCTGTTCATGGTCTTAACTCGCTGTCTTTTTCTGAGTTTGAACTTTTTATGAAGTCCAGTGTTTTTTCTCGTTCATCATGCTTTTGGTTCAAGACTTATTGCCTGTTCTCTGGGCCTAAAGATGCTGTGGTACAGTGTCTTCTGTATCAGAAGATTAGGCCTCTGACCATTGCTTTTGAAACCTTTTTTTGGTCATTGATTATACAGATTATGAGGTTGGGGTTCATATTTTTGCATACAGGTATATAGCACTGCACGTTGGAAAGATTCACCTTTCTCTGAAACACCTGGTGTGTTCCTGTCCATACTCCCTTGTGTGGGTGTGGTTATAGACTCTTTTCTTCCGTGGATCTAAGTGTCTGTTTCTTTCCCAGACAATGATCTTGATGAGTGCAGCTTTACAGTGGGCCCTGAAAGCAAATTCATTCTTGTTTTTCAGATTTTGGAAGTTCCACATGAATTATAGGATCAGCGAATTGATGTACACAAATTTCCTTCCACTTTTGATTGGTGTTGGATCAGTTCAGCTTGGAGATAATTAACATTTTCCCTCAGAGTGCATCTTCCAATCCATAAGCACATTGTTCTCCTACATTTAATGAAACCTTTGATTTTTTTCATTAGCATTTCATGGTGTCCTCTGTAGAGACCCTATGTATAGACCTTTTCTCAGTACCTATAGCATGTCTGTAGCTGTTGTAAACAGTATCGCTTTTTTTTTTTTTTTTTTTTTGTTTTTTTTTGGAC
>NW_008350357.1:1060420-1091292 GCF_000622305.1 Nannospalax galili
ACTATGGGCACAGTGTGGGGACTTTTAGTAAACTTACAGCATTATACAATGTTTAACACAATCCTGTTTCAAAATGCTTCTATATTTCAGAAAGATTCTCAGTATCCACAGAGCAGGCAATCTCTAGGACTACCTCCAACCCCAGGCCATGCCTAATCTGTATTCTGTCTCTGTAGAATTTCTCTTTCTGGACATTTTCTTTAACTCACACAGTAAGTGTTATTTTGCATCTGGCTCTTGCCTCTTAGCAAAACGTTTTTGGCTCAGTGAGATGGCTCCCTGCTCAAGGCCCTTGCCACCGTTCCTGATGACCTGAGTTTAATCCGTGAGATCCTTAAAATAGAAGAAGAGATCCAATTTCCCCAAGTTGTCCTCTGACTTCCACATGCATGCCAGGGGACCTGCACTGTTTCCCTTCACAAAATATAAACAAATAAACAAATAAATATATAAAATAAATAAGAAGATACTTTTGAAGCTTTTGAGGTTCACACAAGGCATAGTTTCAGCACCAGGAGTGTCTGTGTCCTCCGTTCAGTGATGTTCTGCTGTATTGATATGCCACCTTTCCTGTCCTCTTACCAACTGGTACACGTTCCATTTTCACTTTGGGCCCACCATGGACAATACTTCTATGAACATCACAGTACATGTTATGTGTGCTCACTGTTGCTAATAACACAGTATCTCATACTGGATAAAGTTTAGAGATTTTTTTTGACTTAAGGTTCTGGTCCAAGGTTAAGGGGCTTTACCTGGTGATGGCCTTCTTGCCAGTAGGGTCCCAGAGGACATTACATGGCAGGCAGACATGGAGCATGAGAGTGTCCTTGCCAAACTGGCCTATACAGGAGACTGGTGTGTAACTCGATCCTCCAGGCATGATATGGCCATTGCCACCTTGAAGTCAGAGGAGCTGTGATTACCTGCATGAGTCCTCACAAGATTAAGGCCAACTAACATTGCCTTGTGGAAGGAGGGGGAAAAGGCTCACAAGGTAGCTGAAGGGTTGGCCAAGTGGGGCATGAGGCCCCACCCCTACCCTAGAATATATAAGTGGATAACTTACTGGAGGGGGAGGGTAGACTCCAGTGTAAGGCCTAGCTTCCTGTGAGTCGCCCTTGTTCCTGTAAGTAACCCAGATTCAATTCACTGGTTCACCAAGTAGACTTGGATGAAATTGTTTCTTGGACTGCCATTGGTGCCCTAACATCAGAGAAGACATGCTTCTTCACTTCTTCTGCGGTACACCACATAACAGAGACCTGCTCTCCAGATAGCCCTTGAACCCACTTATCCATCCACGTATCTCTCTCTCTCTCTCTCTCTCTCTCTCTCTCTCTCTCTCTCTCGTCAGGGATTGACCCTAAGGCCTTGTATATGCTAGACAATTCCTCTACCACTGAATTCCAATCCTGGTCACATTCCTAGATTAAATGAATATACTAATTCATTCATAAGCACACTATACTACCAACTCTTCAAGGTCCTTCCTATTTTCATGTATATTTTTTCAAGACAGGGTCTGCTTATGCTTAAGGTATGCTTATGTAGGCCAGGATGGTCTGGAACTACTTTGTAGACCAAACTTTCATCAAACTCTCAGTGATCAGCCTCCCTCTGACTCCCCCATACCTGGCCTATTCCCACTTCTTAATCTCCCATGATGAGGATTAAATTTCCATATGAATTTTAGGGGAGATGAACCATTGCACATGTCTGTATGGACATATATCTGTCTAGTCCCAGTCTTATAGGAAGAGCATGCCTTCTTTCACATCTTTTTATAATGTCTCTTGCAAGATACCTTTTAGTTTTTTGTTTTGTTTTGTTTTTCTGAGACAGGGTCTCCCTGTAGCCCCAGATGGCCTGGATCTAACTATGTAGGCCAGGCCGGACTCCACATCACAGTCATCCATCTGCCTTCAGAGCACTGGAATTAAAGGTATGTATCACCAGTTTTTATTCTTGACTATTTTTATTTGTTTAATTTTGTTTTGTTTGAGACAAGGTCTCAAAGTATAAGCCTGGCTGGCTGTGAATTTATAGAGAGGTCTGCCTGCCTCTGCCTCCCAAGTACTGGGATTACAGGCCTGAACCCCCACATCCAACTTCTTGACTGTTTTTTGATCATGAATGTGTCTTAGCTTTTGTGAAGTGTCTTTTCTTTCGCTTTTAAAATTATCATGTGTTTTCTGCCCTTTATTACCTTAACATTGTATATTACCTTAATTGAAATTTGAACATTAACCAGTTATACATACCTAGGAGAAACCATACTTGGATATGTTAGATAATTTCCAAGGTATGATGGTAGATACATGAAATCTGATGACTTCGGTGGCTGAGAATGAAGACAGGAAGGCACCAAGTTTGAGCCCAGCCTCAGGTACACAGTGAGTTCCAGACCAGGCTGGCCTACATAGTGAACCTTGTCACAAACATACAAACAAGCGAACAAGCAAAGATAATATTACTTATTTCATATATGTTTGTTGTATTTAGTTTGCTAATAATTTGTAGATACATTTTCTTTGAGACAGGATCTCCTTGTAGCCCCAGCTGACCTGGAACTTACTAGATAGACCAGGTTGACCTCAAACTCACAGAAATTCATTTGCCACCATGCACCACTGATAATTTTTTTTTCAGGGATTCCCATGATGGATATTGGTCTGAGGTATACTTATAATGTTTTGGCCTGACTATAGGGAGAATGATGCTATTTTCATAGACTGTATTAGAAAATACCCACCCCCTTGAACATTCTGGAAGGGTCTGTAAAGGATCAGTATTATTTCTTCTTTTTAATTTTCTTTTTTTTTTTTAGTCATTTTGAGACAGGGTCTCCCTGTAACCCCAGCTGGCCTGGAACTCACTATGTAGACCAGCCTGGCCTTGAACTCACAGAGATCCCCGTGCCTCTGCCTCCAGAGTGCTGAGTTTTATTGTGGCATTTTATTAAAGTAATGAGTTTTATTGTGGCATTTTATTAAAGGCATGTGCCACCACACCTGCCTTCTTTTTAATTTTTTATTTTAATTGTATTAAAGATTGTATAAATGAGTATTCAGCCTACATGTATGTAAGTACACCATGTGCATGCAATTTCTGTGGAGGCCAGAAGAGGACATGGGATTCCCCTGGACTTGGAGTTACCAACAGTTGTTAATTGCCATGTGGGTGCTGGGAACCAAATCTGGGTCTTCTGGAGGAGCAGGCAGTTCTCTTGACCATGGAGCCATCTCTCCAGCCCCCTATTTCTTCTGTTCCTCCTGGCGTTTCCATCTTTACCAGTTTTTTCCTTCTTATTGTATTTACTTATTTTTTAAAACTAGCAAAGAAAGTAATGAGTTTTATTGTGACATTTTCATATGTGTACACCATTCATCCCTCTCTACCACTGTTCCTCATCACCACCACCCCACCTTCCTCTAGCTCATCCCGTTCTTTTTTTAATTTTATATTTTTTTATTTTATGTGTATGAGTGTATTGTCTGCATGTATGTAACTGCACTCATGTCATGCAATGCCCACAGAGATCAGAAGAGGGCATCAGATCCCCTGGAACTGGAGTTACAAATAGTTGTTAGCTGCCATGTGGGTGCTGGGAATTGAACCCGAGTCTTCTTCAAGAACAGCAAGTGCTCTTAACTGCTGAGCCATCTCTCCAATCCTGCTCATTCCATTCCTGCACTCAAACAGATCCCCTTCTGCTTTCATGACACATGTATTCCACTATTCTTTTTTCCTTCTGTTTCTCCTCCCTTAAGAACACCTTGTTTGCGCTCATGGTCCTCTATCTACTTTAATGACTTGCACGCGCGCACGCGCACACACACACGTACCTTTATGTGTGTAATGTGTAGAGTCCACATACAGAAGAAAGCATGTGGCATTTGTGTTAGTCTGACATTTTGCTTAACAAAATGATCTCTAGTTGCATGTATTTCCCTTCAAATGTCATGATATCATCTTCTAATGACTGAATAAAATTCCATTGTGTATATGTGCCACATTTCCTTTATCTGCCCATCTGCCAACAGACATCTAGGCTGGCTCCTTGTTTTGGATGTTGTGAGTAGAGCATCAATGATGTTCACTTGCAGTCTTTCAGATACATATCCAGGAGTGATAGAACTGGGTCCCATGGTAGTTCTGCTTTTAGTTTTGTGAGGAAACTCCACACTGACTCCCATAGTGGCTTCACCAACTTACATTTCTACCAGCAGCATATAAAGGTTTGTGTTTCTTCATATCCTTGCCAACATTTCCTGTGATTTGTTTTCTTGATGACAGCTATTCTGACTGGGTTGAGATGGAATCTCAAATCAGTTTTAATTTGCATTTCCCTGGTGACCAATGATGATAAACACTTTTTCAAATGTCTACAGAACATGGAAGTGTGCTGCTCACTGGCTTGCTCCCCAGGCCTGTGTTCAGCCTGCTTTCATATACAACACAGGAACACCTGCCCAGGGGTGGTATCACACACAGTGGACTGGTTTGTCCACATCACTCAGCAATCGAGACTATGCCCAAGAGACATGGCCACAGTCCAATCCATTGAAGAATATTTCTAAATTGCAGTTCCCTCCACAAAGGTGTGTCAACTTGACAACTGAAGGTACCCAGCACAGTCTCCCCCAGACATGCCTACAGGCCAACCCAGGCCAGAGAATCCATCATTGAGACTCCCTTCACTATGTCAAGTTGATAACACTAACCACCACAGTTAGCTATAGTTTTCCTGTACATATTCTTCATGCTGAGACAGTTTTCTTCTCTCCCTAGTATCTTTGGGGCTTTAATCATGAAGGAATGTTGAACTATGAAAAGGCCTTTTCTGGATGTGTTAACATAGTTGTATGATTTCTATGTTTAAGTCTATTTATATGTTGTTGCATTAAATTTATTATATTACATTTCATGTATTAGATGTGTTGAACCAACCTTGCTTACCTGGGAGGGAATCAGCTTTTTCATGATTGTATGATCTTCTTACTGTGTACTTAAATGTTGTTTGAAAAAAATTCATTGAAATCTTTGGCATCTATGTTTTCCAGGTGTCCCAGTTACTTTCCGTTGCTGTGACAAAACACTGACCAAAACCAATCAGGGAGAGAAGGGTTTATTTGGCTTGCAGCTCACAGTCCGTCATCAAGGGAAGCCAAGGTAGGAACTCAGGGCAGGAACCTGGAGCACAGACAGTGGAGGAGTGCTGCTTACTAGCTTGCTTTCCTGGCCTGTGCTGAGCTTGCCTTCCTAAATAAAACAGGACCACCACTCCAGGGGTGGATCTGAAGTGATCCAGGACACCAGGAGAATGGATTTTATGAAATTGGGTGCACCAGAGTCTAGTATATATATGTTCATGACTGTAATATCTTCTTGGTCAATTGTTCCTTAGATCAGAATAAAGTGACCCTCTTTATCTCTTCTGATTAGTGTTAGTTTGAAGTCTATTTTGTCAGATATTAGAATTGAAACCTGTACTTGTTTCTTAGTGCCATTTGCTTGGAATATTTTTTCCATCCTTTCACCTTAAGGTAGTGCCTGTCCTTTAAAGTGAGATGAGTTTCTTGCAGACAACAGAAAGATGGATTTTTTAAAAGAAATATTTTTATCCACCCATGCTGTGCAATGCCCAAGGAGATCAGAAGAAGGTACTGAATCCCCTGGAACTAGAGTTACACACAGTTGTTAGCCTCCATATGTTGCTGGGATTCGAACCTGGGTCCTCTGCAAGAGTAGTCAATGCTCTTAACTGCTGAGCCATCTCTCTAGCCCCATGGATTTTGTTTCTTAATCCATTCACTTAGCCTGTGTCATTTGACTGGGGAGTTCAGGCCATTGATATTTAAAGTTATTATTAAAATGTTATGTACTGATTTCTGTCATTTTGGTTTCTTTTTGCATTCTTGGTCCAATTTTGTGTTTCTACAATTATACCTTCATTTGTTTTCTTTCTGTTGCCTCTTGGGCATAGTTATTCCTTTCTTCAGGCCTTTGTATTGCTTCAAGTATTCTCTGTAGGGTTGGTTTGGTGAATTGAATTCTTTCAGCCTTTTTGTCTCATGGAAGACTTTTCTTTCCCCTTCAACTATAATAGATAGTTTTGCTGGGTAAAGTATTCTGGGTTGGCATCTATGGTCATTTAGAACTGGAAATACTTTGGTCCAGGCTCTTCTAATTTTCATAGTTTGCATTGAAAAGTCAGCTGTAATTCCAATGGGTTATCTCTTATATGTGACTTGTAGTTTTTCTCTTACAGCTTTCAGTATTCTCTCTTTGTTCTGTACATTTAGTGTTTTTACTATGATATACCATGTGGAGTTTCTTCTCTGGCCTTTCTATTTGGTGTTCTATGTGCTTCTTATATCTGTATGTGTATGTGTTTCTTTAAATTTGGGGAATTTTCTTCTACAATCCTGTTGAAGATCTGGTCAATACCATTATCCTGAGATTCTTCTCCTTCCTCTATGCTATGATGCATAAATTTGGTCTTTTCATAGTGTCCTACATTTCCTGCATATTCCATTCCTATGTTTTTTTTTATATTTTTCATATTCTTTGCTTGAGTGGTCCAATTCTTCAGCTTTATCATCTAATCTTGATATTTTGTTTTCCATTTCATTCATTATATTGGTTAGGCTTTCTCCTGTTGTTTCAAATTGGCTTATTCCTTCTTCATTTCAGCCTGAGTTTCTCTTTTATGAACTCAGTCAGAAATTTATCCTCCCTATCTTCTTTTAGTTCTTTGAGTTGTTTCTTTTATTTTTTTCTTCTTTAAATTCATTGAATTATTTGATCGTGTTTATGATTGGTCTTTTAAGATTCTGTGTTCTGTGTGACCTCAGGGTGTTCTCATTGTAGAACTCTTCTATAAGACTGGTGTTTTTTGGTGGGGCATATTATTTTGCTTTTTCATATTATTTTTTTGTTGTGGTTGTGGCATGTGAATATCTTCTGTTGCTTCTGATTCTGGTATGAAACTTAAGCCTTCCTTTGTTGAGTTAAATTTGATTCTGTTTGTATTATCAATGTACCTTGGTTGCTTTCTGATTGGGTATGACAACCTGGTTGGTTTAGACTTCAGGTTTCAGGTTCTGTCTTTTGATTTTTTATTGGAGGGACCAGATGGCTCCAGTCAGGTTACTCAGGAGCTCTCCAGGAAGGTGAAGAGACCCTGGTTAGTTAGGTGCACTTCAGTAATGCCACAGTCCAAAGAGAAGAGATGGGGAATGGATGGTCTGGGTGTCTCCTAGTGAACAGGGACGCCTAAGCCCTGGAGCAGTAGAAGGGACTAAAGATGGTCCCAAAGCAGGGGGATGGGTGTGGTAGGATTTGGCCAGCTCACACAGCTCCATGGAGGCAGAGTCAGGCACTCTCACACAGTCTTAAAAGGTCAGACAGAAAGCAGAGGTGATGGTACAAAGAAGTCCAGGCCCCTAGTAGTCAGTAGGGAAGCCTGAGCCCTGGAGTTCGGGGTGGGGCGGGGAGTGTTATACTGTAAATGGTCCCAAAGCAGGGGGATGGGTGCAGTGTGATTTTTCCAGCTCACCCCAGAGGTCCAGTCAAGCACTCTCAGTCAGTCAAATGGTCTGCATATACAAGGAGAGGTTATGGGATCCACTTCAGTTTTTTTATTCCTTTTTTATTGTGTTTTAATATAGTTTTGCAATTAATTGATAATTTATTAAGCATAATTTATTAATTATTGATTATTTTGTTTTTGGCATGCCCAATTAAAGAGTACATGTGCAGATTTATATGTTTGAATTTTAATATTTTATTTATTATTTTTATTTTATGTGTACGAGTGTATTTCCTGCATGTATGTGAATGCACCTGTGTTGTGCAATGCCACGGAGGTCAGAAGAGGGCTTCAGATTCCCCTGGAACTGGAGTTAAGGATGGTTCATAGCCACCATGTGGGCACTGGGAATCGAACCCGGGTCCTCTGCAAGAGCAGTCAGTGCTCTTAACCACTAAGCCATCTCTCCAGCCCCATGTTTGAATATCTTAATGATATAGTAAAAGGCCCTGATAAATACATACTGCCTTACAATCTTGAGTATTCTACACAACTTAAAACTTATTAAAAAATAAGTTTGGGTCTATTAAGTGTTTCACAAAACCTTTAAATCCTAATTGTTCATACAAAACAAATGATTTGTTATATATTTATTCTTAACCTGAAGTCTTAAAATGTTTCCTTTACTGTCCTCCCTGTCAACTCTAATTTTTGTAATGCTAATAGCTTAGACAAAAACTCTCTGGAAAACTAAAATATTTCAAAGAATGAAGATTAATTAAAATAATAATATCAATATTTCATTAAAATATAGAATTGAACGATATATACATAGATTTTGATTAGGATTGCCTTCAAAATCAGGTTCTAAATAAATGTATTTTTCTATCAGTTACTTAGGGGATAACAAAATCATTTCTCTTTCAAAATATTCTTAATCTAAAACTGTTAAAATGTAAGTTTTTTATGAAGGCTAGAGTACATGTAAAACAATGGATATAGCCGGGCGTGGTAGCGCAAGCCTTTAATCCCAGCACTTGGGAGGCAGAGGCAGGCAGATCTTTGTGAGTTCGAGGCCAGCCTGGTCTACATAGTGAGTTCCAGGACAGCTGGGGCTACAAGGAGACCCTGTCTCAAAAAATACAAAACAAACAAACAAAAACAAACAAACAATGGATATATATTTGCTAAAAAATTTTGTGTTAAGCTTCCTTTCCTCAATAAAGATTAAAGGACATATAAACTCACCAAAGAGTAGTTATAAAATCTTGGTTGCAAAAACTCTATCATATGTGTGATTATGTGTGTATGCACAATTTACAGGTCCTTTTGTTTAAAAAATAATAATGATGTACCTGATATTAAATTGGCTTGTAAGTAAGTGCTCATATAAACTGGAATTGTTAAATTTTCCCAGCTTCTTTTTGGCTCATTATAAAACTAAAATTTTAGGGGAAAGGTCCCAACTCCAACAGACTAAGTTAACTTGGACTCATGTCCAGTATGCTGAGGATAGTGAATCAATGTGAAACAAGTAGAATTAACTGTTTGTCTTAGATCTTTCTTTGAGAAAATTAACATGCATCTTAAAGTGTACATATTTTAAAAGTAATTTTGTTGGGGTTTTTGTTTGTTTTTTTTTTTTTTTTTGGTCTTTTTTAGACAGGGTCTCCCTATAGTCCCCGCTGGCCTGGAACTCACTATATAGACCAGGCTGGCCTTGAACTTGCAGATATCTGCCTGCCTCTGCCTCCCAAGTGCTGGGATCAAAGGCTTGTGCCATCACACCTGGCCTGTTGTTGTTCTTTTTAAAGGGGGAAGATATACTTATTTTTACAGTGCTGGTCAAGATGTTATCTTCTTGATCCTTGTTTCAATTCTGGTTCTCAAGGATTAGGAAAGATTACTTATCTATGTACATCAGATATATTTTATATACATACATAAATATATACATACATGCATTTTAAGGATTTTAAGGCCACTACTGCCTTCCTAAACCAACAAACAGGTTTGTCAAGGTCCATATCTTTGCCAAGCCTATGTAAAAACAACTCTAAATGATTTTTTTAATTGGTCATTTAAAAATGCTTCAAGTCTTACAAAGACATCTCAAAATTTGTAGATAATCTTAATGTATAACATATTTGAGATAATTATTCATCTCTATGCTTTAAATTTGGGGGGTCTCTTTTTGGTCTTTTTGAGACAGGGTCTCCCTGTAGCCCCAGCTGCCCTGGAACTCCCTATGTAGACCAGGCTGGCCTTGAACTCACAGAAATTTGCCTGCCTCTGCCTCCTGAGTGCTGGGACTAAAGGCATGCGCCACCACACCTGGCTTCTATGCTTTAAATTTTAAAGGAATGATGGTTTAGCTAAATACTTGTTAAGTGATTAAAAACAAATACTACAAAGCTAAACAAATGGCTCCAAAAAAAAAGTAAAAATGCCAAAATTTTACCTTCTGGATGTCTCAAACCCTAATGAAAAGTGAGTATTTTTTTAACAGAAATAATTTCAAAGTGCCTGTTATAATGATAATAATTAGTTTAAGTTGATTAAGAAAAAACAAGACTACAGTGTTTTACATGTCTTTATTACTGTTAGATACTTAAGATGCCATATATATGTTTTCTATGTTTTAGATATAGTCTCATGGATTTTCATTTAAAATTATCTTATTAAACTATTTTCTAAGTTTTCTATAAAAACCCAACAGTCAAGGTGAAAAAAATAGAGCTCAAAAGGTTATAGGTATATTTTGGCAAAGAAAGGTTTTACAAGGGAAAACAGTTTTTCTTAAATATTAATTTGCTCTTTAAAAAATGACTTTTAAATGTAATTACTAAAATTCCGAATTAGTTGCAAAGTCTTCCTGAAAGTATAAAAAACGTGGATGATTTCATTAACTAAAAAAATACATCAAATACTTGATGTTGAGTAGAAGAAAAAGACTGTATCTGGGTACTTCTAACTTACTCTTGTTCTATAAAACTGAAGGAGATGAACTTTGACATTCACATGGGCCCACTTCATCTGAGAAATTACCTATGTGGACTTCTTAAGAGATGCTGAATGGTACTCATCTTTAACTAACTGACAGTACCCCAAGTAACTAAATATTTCTCTGATTTCATGTTCCCTAAACACTTTATAATTAAATATTTTAATGGTTTCTGACATTTAATATTTCATTTGGCATATTCCTAAATGATAAAATTAACACTAATTTTAGGTTGACTTAAGTTATAAATGATATTATTTCCTTTCATTAAGTATGGTTTTTGTTATGATTATTTGCTTATTCAGAAGCCCCCTACCTTACTCAACCAGTTTTCATGTTTCATGTTTAAAAGATTCAAGTATTTCCACTATGTGTGTGTGTCATTATTCAGTATAATTTGGATTTTAAAAGTCTACTTTTCATATTTGTGTATGTGTGTGTGTGTGTGTGTGTGTGTGTGTGTGTAGCTCATGAAAGTAGATAAGGGTCCATGAGTGGGGAGGTCTCAAGGGAGCAGAAATAGAAGGGATAAGGAATAATGGAATACATGTGTCATGAAAGCAGAAGGGGATCTATTTGAGTGTAAGAACAGGATGAGCAAGAGGGAGGCTGGGGGATGAGGAACAGTGGCAGAAAGGGATGAATAAGAACAAATATGTGTGTCTAGCTCATGAAAGTAGATAAGGGTCCATGAGTGGGGAGGTCTCAAGGGAGCAGAAATAGAAGGGATAAGGAATAATGGAATACATGTGTCATGAAAGCAGAAGGGGATCTATTTGAGTGTAAGAACAGGATGAGCAAGAGGGAGGCTGGGGGATGAGGAACAGTGGCAGAAAGGGATGAATAAGAACAAATATAATAAATATAATGACATACATGTATGAAAATACCATGATAAAACTCATTTGCTTTGTATGCTAGCTTTAAAAATAATTTAAAAATAAGAAGGAAAAACTTGGTAAAGATGAAAACACCAGAAGGAACAGAAGAAATAGGGGCTGGAGAGATGGCTCAGCACACTCACAGGAAGAATACTCATATACAACAATTAAAATCAATAAAAAATTAAAAAAGAAGAAATAATACTGATTCTTTCAGACTCTTCCAGAAGGTCCAATGGGGTAGGCTTTTTCTAATACATTCTATTAAAATAATATTATTCTCCATATAAAGTCAGGCTGAAACATTGTAAGAATACACAGACTAATATCCAGCATGGGTGTCCATGAAAAAAATTATCAGTGGTGCGTGGTGATACACAACTTTAATCCCAGCACTTGGGAAGCAGAGGCAGGATCAAGGCCAGCCTCATCTACATAGCAAGTTCCAGGTCAGGGAATACAGGGAGACCATATCTCAAAAAAATATATAGATCAGCAGGGCATAGTGGTGCACACTTTTAATCCCAGCACTTGGGAGGCAGAGGCACGTGGATCTCTGTGCAATCCAGGCCTGTGTGCTCTACATAGTGAGTTCCAGGCCAGCTGGGGCTACATGGAGACACTGACTCAAGAAGACAGACAGAGAGACAGCTAAAAACAATTTATTAGCAAACCAAATTCAGCAAACATATACAAAATAAGTAATATTACCTTTGTTTGTTTGTTTGTTTGCTGGCTTGCTTGCTTGCTTGCTTGGGACAGGGTTTTACTATGTAGACCAGCCTGGCCTGGAACTCACTGTGTAGCTAAGGTTAGGCTCAAATTTGGCATCTTCTTGCCTCAGCCTCCCAAATGATGAGATTCCACGTATGTACCATATTACCTTAGAGATTACCTAATATATTCAAGTTAAGATTTCTCCTAGGTATATGTAATTGGTTAACATTCAAATTTCAGCTAATGTAATACACCATGTTAATAAAATAAAGGACAGAAAGCATATGATCATTTTCATAGAGAAAGGAGATATTTCAAAAAAGACAAGGCACAATCATGATTAAAAATACTCAACAGGCTAGATGTGGTGTTAATTCTAGCATTTGGCAGGAAGACCTCCGTAAATTCCAGGCCAGCCAGGACTACACTGTGAGACCCTGTCTCAAACAAAACAAAACAAACAACAAAACAAAACATAGATAGTCAACAGTCTGTCACGGATGATGCACACCTTTAATCCCAGCACTCTGAGGGCAGAGGCAGGCAGAGATCTGTAAAATTGAGGCCAGCCTGGTCAAAATAGTGAGGTCCAGGCCAGCTGAGGCTACAGGGAGACCCTATCTCAGAAAACAAACAAAAAAACTAGACATCTTATAGGAAATGTTATACATAGAGGCAAAGAAGGCATGCTTTTCTCATAATTCTAGGACCAAGACAGATATATGTCCATATAGACATGTGTGATGGTTCATCTCTCCCCAAATTTGTGTTGAAATTTAATCCTCATCATGTGAGATTAAGAAGTGGGAATAGGCCAGGCACTCAGGAGTCAGAGGCAGGCAGATCTCTGTGAGTTTGAGGCTAGCCTGGTCTACAAAGGCCTATATAGTGAAACCATAATCAGATCTTGTCTCAAAAAAAAAAAAAAGAAAAGGAAGACATGATACTAGCAGGGATCTTTAAGTCTTTTAAAGGTGATAGTGCAGTGCACTGATGAATGAATTAGGATAATCACTCAATTAATCTAGGAATGTGACCAGAAATATAATTCAGTGGTTGCCTAGCATGTGCGAGGCCTTGGGTTCGATCCCTACCACTGCAAAGAAAGAAAGAGGGGAGGGAGGGAAAGCAATAAAGATTTATGCATGGATGGATAAGTGGGTTCAAGGGCTATCTTGAAGCCCTACAGGTCTCTGTTGTGTGGTTTACCTTGGAAGACGTGAACAAGCATGTCTTCTCTGATGTTAGGGCACCAATGGCAGTCCAAGAAACAATTTCATCCAAGTCTACTTGGTGAACCAGTGAATTGAATCTGGGTTACTTACAGGAACAAGGGCGACTCACAGGAAGCTAGGCCTTACACTGAAGAGTCTACCCTCCCCCTCCAGTAAGTTATCCACATATATTCTTGGGTAGGACTGGGGCCTTATGCCCCACTTGGCCAACCCTTCAGCCATCTTGTGAGCCTTTCCCCCTTCCTTCCACAAGGCAATGTTAGTTGGCCTTAATCTTGTGAGGACTCATGCAGGTAATCGCAGCTCCTCTAACTTCAAAGTGGCAATGGCCATATCATGCCTGGAGGATCGAGTTACACACCAGTCTCCTGTAAAGGCAAGTTTGGCAAGGACAGTCTCATGCTCCATGTCTGCCTGTCATGTAATGGTCTCTGGGGACCCTGCCGGCAAGAAGGCTATCACCAGGTAAAGCCCCTTAATCTTACAGCAGAACCACAAGTCAAAATAAATCTCTAAACCTTAACCAGTTTGAGATACTGCGTTATTAGCAACAGTGAGCACACATAACATGTACTGTGATGTTCATAGAAGTATTGTCCATGGTGGGCCCAAAGTGAAAATGGAACGTGTACCAGTTGGTAAGAGGAGAGAGGAAAGGTGGCATATCAATACAGCAGAACATCACTGAACGGTGGACACAGAAACTCCTGGTGCTGAAACTATGCCTTGTGTGAACCTCAAAAGCTTCGAAAGCATCTTATTTATTTATTTATTTATTTATTTATTTATTTATTTATTTATTTATTGTTTATATTTTGTGAAGGGAAACAGTGCAGGTCCCCTGGCATGCATGTGGAAGTCAGAGGACAACTTAGAGAAATTGGTTCTCTTCTTCCATTCTGTGGGTCTCAGGGATTAAACTCAGGTCATCAGGCATGGTGGCAAGGGCCTTGTCTTAGTTTGTTTCTCCATTGCTGTAACAAAACACTCTGACCATACCAACTTGGGGAGGAAAGGGTTTATATATCTTACATCTCCCAGGTTGCAGTTCATCAGGGAGCCCAAGGTAGGAACTCAGGGCAGGAACCTGGAAGCAGGAGCTGGAGCACAGGCCATGGAGGAACGCTGCTTACTGGCTTGCTCCCTTGGCCCCTGCTCAGCCTGCTTTCTTATGCAACACAGGCCCATCTGCCCAGGGGTGGCACCACCCACAGTGGGCTGGGCCCTCCCACATCACTCATCAAGAAGATGCCCCTCAGACATGGCCACAGGCCAGTCCAATAGAGGAAATTCCCCAATTGAAGCTCCCTCAACCCAGGTGTGTCAAGTTGACACTAAAGCTATCCAGCACAGGCCTTGAGCAGGGAGCCATCTCACTGAGCCAAAAACATTTTGCTAAGTGGCAAGAGCCAGATGCAAAATACCACTTACTATGTGATTACATTAAAGAAAATGCCCAGAAAGGGAAATTCTGTAGGAAACCAGGATGCCAGGCCCTAGGGTGAGGTGAGCCTAAAACTTATAGGTCCAGGCTGCATTCTCTGCTAAAGGGAGGGGCACTGAAAACAGTGGCTCTGATAATCCCTGTCTTGCAGAACACTGCTAGACTGGCAGGAGGAAGCAGCCCGGTCATAAAAGTACAGGCTCCCTGTTCTGTGGGAAAGTGTCTTGGTCAACAACCCTTAGCTCATCTCCTTGTCCTGAACAAATAACTCAGCTATCCCTGGCTAAGAGATTAGGCCAGGTTAAAGGTTTACTCCTGAGCTAAAAGCTAAAAGTTCACCATGCTTTTAGCTCTAAGAAAGAAAACAATGTGGCCAATAAATTACTGGATGGGCATTGATAACCTTGAGTAAAAGTTTAAGAATCCTTCTGGCGCCAACTAACAGACTAAATGTCCTGTTTCTTTGTACCCTAAATCTTTGTATGTGACTGCCATATCCCACGTGACTGCTAGTTCCTTGGGATATATAAAAACCATCTGAATTTTAAAATAAATTGGCCTGTTGGGAAGACACAGGTCTCAGAGTTTATGACTCTGTCACCGATCAGACCCTCTGCCCCAAAGCCAGTAGGTCCCCCACTAAGCAAAGCAAACCTGAGTCCCGACAAAATTCTACAGAGACTGAATATAGATTAGGGATGGCCTGGGGTTGGAGGTAGTCCTGGAGATTGCCTGCTCTGTGGATAATGAGAATCTTTCTGAAATATAGAAATGTTTTGAAACGGGGTTGTGTTAAACATTGTACAACTATGTAAATTTGCTAAAAGTCACTGTACTGTAGCCATAGTTACATGGATTTTATATTATGTCCATTATGCCTTTCTAAAGCTGTTTTAAAATGCAGTGCACATGTGACAGTCATGGAGGAAAAGGTGTGCAATCATTTTAGGTCCCATACAGTCAACAGTAATGTACTGCCCCCTTTCTCTGTGTTCTGCATCCTGCTTACATTCACTACCTCATAGCCTGCCATATCCATGTGTACTTGATACTGCAGTCAGAGTCACTGTGGGCATGTGGACAGACAGCATGTCAATGAGTGTATACAGTGAGTGGGGGGGTGTGGGTTTAGGTGTAACTGTTTGCATATGCACAGTCAGTCAAGAACAGGCAGCATTTTGGAGAATGTAATTATCAGCTTGCAATTCTATATCTGTGGTAGGCTGCCATAATCCACCCTATGCACTGAATTCTGCTTATGTTATTTTCTGTTCATGAATCTAAAAGACCTGGTTTGGGTTTCCCTGGTAACAAGACTCAGCACTCATTCAGCCTCTGTTTCTGGGAAGACTCCAGAGTGGGGAGGGCTATTTTCTCACCCCAGGTCCCTCTGACTGAGTCATTGACCCCTTGAGGATGAACAGCAGCATGGTATTCAGATGTGTTCCTACCTATGAGGCCCTTCTCTCTGCGTGCCTGGCTAGAAAGTGAGAAAGGAGACATTACATAGAATCAAAATACAGAAGGCTTGAGACTGGTTTACATATGTCTGTAGAATAAATATCTAAAGCATAGCTCTCCAAAGAGAAAGTACCTTAATATTTTGAGAAAAACAAAACAGTTACAAAAACAAGCTTGACACAACTGAATAATGCTTTGTTTTATATAGGAACTACATTTTTCACTATCCATTCATTTCTTGATGAACAACTGGGTTGGTCCCATTTCCTTCTGATAGTGAATAGATCAGCCATAAAAATACAAAATTTGCAGGAACATGGATGTTCCTAGAATGTACAATGTTAAGCAAGGTCACCTAATCTCAGAAAAAAACAGCATGTTCTTCCTCATATGTAGATTCTAGCCTATGATGAATACATGTATATATGTAAACAATTGCACATGTAGGTGTGCTGATTTGAATGAGAAATGACCCCCCCATTTCTGTACATTCCAAGTGTTGGAACACTTTGCAGAGGTTGGGGGCGCTGCTTGTAGAAGTTGAGGATGTGTGGCCTTGATGGTGGAAGCATGTTACTGGGTTGGGCTTTGAGAATCCATAGACTTGCCTCACTTACAGTTTGATGTTCCTGTACTTTCTCCCAACATTAAACTTCCTATTGTTTCTTTTTCTTTCCAACTGTACATTCTGTATCACCTACCACTTGTGCTCACTTTCACTGTAGATCTGCACAGTATTCACCATTAATAGCCATAATTCTACCTTAAGCTGTCTTGAAGTTTCCTTCACCAAAGAAATTAGTCCATTACCTTTCAACTTAGCCTCAGGCAAGCTATTAGGCAGTGGGCAGATGGCAGCCAGCTGCTCTGCAAAAATATCCCAGTTGCTGCTTAAGTCCTTATTTCCTTCTGGAACTACATTGTTCCATTGTCAGCACTATTTTTTTCCAGACTTTTAATAGAATGGACTGTCAAGCTCTGCTTACAGCATTCAATCACTTTTGTAGTCCAAACTCTTTCACATTTCTCCAAAAACCCACATGGTCAGGTTCTTCACTGCAACAGCCCACTCTCTGGTACCAACTTCTATATTAGCAGCTTTTCTATTGCTGTGAAAAGGCATCATGAGCAAGGCCATGTATAGAAAGAAGAGTTTATTTGGCTTACATTTCCAGAGGGAGAGTCAGTATTGGCCAGGGAGGCAGGGTGGCAGGAAGTGGCCAGGGTAGAAAGCTGGGTGCTCACATCTTCAGATAGGCACAGGATGTGAGCACTCAGCTTTCAGATAGGCACAGGAAGCAGATGGAAACCTGAAGTTTAAATTATGTTTCTTTCATTGTTTGAAACATATCTGTATGCTGTAGGCTTTTAAAAGTAGTAACAAATTTTTTAATGGGGGAAAAAAACCAAAACTATGAATGCATTTAAAGACCAGACAGGTAAATTGGAATGTGTGCTTATGTTCCTTTACCTCAGTTGAGTATCAGATCTCCCCTGGACCATGTGTAAAGAACGCCATTCCCCAAAGATCCTGACTTATTCTGGAATGGGGCCACAGTGTGTTACCTTACATACCACTTAGGAAAGCCTAGGTTACAGCTGTGGAAATGCATCTGTCTCTAGAGGCAGAAAACCCAAATCAGACATATGAAGCCCTTTTTCGAAAAGGAAAACATTTTATTCATTCACTTCTATGCAGGAAGCTATTTCAAAGTAAGCGCATGCTTTCAAAACTACACTGTCCTTGCTGTTCCCTACATTGCTGCACTCACAGTTTTGATGTGAAACTTGGCATCTGTGAATAAAACATACAATTTTGTATCTTGGCACAACCCCATCTTGCAGTTGACTTTGTTTTCAAAGTTATTAAAACAGTGAACACATAGCATCATGAGACACAACACAATAGCTCTTTGAAAATGAAATGCAGCTCAGATTTGTACCAGTTGCTGAGCAGGACTCTGTTAGCTATATTTCCTAAGAGTGTTGAGTTTTATTTTGACCCTATGACAATGTGTTGCCAAAGTAATTAATGTTTTGAAAAAAGGCTAAATAATACCATAAATTTTATAATGAAAAATAAAATTCTGAACTCCTTTGTTTTATGCACACCCACGGAGGTGTGCCTTCCCAGATTTTTCTCTTCTGGATTTTCTCTTCTGTATTTAGAAATGACAGGCTTATATAATGTTGTATTCTGCTGTATCTTCCTTTCGTGTTTTTTTTTTTAAGACATGGTCTCCTTGTAGCCCAGGCTGGCCCAGAACTCACCATGTACATCATGCTGGCCTTGAATTCACAGAGTTCCACCTTCTTCTCCCTCCCAAGTGGTAGGTTTAAAGGTGAGCACCACCACACCCAGAATGGTATATCTTCTTAGACATTACCTGTTGTGGGTTTTTTTTCATTTGTTTATTTAAAATTTTTTAAATGTTGCCAGGCATTACACAAACATGGTACACTTATGTACAGTCAGGCAAAACACTCAAGTACATTAAAAAAATTTTTTTGGTTTTTTTGTGACAAGGTCTCCCTGTAGCCCCAGCTAGCCTGGACCAGGCTGGCCTTTCAACTCAGAGAGATCTACCTGCCTCTGCCTCCCAAGTATTGGAATTGAAGGCGTGCACCACCATGCCTGGCTAAAAAAATGTTTTAATTAAATTAAATTTTAAAAAAGACAGCATGACCCTGGTAATTAAACCAAACACAGCCTCAGCCACTCAGTTTCCTTATGTGGGAAGGGGAAGCAGAGGCCACTTAAAAGACAGACAGAAGCCAGGCAGTCCTACCCTCTAGACAAGCCTGCAACCCTCATAAGCCTCAAGTCCATTTGCAGGTTTTCCTAAGAGTGATTCCTCTAGCTGATGGGTGAGTGGTGTAGAAAAACACCATTTTGTCATGCTATATGACTTGGAGGACAGGGGCCAGGAGCCATCTTGAGAGAGAAACTATTGTTAAAAAACTGAGCCACCCTGGGGGTCTGAGATGAGGGAACATCCAAACCCAAAGGTCAGGAAGCCTCAACTTGGTTGGGCACAGGCCCTGGTCCAGGGAAGGCCCAGAAAAGCAGTTGTGAGGAGCGTGAGGAATGAACACTCACAAGTCAAAGGTGTAGCTTGCAGGAGACTGACTCAAGCTGGGCAGTGGCTGAGGAGAGACGGCCCCAACTCTCAGTGGCAGGAAAAGACCTCTCAACTGAAAAGATTTCTCAACTGAGAATAAATTTGTAATTTGATAGTTCTGGGACTGGGGCCACTGGGTAAGTCAAAATCTGTAGCCACCTATCTGCCCTTCACTGCTGTAGGGTCAGAGAACTCTGAAGTTCTAGAGTTGTACATGACATCCACAGCTGCATCCCCCAGTGGCGTGATTTAATGCTCAGGAGATCTTGAAAATTCAAAGCCCATCTCAGTGCTCTGGTTGCTTCCCACACTCCAAAAGCACTTGGGAGATGCCCTCCAACTAAAACACTAGCTACCTTTCCTAGTTACTTTCTATTGCTGTGATTAAAAACACTGACCAAAACCAACTTGAGGAAAGGGTTTATTTGGCTTTTAGCTCACAGTACATCATCAAGGGAAGCCAAGGCAGGAACCTGGAGCACAGACCATGGAGGAGTGCTGCTTACTGGCTTGTTCCTCTGGCCCATGCTCAGCCTGCTTTCTTATACAACCCAGGTCCTCTTGCCCAGGGGTGGCACCATCCACAGTGCGCTGGGCCCTCCCATATCATTCAACAATCAAGAAAATTCCCCCATAGACATGGTCACAGGCCAATCTAATGGAGGCATTTCCTCATCTGAGGTTCCCTCTACCCAGGTGTGGCAAGTTGACAACTGAAGCTATGGAGCACACCACCCCAAGGGTACAGTTTGGGGAGTCTCTACACGGGTGAGAGCATCTTCACAGTCTGCACAATGCAAAGCTAAGTGTGGCTAGCAGATAGACCTACTATGTGAAGAAGAGAAACCACTAAAGTGGAAGGCAGCTCTAGTGGACATCAGACACTCATCCATCCAACACACAACTTCACAAACTACAGAAAAAAAAGAGTCCAGAAGTTTGACTCTCCTCCATCATAGTGCAATAAAGCAGCTAAAGATGAATAGTAAGAAAAGCTATGGAAACCACACAGTTACAAGGACACTGGACAGTGTACTCTATTTAATGTCCAATGGTCATTGGAGAAATCAGGGAGGAGATATAAAAGTTCCTGGAATCAAATGAAAATGAAAGGACAGCTTACAAAAACTTCTGGCTATAGCAAAGGCAGTTTTAAGAGGAACATTTATGAAAGCTTACATTCAGACAGAAATCAGGAAGATCTTAAATAAATAGCTTAATGGTGTACCTCACGGTCCTAATAAAAAGGAACAATCCAGACCCAAAAATGCTAGATGTCAAGAAACAAGATCATGGGGAGGCTGGAGAGATGGCTCACTGGTTAGGAGCACTGGCTGCTCTTGCAGAGGACCCAGATTTGGTTCCCAGTGGCCACATGGCAACTAACAACCATCCATAACTCCAGTTCCAGGGGATCAGATGTCTTCTTCTGACCTCCATGGGCATTGCACTGCACAGGTGCACTTACATACATTCACACAATACATTCATACACATAAAATAAAAATAATAAATAATAAATATAAAAAAGAAACAATAAGGGGCTGGAGAGATGGCTCAGAAGTTAAGGACACTGGCTGCTCTTGCAGAAGACCTGAATTTGAATCCCAGCACCCACATGGCAGCTAAGAACTGTCTGTAACTCCAGTTCCAAGGGATCCGATAGCCTCTTCTGTCCTCCATGGGCACTGCATGATATAGGTGCACTTAGCTACACTCAGGCAATACACGCATACATACATAAAATAAAAATAAAATATTTTTTAAAAGAAACAATAAAGATCAACTCAGAAAATCATGAAATAAAGACTAAAGGAACATTGCATAGAATAAACAAGGTCAACAAGTCCCTAGCCATCTAGCCTAAAGAAAGAGGAAGAAGACTCAATTAGTAAAATTAGAGGTTGGGGCTGGAGAGATGGCTTAGCAGTTAAGAACACTGGTTGTTCTTGCAGAAGACCTGGGTTCGAATCCCAGCCCTCACATGGCAGCTAACAACTATCTGTAACTCCAGTCCCAGGAGATCCGACAGCCTCTTCTCACCTTTGAGGGCATTGCACAACATGGGTGCACTTACCTACATGCAGGCAATACACACATACACATAAAATAAAATTTAAAAATTTTTTTTAAAGTTTCAAGCCGGGTGTGGTGGCACACGCCTGTAGTCCCAGCACTTGGGAGGCAGAGGCAGGTGGATCTCTGTGAGTTCAAGGCCAGACTGGTCTACATAGTGAGTTCCAGGACAGCTCAGGCTACAGGGAGACCCTATCTCAAAAAGACCAAAAAAAAAAAAGTTTCAAAAAAATAAAATAAAATTAGAGGTTAAAAAAGGAGGTCACTAAAGATTCCAATGAAATAGAGAGAAGGATTATTTAGTAGTTTCAAAACATGTTCCCCAAATACTGGAAATATCTAGAAGAAAGGGACAAATTCCCTAGGTACATAGGAAAAATTTGAAGATTAGAACAAGGGCTATTAAAATTAGAAGCTAGGAACAACTTAACCAGATTAATAATCATCCATGAGGTTGAAGATGTAATACAATGACTCCTAACAAAGAAAAGCCCAGGAACAGATGGATTCATGACCAAATTCCACCAAACTTGTAAAGAAATGTTACCAACAATGCTCCTCAGACTGTTCCATAAAATAGAAGGGAAAGATCACTACCAAACTCATTCTACTAAGCCAACATTACACTGATGCCAAAACAAGACAAGGATACAACAAGGAAAGAAAACAGCCAATTTCCTTGATGAACATAGATGCAAAAACTCTCAATATAATTCTTGCAAGTTGAATTTAAGAAACATGGGTGCATCTACCTACATGCAGGCAATACACCCATACACATAAAATAAAAATAAAATATTTTTTAAAAAGCTTTAAACAAACAGGAAAGGAAGAAGTCAAAGTATCACAGACATGATCTTACTCTGAAAATAACAAAGACTAGGGCTGGAGAAATTGGCTGCTCTTGCAGAGGACCTGAGTTCAATTTCTAGCACCCACATGGCAGCTGACAGCCGACCATGATTCTAGTTCCAGGGGATCTGATGCCTTCTTCTGACTTCCTCGGGTATTGCAGGACACTGATACACTTACACACATGCAGGCAATTCTCATACCCATAAAGTAAAAATAATTAAAAAATTTTTAAATGAATAAAGGCTAAAGTCTCCTCCAGAACGATCTTAGACATAATAAACACTTTTTATCAAAATAGCAAGATACAAAATCAATGTATAAAAACAGTAGCTTTTCTATATACCATGACAAATATGCTGAGTAAGAAATCAGGGAAATAATCCCATTTACCATAGCTTCAAAAAATACCTAGGAAGGGGAGAGATGGCTCAAGGGTTAAAAGCACTGTCTGCTCTTGTACAGGACCCAGTTTCAGCTCCCAGCACCCACATGGGTGCTAACAACCATTTGTAACTCCAGTTCCAGGGGATCCGACGCCCTCTTCTGACTTCCATGGGCATTGCACAACACACGTGTACTTACATATATGCAGGCAATATAGTATACATATAAAATTTTAAAATAATAAAGTATTTTTAAAGAACCTAAGAATAAACCTAGGCAAGGAAGTGAAAGACATCTACAATGCAAACTTAAGATACTGGAGAAAGAAATTCAAGAAGACACCAGAAAGTAGAAAGATCTCCCATGTTCATGGATAAGGAGAATTAGTTTTGTGAAAATGGTTATATTACCAAAAGCTGTCCACAGATTCAATGCAGTCCCAATAACATTACTCCCAGAAGTAGAAAAAAAATTCCTAAAGTTCATATGGAGTCACAAAAGACCCCAGAATAAAGTAATCCATAGTAGAAAGAGCATTACTGGTGATGTCATAATATCTGATCACAAATTATATTACAGAGCCATAGTAACAAAACAGCATCTTACTGGCACAAAAACCAACATTTAGACCAATACTGTGGAATAGAGGACCCAGAAATAAACCCATATAGTTACAGACACCTAATTTTTGACAAACTGTCAAAAATATTCATTGGAGAGTAGACAGCTTTTTCAACAAATAGTGCTGAGAAAATTGGGTCTCCAAACATTGAAGAATGAAACCAGCTCTCTCTCTCTCTCTCTCTCTCTCTCTCTCTCTCTCTCTCTCTCACACTCTCTCTCTCTCTCTCTCTCTCTCTCTCTCTCTCTCTCTCTCTCTCTCTCTCTCCTCTCATCTTTTTGAGACAGGGTCTCCCTGTAGCCCTAGCTGGCCTGGAACTCACTTTGTAGAACAGGCTAGCCTTGAACTCACAGATCTGCCTACATCTGCCTCCCAATTTCTGGGTTTAAAGGCATGTACCACCATGCCCCGCTAGATCTAAAGCTCTCAAACTGCCCCCAAATCAATTCAGAATGGATCAAAGGCCTTAATGTAAGTCCTGAAAACTTTGAAGTTACTAGATGAAACACTTCAAGATACAAACACAGGCGAGGATTTTCTGAAGAGAACTTCAATAGCACAGGAAATAGCCCCCAGAACTGATAAACAGGAGTACATGAAATCAGAAGAAAAGCAAGCAGTCACCAGAGTGAATAGGCAGCCTACGGAATGGGAGAAATATCCAGGATATATAAATAATGTCAAAAGTCAAACACCATAACCCACAAATCATTCAATCAACAAATGGGCTAATGTGTTGAATAGACACTTGTCAAAAGAAGAAGTAAAAATGGTGTCCTAGTTTGTTTCTTCATTGCTGTGACAAAACACTCTGACCACTACCAACTTGGGGAGGAAAGGGTTTATTTATCTTACATCTCCTGGGTCACAGTTCATCAGGGAGCCCAAAGTAGGAATTCAGGGCAGGAACCTGGAGGCAGGAGCTGGAGCACAGGCCATAGAACACTGCTTACTGGCTTGCTCCCCTGGCCCCTGCTCAGCTTGCTCTCTTATCCAACACAGGCCCACCTGCCCAGGGGTGGTACTACCCACAGTGGGCTGGGCCCTCCCACATCACTCAACAATCAAAAAAAATGCCCCCCAGACATGGCCACAGGCCAGTCCAATGGAGGCAATTCTACAATTGAGGCTCCCTCAACCCAGGAGTGTCAAGTTGACACTAAAGCTGTCCAGCACAAATGGCCATACATGCTTGAAAAAATGTTCAACAAACTCAGTAATCAGGGAAATGCAACTTTAAACTGTTTTATGGTTTGTGATTTGCTTTTCTGTTGATGCGATAAATACCGTGATGAAAAGCAACATGGAGAGAAAGGTTTTATTTCATCTTATGGGTCACAGTCCATTGTCAACGGAAGCCAAGGGAAGAACTCAAGGCAGGAGCTAGAAGCAGAAGCCATGGAGGAATGCTGCTTATTGGCTTGCTCTCTGGCTCATGCTCAGCTAGCTTTCTTATACAGCCTAGGCCCATCTGCCCATAGTGGGCTGGGCCTGCCCATATCAATCATCAATCAACACACAGTCTTTAATTTTGAATTCTTATTTTAATGAGATGGCTTGAGGAAGGATCTTCCATAACTTTTCCAAGTCAATATAGGCAAATTTAGACTCCACAGGTTGTCCTTTACCCAGGTGCTGTGTGTATTCCTCTTTAAACTGTTAAAAGGACACAAAATATTGGGACTGGAGAGATGGCTCAGCGGTTAAGAACACTGACTGCTCTTGCAGAGGACCCGGGTTTGATTCCCAGCACACACATGGTGGCTATGAACCATCCTTAACTCCAGTTCCAGGGAAATCTGAAGCCCTCTTCTGACCTCCGGCATTGCACAACATAGGTGCACTCACATACATGCAGGCAATACACTCGTACATGTAAAAAAAATGAAAATAATAAATAAAAAGTTTTTTTTAAAAAAAGGACACACAATAAATCTACTCAGAGGTCTTCAGGGGGTACCTTAAAGGAAAATTAGCCACCAGAATTGCAGGGATACCTACTGCCCAGCAGATGGCTGTGTTGGACATCCAGGTTGGGAACTCCAAAGTGCAGTGAGTATCCCACATCAATTCTGAGCTTCTTTTATTCCTTTCCTTTCTTCTTCTTCCCTTTTTTTTTTTTTTGGTCTTTTCGAGACAGGGTCTCCCTGTAGCCCCAGCTGTCCTGGATTCACTACGGAGACCAGGCTGGCCTCGAACTCACTCACAGAGATCCGCCTGCCTCTGCCTCCCAAGTGCTGGGATTAAAGGTGTGCGCTTCTAGGCACAGGAGCAATGCTAGAACAATGATGAGCATAACAAATCTTACATGTCACTCACAACTTTGGGTTTTGGTATAGTAACACAAATATCTGAATATAGAGAACTTCAGGACATCTTTCTATTTCTTTATATCAAGACAATTCTAGGTGGAAAAAATTGTATTATAACTTAGGGTTACTAGGAAAATGCCTCCATTTTCTAACCTGTCTTATGGCCAAATAACATTACAAAATGGGACAGATTTCTTTTTATGCTTTGCAATGTGAAGTATTCCCAGTTATATAAATTTCAGGCTAAAGGTGAGTTCTTGTAAACAGATGTTTGATTACCCAGAGGTTTGCATTGTTCCAGCATTGCTTTTGTATCTAGTTTAAAAAAAAAAAAAGGAAGCTCAAAATGGATGTGGGATACTCACTGCACTTTGGAGTTCCCAACCTGGATGAGACAGCACTGGGGTGCCTTGACAAGCAACTTGGGTCCTTCCTCACTTGGAATGGCAATTGTGACAGAGACACCTCTCACGGCTGCCACTTCTCTGGGAAGACCTCATCCTCTTCTTCCTCATCCTGGACTTGGAAGGAACTCTAAGACTTAGGTGGCTTGAAAGCTGCAGGAGCTTCCCACTGGGCACCATGTGACCCCTTCCTTCTCCCTTCCTTGCCATGGACTTGGAAGGTTCTCTGTCTACCATCTTTGTTCTCTTCAGTGACTTTCTTCCTCATTTTCTGGGTATGGTCTCTGATACTCTTATTATTAATCCAATTTTAGGTCTCTTTTTCTTCCATCCTTTACTCAAGGCTGTCTCTCCTCCTCCCTCTAACTAGGTATGGAGTCCCCGCACAGGCAAAATGGTCCAGATCCCTCTCTTCTCTCCCCCTCTAGTAACTCTTGTTCTGCTTCTGATTCCAGCCGCAGACATTTAGGTCTCTGTAAATCAGCCTGCTTTTCTAAACCTTTCAGAGAAGCATAATTAACTCTTTTTATATTCCTTTTTAAAACATGCTTTCGTTAACACTTTAGGTTGCCCAGCATCTTGTACTTCTTTAATTTTCTCTAAAGCTTTCTTCTCCCCACCACGTGGCTGCCAGAATGCCACATGTCTCACTAAAGCTGCATTGCTTCGTGGCTCTGTCCTAAAGCTTCTGTTGGGGGAAATTCTTTTATAAATGAGACTGAGAACCTTCTAGGGGATGTTCTTTCTCCCCATACCATCTTGGCAACCACTAAGGATGCCAAAATTCTAATAACTTATTTATTTGTTGTCCATGTGGAAATTTTTTACAGGTGCTCTGAATTGGGCAGGTGAACTTCTTTATCTATCTTGCTATCTTGCCTCGGGCATTTGAGACTGCACTTGCCAAAGTTTTAAAAGCCAATTCTTTCCTGAACTTCTTCTCAAGCAGAGGGGCTTGGAATTTTGATCTTAGGCCATGTGGTTCTGAGGCAGCTGCTTTTCTCATTAGCTCTAAGCATTTCAAATTTCAGTGTACATGAAAAGTCACAGGCTGTGTTTGTAGGAGACGTGCTCTCAGAGAAACAGCACAATGATATATGTGTTGGACATAGATCCCCATTTCTTCTGCTGCCTTCATGAGTTTCTGTTCCAGCAACAGCTTGTATCTAGAAATGAAGAGATCCAGCTTGGTTGCCATCTTGGACAGTAACATTTTCAAAATGGCGATGACCCGTGTGATCTTGCCACCATCTTAATTCAACCACATGGCATAATTAAAAATGGTGACACCCAGAAATTTACCGGTACTACTGAGCTCTAGGTGTTTGTGATTACTTAGGAATTCCCTGGATTGCAGACATTCAATCACATGTCCTAATCTTTTTCCAATTCTTGTTTTGGTTTTAATCTTGGATTCTTGATAGGATCATAGAAAAGCAAGAGATTCCAATAGTCTCAATTGCCTTGTAACAAGGTCAACATATTTTTATGTCAGACTAAGGCGGTAATATCAGACTTCCACAATGAAAGTTTACATTTTAACATTATTTTAACTTGTTTTTAAATGGGATTATTTTGAGTACTACTTAGATTTTATTTATTCTTAACCTAAAGTGTTAATGTTTCCTTTACTGTCCTTCCTGTCTCCTCTTATTTATGTTATGCTAATAACTTAGAACTTTGCTGGGTTTCATATGTAAAGGCATCTCCGTCTGTAAGAAATATTAAATATTAGTCTTCTCTTTCAAATCCTATAAACTTAGAACTTGCTTTATGATAAGAAATTCTAATCTTTTAATCCCATCACAAAGAGATATTACCTTAAACCTACGTGGCAAACTTAACCCTTTCTTTGAGACCACTAAGCCTTTTCACATATTAAAGAGCTAGAGATATAAACTTTCTGCCTTCTCCTACTCTTTGGCGCACATGTGATTGTGTTATGTGTGTCCATGGTAATTGTTTTCATGTATTGTTTGTGTTGACAAGTTTTGAACTATGGCAACTTTAGTTTTTTTCTTTTGTTTGTTTGTTTCCTTTCTCATTTTTTTTTTTACTGTGCACAAGAAATATTGGTTTTATTTTTGGCATGCCTAGTCAAAATACATATGTATACATTTATAAATATTTTGATGATACATTCAAAGGCTTTATAAACAGGTACCTTAATTATTTTAAAATCTATAAAACAGTGTCTTCAGGTCTATTAAGTATTTCATAAAACTTTCAAAAGCTAATTGCTTATACAAAACACCATCTAAGCCAGTTGTGTAAAATCCTATTTGTTAAATATCATTTTTTGTTTTAGTTTACTTTCAAGGTGTTTTAAGGTGTGTTCATTTTGTTTGTCTACTTCAAAGGTATTTTGGTTTTAAAATAACAAAAACCATATTCTTTACAAAGTAATTACAAAATCTTAGTTACTAGAATCTATCTTATATATAATTAGATATGTATACATAGTCAACATGAGTTTATGTTTCTTAAAATTCATTTACTTGGTATCATATTGACTTATAAATGAAGTCTCATACAAACTAAAACTGTTAAATTAACTTATAAAAGATGACTGCCTATAAAAGATGTCTGACTACACCTCCTCCCTGCTGTTTCTCTGCTGCTGTTTGCCTACTCCCCGAGAGGCAGCCCAGCAGTCTGTTTGCTCTCAAATAAACTGCTGCCCCCCTCCAATGGAGTTGTCTGGTCAGTGGTCTTTGCAGCTCTGCTTCCATAAAAAATATTAACCATCCCATAAAGTAAAAAGAAAAGTAACTCATAGGAACCACGTGAGGCCCCTCCCACTTTGCCAGAGCTAGACCTCTCTGCCCAAGTAGGGACTGTGACCTTAGCAAACCACCTGAGAGTGCGTGGTTCTAGCATCTGCCTGATGGTGAGCTCCCCCAAATCGTGCCTTGCCCAACCCCCTACATTGGGACCATGTGTAGCCCCTCCTGCTTTGCCAGGGCTAGACCTCTCTGCCCTACAGTAGGGGTCTAGACCTCAGCAGACTACCTGAGAGTGCCTGGATCTGGCCTCCAAGTGATGGTGAGCTTCCCTAAATCTCACTGTGCCCAACCCCCTACTTTGGCCCCTTTTGGCCAAAGCTAGATTTCTGTGCCGTACAGTAGGGATCCAGACCTTAGCAGACTGCCTGAGAGTGCCTGAATCAGGACCCCTTGATGAACTTCCCAAATTGTGCTGTGACTGCCCAATAGTAAGGGTCCAGCTATTAGAAGGAAGCCTGAGTGTACCTGATTGGAGCCTGATATAGACCTCTGTGGGAACTTGTGAGTTGCCGAACTGAAGCCAGCTGTTCCCTCCAATATAAAATCTGAGAGAACCTGAAACCTAGAACAAGCAGATTTACATACCCAATAAGAAAACAACTAGGCACACCAATAGTACAAACAGAAGCAAACTTCAACTCAACAAAGGAAAGCTTGAGTTTCATATCAGAATCACAAACAACAAAAGAAATCCACATGCCAAAATCACAACAGAAAAATAATAACAGGGAAAACCAAAACAGTATGTTCCCACAAAACTCCACCAGTCCTGTAGAAGAGCTCTACAAAGAGAACCCCCTAGAGATAACCCAAGACACGGAATTTAAAAGAACATCATAAACATGACCAAAGACGATAAGGAATTTAAAGAACACACAAACAAATCAAAGAACTAAAAGAAGATGGGGATAAATTTATGACTGAATTAACAAAAGAGAAATCTTGAAAAAAACTCAGGTTGAAATGAAGAAGAAAGTGAAAAATTCAATAAGCCAATTTGAAACAAGAAAAACCTCACCAATAGAATGAATGAAATGGAAAACAGAATATCAAGACTGAAGGATAAAGTTGAAGAATTGGACTGCTCAAGCAAAGATTATGAAAAAATTTTAGAAACACAGGAATGGAATATTCAGGTCATGTGAAACAACATGAAAAGACCAAATCTACACATCATAGGCATAGAGGGAGAAGAATTTCACTTTCATGGTATTGACCAGATCTTAAACAGGATTGTAGAAGAGAATTTCCCAAAATTAAAGAAAGACATCCCCATACAAATACAAGAAGCACATAGAACACCAAATAGACAGGACCAGAAAATAAACTCTCCATGGGACATCACAGTAAAAACACTAAATGTACAGAATAAAGAGAGAATACAGAAAGCTGCAGAAGAAAAACAACTCACATATAAGGGAAAATCCATTAGAATTACAGCTGACTTATCAATGCAAACTAGGACAACCAGAAGAGCCCGGACCAACGTATTCCCAGTTCTAAATGACCATAGATGCCTACCCAGAATATTTTACCATGCAAAAATGTATATTATGGTTGAAGGGGAAAGGAAAATCTTCCACAACATGAATAGGCCAAAAGCATACATGTCCACAAAACCGCCCTTCAAAGAATACTTGAAGCAATACAAAGAACAGAGAAAGGAACAACTATACCCCAGGGGCAACAGAAAGAAACTAAATGAAGGTATAATTGTGGAAACACAAAATTACACAAAGGGTGCAAACAGTAATCAAAATTATGCCAAACAATACACATCTTTCAGTAATTAGTTTAAATATCAATGGACTGAACTCCCCAGTCAAAACACACAGGCTAGTTGAGTGGATTAAAAAACAAAATCCAGACTACTATCCTCAGGCCTCTTGGGGTAAGTCTATAGCGCAGCGCTCACTCCCTAAGCCACATTCACCAATCCATCCCCCCACCTCGCCGTTCTATACTCCTAGTTTGAGCCCTGCGCCATTCCTAGTCTTGGGGCCCCAGACACCTGGGGAACCAATACTGCTTC
>NW_008350357.1:1098083-1099255 GCF_000622305.1 Nannospalax galili
AATACTCTACTTAATATCTCTTTACTTTGACATTATACTAGTCTATCTAATAAATGTATTTTGATAACTTTAAAAAAAATCCAAAAAAATAAATAAATAAAATAAAATCCATCCTTTTGTCATCTGCAAGAAACCTATCCTATTGCAGAGACACTTGTACAATAATGCTTATTGCTGCTCTTTTCACAATAGCTAAATCTAATAAATGTATTTTGATAACTTTAAAAAAAATCCAAAAAAATAAATAAATAAAATAAAATCCATCCTTTTGTCATCTGCAAGAAACCTATCCTATTGCAGAGACACTTGTACAATAATGCTTATTGCTGCTCTTTTCACAATAGCTAAGAGATGGAAACAACCTAAGTGCCCCTCAACTGACAAGTGGCTAACAAAATTGTGGTATAGTTACACAGTGGAGTTCTATTCAGCAGTAGAGAAAAATGAAATTTTCAGGTAAATAGATGGATCTAGAAACTGTTATACTAAGTGAAGACACAGACTCAGAAAAACAAATGACATATGTTCTCTCTCATATGTAGATCTTAGCACCAAATCCTTTTAAATTCCAGGTCCTTTTTAATAAGATGATGCTATAGAGCAGTCCCTTCTGCATGAAATAACTACCATCATCACGGCTTCAGCTGCGCCTGATCGCTAGACATCATCACAATTGGGCTTGTTGACAGTTGTGTTCATTCATTAAAGGAGGGCCAAGCAGGGTCACTGGACCTCACCTCATTATCCAGCCACTCTTCCCAGCCAACTGAACACAACTTAACCCTAATCACACATGGCCTCCTGGATTTCGGGAGGGCTAAAGTATATAATCTGGGGAAGGCTAGGAAGAGAAGGCATGACCCATGCTGGGTCAAGCCTTTCCAGTGTGCATACTCTCAGGTCATACATACACCTTAGCAACCCCTCAGTTATCTTGGTAAGTAAGATCAATAAATTCATTGGTTCCCCAGTAAAACTTTAATCAAACATTGGCTCCACACTAGAAACTTGAAAGGGAATAAGCATTGCGTAGCATCCCTAGGAAAAGAAGTCTCACAACAGATGGAAAATTGATTTGTTAATGCTATTGTGTCTCATAATTATTTAAAAAAAAGAAAACAAGAATGTAAAAGATGTGAAAAGGATATGGGAATGGAGATATTTTCTAAAAT
>NW_008350358.1:0-153 GCF_000622305.1 Nannospalax galili
AGATAGATAGATAGATAGATAGATAGATAGATAGATGATAGATGCATAGAGGTATATAGATAGATGACAGACAGATGATAGATAGATAGATAGATGATAGATAGATATAGATAGATAGATAGATAGATAGATAGATAGATATAGATAGATAGA
>NW_008350358.1:333-784 GCF_000622305.1 Nannospalax galili
ATAGATGATAGATAGATGATAGATAGATAGATAGATAGATAGATAGATAGATAGATAGATAGATAGATGAAAGATAGATAGATAGATAGATGATGATGATAGATAGATGGATAGATAGATAGATAGATAGATAGATAGATAGATAGATGATAGATAGACATATAGAATCAAACTTGTGCCCCAAATGCCCTTCAATGTGGGTCCACCCAGTGGGAACCTGGTCAGTCTACAAAAAGTCTCACCATTAAACAAGACTGACTCTCTCCCTCCTAGTAGCCACTGGTTGTCAACAGTTCCTAAGGTAGGATTGGGGTTTTTTTGCCTCTCCACATCCATGCTGGACTTTGTCTAGCTTGAGCTTACATGGAACTTGTGCATGCTGAGTTCATATAAGTAACTGCCCAACTGCCTGGAAATCTGTTAACTGTGGTTGTTCACCACCTCAGGCTCT
>NW_008350359.1:0-1436 GCF_000622305.1 Nannospalax galili
ATTCTAAATGGAGAAAAACTGGAAGCATTCCCATTGAAATCAGGTACCAGAGAAGGCTGTCCACTATCTCCACTTTAACACACTGCTTGAAACTCTTGCAAGAGCAATATGACAGGAGCAGGAAATTAAAGAGTAATAATTGGAAAAGAAGAGATCAAATTATCTTTTCTTGCAGATGATATGATATTATATCTGAGAGATGCCAAAAATTCCACCAGAAAACTCCTAGAAATTATTAAGAAGTTCAGTAAAGTAGCAGGTTACAAAATTAACCTACAAAAGTCTGTATCCTTTCTATATACCAATAAGAAGCAATCAGAGAAAGAACACATGGAAACATCCCCCTTCATAATACCTACAAATAAAATAAAATATCTCAGAATAAACCTGACCAAAGACATTAAAGACCTTTACAATGAAAATGTTAAATCTTTAAAGAAAAAGATTGAGGAAGACATGAGAGGATGGAAGTACCTCCCATGCTCATGGATTGGAAGTATTAATATTTTGAAAATGACCATCCTACCAACAGTCATTTATAGAGTCAATGCAATGCCAATGAAAATCACCATGACATTTTTCACAGAATTGGAAAAAAAATCGTAAGATTCATTTGGAAGCAGAGAAGACCTCCGATAGCCAAAACAACCCTGAGCACTAAGAGCAATGCTGGTGGGATTACTTTACCAGATTTTAAGCTGTAATACGGAGCAATAGTCATGCAAACAACATGATACTGGCACAAAAATAGCCTCATAGATCAATGGAACAAAATTGAAGACCCAAATATGAGCACATGCAATTTCAGTCACCTGATATCTGACAAAGGGGCCAAGAACATTCACTGGAGAGAAGACAGCATGTTCAGCAAATGGTGCTGGCAAGACTGAATCTCCACCTGTAGAAGAATGAAACTAAAACCCTGTCTTTCACCTTGCACAAAAGTCAACTCCAAATGGATCAAAGACCTCAATGTGAAGCCAGAAACTTTGAAACCATTAGAAGAAAACATTGGCAATAACCTAAAGATACAGGTGTAGGAAAGCATTTTTTAAACCAGGCATCAATTGCTCAGGAAACAATGTCAAGAATCAACAAATGGGACCTCATTAAACTAAAAAGCTTCTGTACATCAAAAGAAGCAACCAAGTAAGAAAGAAGCAACCAAGGAAGTGAAGAGAAAACCCACAGAATGGGAGAAAATCTTCATCAGCGACACATCTGACAGATGATTAACATCCAGAATATATAACGAACTCAAAAAACAAAGAATCAAGAAAGGATGTAACACAATTAAAAGATGGGCTAAGGAACTGAACAGAGAGTTCTCAAAAGAAGAAATAAAGATGGCGAAGAAGCATCTTAAAAGGTGTCCAAACATCACTAATATTTAGGGAAATGCAAATTAAAACCACTTTAAGATTTTATCTTACCCC
>NW_008350360.1:0-4000 GCF_000622305.1 Nannospalax galili
TAATAATCTCTGAACTTAGTGAAGTCAAAGGGAACCATAATCATGTTTGTGATGCTGAAGCTGAAGAGAATCATAGAAATGTGAGAATGTATCTTTTCTGATCCCTCCTATCAAAACTTTTTAGTATCTTTCAAATCTAGTAGCCTCTGAGAAATGCTCTCAACTGATAGAGGACTCAGAGGAGCAGATGAGGCAATCTGCTTTCAAATGTAGCTACCCTTGGAGTTTGAGCCATGACTTTAATCATTGTCGGGGGAACCTCATCATACTGTAATCACTGATAAGTGGCATCTCCTTCAAATTATTGGCTGCTTATGGTAAGATCTATCCCAGGTCCACTGCCATTGAACCTCACTGGACTTCAGATTCAACGTTGGATGCCACATAGGTCAAGAACTTAGCTAGCTTCCCTGGTTTCTGCTGATACTGCAGTAAGTACCTGCTGATATCCAGAACTGATTGGCAATAAACGCTGACTCTGATTGCTAAAGATGAAGACAGCAATGGTAATGCCTGGGTCGTCTGGAGGTAACATTTCACTCCTGGGATTCCAAACATGAAACAAATGTTTTCTGTTAAATATTTTACAAGAACAATTGCCTAAAAACCAGGCAGCATGAATATTTGACAAAGCAAATTTCCAATGTGCTACCTTTTCCTACCTGTGAACCACAGAATCTTCTAGAATCTGATTTCCATAGTCTCCAAAGGAAAAAAAATTCTTACTCCCTGGAAAACTCATTTCTCAATGTCTGTGTTTAGGATAACGATACCTAAGCAGGGTGCTGTTCAAGTAAATATGAAGCTCCCTCAGGTGGAGTTACAACCTCAGTGGGTTCCAGATGTATCCATATGTAGTGGTGTTGATACTTGACACTGTGGCTCACTGTGATTGACCAAAGGGGTGGAATGAGGATGCCATACACATAGGAAGAAGCTGATTTTGTAGAAATCACAATCAGTGTGAAAAAGATGCCTATGAAGAGGCAGATTTATGGTCATAGATTGGATAGCTGAGGGGAGCAGCAACATGAATTGATGTTGACAAAGATATTTTCAAGAGAAGTATAAAAGTTGTTGATATAGAGATTGTATTTTGACAAGAGGATTAATCAAATAAATAAATGTAATGTAGTAAAAAGGCCTCTAAAATCGCTTAGTTAATAAAGGCCCATGCTGAGCAAGCCTGGCTACCTAAACTAGGTTCCTGGAATTACTGCAAACATTAAGGTAAGAGCTGACACCACAAAGTTGTCCTTTGATCTCCATGTTTGTGCACTGTCATGAATCCCCTCCCATAGCATTCACTCTATGCAGACACTATTTTCCTAGTACCTGAGAATGATTGTATTTGGAGACTGTGCATTTTTCATGGTAATTATGCAAAAAGGATGTCACTTGGTGAGGCCTAGTCCAACATGCCTGATAGGCTTATAAGAACAGAATATGAGTCAGAGATAGCAGGGGGAAAGAATAATGAAGACATAAGAAGATAGTGTTCTACAAGCTAACCAAAGAGGCTTAAGAAGAGACCTTCACTGCTGGGCCCTTGTTCTGTAATGTACAACATTCACACCAATGACACAATACATCTCTGATGTGTAAGTCACCACTCTGACCTCCTAAACATTCAGTCTGAAATCATATAAGGACTCCTGCAGCCCACCACCATGCAGGCTTTGGACTGTTGCTTGGGAAGAGGAAGTCATTTTCTTCACTGAAATAAACACTGGTGAGCTCTTGATGATCCAGTAGATACCTCCCTACTCATGCTCATGTTGGTGACACTGGTTAAGCCCAACAAATTAGAAAGTAGCAACAAAAACAAAACAAAAACCCATGAATGTGGGGTAGGAAGTTTGTGGCCTGACTGGGATGGGAAAATGAGAGAGGCTGATCGGAGAGTCTGAATAGAATTTATTACACACATGAATGAATTTGACAAAGAACAGATTTGTTGAAACTATACAATTAAAAAGTTTAATTCATTAACAGGACAGTTGATTTACTCAATTTGAATTGAATGTGAAGATGTGGAACATATATCCTAATGGTGATTTCCTGGTTTCATGGCTGTGTTGCTCTTACCTAGAAGTTCACTGGTAGGAATCTCCGTAAATGGTGTGGCCATCAAATCTTCTCTATATTCTTAAACAAGTCCAGTAGGAAATACTAACTTTCTGTTGTTCTTTAAGTTTTGAGAGAGTAATAACTTTCAAGACTTTAAAAATAAAAAGATGTGTTGCCAAAGAGTACCTAAAAGATTAATATTGATTTTTAACTGGCATAGAACCACTCTTATGTGGTTATGACATTGAGCAGTAGCCCTAGGAAGAAATTTTTGTGGGTCTCTTGCTGCATTCATTCTCATATGAGAAAGAATGCTATCAACTCTGAATCAAATAAATCAATTTTTCTTAGAGTGATCATTTGTCTCTTTCTGATTGTTGCAACAAATTAACAGTGTCTATACACATTATAAAGAAAATATGTTTGTGACTAGAGCAATGGCAAAGGTCTTAAGAACACTGTATGCTCTTGCAATGGACCTGGGTTGAATACCCAGCACCCTCATGGTAGAAACTACTGCCTTTATGTCCAATTCCAACGTCTCAGACACCCTCTTCTGACCTCTGCAGGCAAAGCACAAGCTGCTGGGTCCATCTACCTACACCAGTGCACATAAAATAAAATTTAAATAAAAGAAAATATGAATCTGAAAGTCTAGAATTACATGGCCTCATGTGTTCTGCCCCAGTTGAAAGACTGTTTCAGTGTCACAACATGGTATACATAACCATGGTGGGAACTCACCTTAGGGGTAGAGATCATATGACAAGTGAGAAATTCAAGCTCAGGGAGGGGAAGTTTCACCTGCAATCAGTAAAGCTACTCATGGAGGACAGTCTCATCTGAGCGTGCTTCATGTGCACCACAAAGGAGGATATTAAACAACTCTCCCCATCTTGACATTTATACCTGGGTAGGGTGATCTCATCTGCTAAAATATTGATGTACAGCTCCTGATGAGGAAACTGAACAGAACCATTTCTCTTGTTAGCACCACTGGTAACTGATGAGGATGCATTTCCCAAACATATATTCTTGAATCCTTCATGTGAGAAAAGAGAGAGCGTTCAACTTACAACTACCCAGATAAGTGTGCTGCACAATGTGGAGCTCATCTCCTACCAAATTTCATGATCATAAATCAAGCAGCACACAGATGCAAAGACAAGAGTTGCTGGACAGTGGTGACTTGAGTTGGTCCAGTCATTTTTAACAATAGGAGGAAAGAGACTGAGGAGCTCCTTGTCTGGACTGTAGAAATGACAAACTTGCTGATTCACATGAGGAAAGAACTTCAGGGTGTGAAATGTGCTGATCACACAGAAGTTGCTTCATAATGACAGTCACATGCTAACTTTAGAGAAGATTTTGGTGTGTCTATCTTCCCAGTTCTCAGGCCCTATGCACAAAGTTTAACAGTGGAGAAAATCAGAGTCCAAAACACACCTTTACTTAGACACCATGAATATTCAGAGTGGAAAAACTGGGCAAACAGAATTTCTCCATATGCATTGAAAAATCCCATCTTGTGAAACTTTTCCCTTCCCATTCTTATCCTTTAAAGTCTTTCTTGAAGCCACGTAATTTCAGCTGCATCTGATGATAACATCCACCAAAATGTCCACTCTAACCTTAACATATTTTTGGATCGCCCTACACATCTATATGTAAAACTTGCTCATGAGTCACATTTAGGTGCTCTCTCCAACAAGTCTTTAGGAATAGTCCAGAACCCAGTGTCAGTTTTAAGACTTCTACACTGAGATCCAGATGATATAATAGGCCACACTCCCTCTGGTAAAAAACAAAAAAACTCAGATCTCTTCTTACTATATCAGGATGAAGATCTATCTAGAATTCTCTGCCAAGATTGTCTTGCTCAGGTCCCTGCACTACTCTGTATTTAAGATGAGTGTTTCCTTGTACACAT
>NW_008350360.1:6391-7431 GCF_000622305.1 Nannospalax galili
TGGAAATATTTTCCCAGATTTTACCTAAGCACATGATACAATTTAGTCTCTCTTTAGACTTCAGGATACATATTTATTGGTAAGTCTCAGAATTCTACTTCTAGATTTGAGTACACCAAATGGCTCTTCAGCATCAATTTATACTTTACTCTCTTGGAGCATCAGATAAAGTATCAACCATCTATTCTTCCATTCTATCCTTAATCAGATTATGTCTGTGGTCTGCTTATTTTTCCACTTCATATATACTATGTAAATACATACGACTAAATGTTCCTTAAATATTTGCTTTCCTAAACTCTGTGAGTGGCCTATGGTCAAATGGAGGAACTATGATTCTCTGAAAAAATAGCCTTTGTTCTACTGAAAGGGATTTTTGTGTAAGTTATTATTGATGACAAAAAGGAATTATCATTTATTTGACAGTTGTATTTTCATCGGCTTCTCTCAGGCTCATTGATGTGATTTCTTTTCCAAGTCTTCCTTATATTCCTGGTTTTCACATAACTACAATCTTCTACTCATTTTTTGAACATCAGTTACCCAGTAGCTGGACCAGTCTGGTGCTGTGTCGCCATCAACTGCCAAGGGAAAAAAAGGCTTTACCAGATCCTCCTGATTCTGAAAAGTTTATTGTTTTGTGGTCAGGCACTTGAGGCATGTTTTACTGGCACTGGTGAAGATAGTGCATTTGGAGGACCATCAGCTCACTGTGATGGCAAAATTCAGCAAACTACCCTCACAGATGTGATCAGAAACCACTTGGATGGCAAAAACAACCAAATATCATTCAGTAGAAAATATTTTTTTAAAAACACACTGTGTGAACAATAAAGATATTTGCAAATAAAGATATGACTGCAAAGATATTAAAAGTATTAATATCAGAAAAAAGAAAGAGCAGAATGAGAAGAGAAAAATATAAACAAAGAAATGTGAAAGAAATATACAATTGTGACATTCCAGCCACAGCTTAATAGGAAAATATATTAGCAAAATGGCCAAAAGACACTGAAAATAAACAAGTATTAAAGTAGAGC
>NW_008350361.1:0-322 GCF_000622305.1 Nannospalax galili
TGGCTGAGAAGCAGAAGAAAGAAATACAGGAAGGAGTCAGGACAGGAAATAGCCTGGAAAGATATGCCCTGCTCCATTCCTCCAACCAGGCCCATGCCTGCCACTTTTCTTCTACTGTCAATTTTACCAAATCATGAATCCATCAAAATGTTAATTCATTCATAGGTCAGAGTTGTCATGATTTAATTGTTTCTAAAAATACCCTTATATTTCTTTACTCATAGCCCAAGTGTTTCTCAATTGAATGAATTTGACAATTCAGATTATACAAAGTATCAGGCCTGGAGAGATAGAATAGTGGTTAAGAGCACTGGCTGCCCTT
>NW_008350362.1:0-1035 GCF_000622305.1 Nannospalax galili
CTTAGTTTTATTGTTAGGCATAGGGGTGTGCCAAGGATTAGGGTTAAGGTTTTCGTTAGGATCAGGTTGCGTCTAAGGTATATAATTATGGTTAGTATTAGGGTTCGCTTACTGTTTGGGTTAGCGTTTGGAGTAGGGCTAGGGTTATGTTTAGGGATAGGGCTAAGTTTATGTTTAGGATTACATTTACTGTAAGAGTTAGGGTTAGTTTAGAGTCAGTGTTGGGGTTAGCTGTAGGTCTAGGCATAAGTTTAGGGTTATAATTAACATTAGGTTTAGGAGTAGGTTTAGGGTAAGGATTGGACTAGGTCTACTGTTAGTGTTAGCCTTAGGTTAAGAGGTTGGGCTAGGTTAGTGTTTGGGACTGAGGTAGGGCTAGGTTTAGAGTGAGGGTTAGGGCCAGTGTTATGTTTAAATTCAGGGTTAGGGCAATCATAGTATTTTAGATAGGGTGTGGCTACATTTAGGCTTAGGTTTGTGGTTTGTATTAGGGTTAAGTTTAGGATTACATCTAGGGTTAGTTTCAGGTTTAATATAAGGTTTAGGGTTAGGATTAGGATTAGGTTTTTGTCTAGGGGCGTGTTTATGTTAGGATTTGAGTTCAGGATAGTGTTAGGGTTAAGTTTAAGCTAAGGTCAGTGTTTAATATTATTATTATGGTTACAATACGGGTAGTGGCTAAGGTTAGATCTAGGGTTAGGTTTAGGGTTATGATTATGGTTAGGGTTAGGGGAAGGATTAGGGTTAGCATTAGGACTAGTGGCATGTTTAGGGTTAGGTTTAGGTTTAGGACTAGAGTAAGGATTAGGGCTAGGCTTAGCATTATGATCAGTGCTAGGATTATGTCTAGGGATAGTCAGGTTTAAGGCTAGTGTTAGAGTTAGCTATAGGGCTAGGGCTACAGTAGACTTAGGGTTAAGGTTAGGTCTAGGGTAGCATTAAGGTAGGGTAGGTTTAGGGTTATGATTATTTTTAGGTGTAGGTTTAGGGTTAGGTTGAGGGCTAGTGCTATGGTTAGGGTTAGACTTAGGTTTA
>NW_008350363.1:0-2393 GCF_000622305.1 Nannospalax galili
TGGATGGGCATTGATAACCTTGAGTAAAAGTTTAAAAATCCTTCTGGTGCCTAAATGTCCTGTTTCTTTGTACCCTAAATCTTTCTAAGTGACTGCCATATCCCACATGACTGCTAGTTCCTTGGGATGTATAAAAACCACCTGAATTTTAAAATAAATTATCCTGTTGGGAAGACACAGGTCCCTGAGTTTATGACTCTGTCACCAATCAGACCCTCTGCCTTGAAGCCAGTAGGTCCCCCACTAAGCAAAGCAAACTTGAGTCCCAACAAGTAAGGGCCGGCATCGTAGCCTAAGGGCCGGCATTATATCCTTCTTTTTCTTTGACCTTTTTCTCTTTAACAGACCATTTATTTGGTTCAACCACTTATTTTCCTCTGTACATCTCACTGCTTCAGAGATTGCTGGTCCCATACCAAGTTCTATAGCACCAGGGGGTCTTAATCATTTACGCCAATCTGTCACAATCCATTTGTGAGTTTTTGGATTATCAGATTCCACAAAAATGACCTAATTGTAGTCAACAAAAGGAAGGGTCAAAAAAAGGATTTCTGGCTAGAGAGATGGCTCAGTGGTTAAGAGCACTGACTGTTCTTGCAGAGGACCCGGGTTTGATTACCATAACCCACATGGCAGCTATGAACCGTCCTTAACTCCAGTTCCAGGGGAATCCAAAGCTCTATTCTGACCTCCACAGGTACTGCACGACATGGGTGCAATCACATATATGAATTTGCATGAAAGGACATCTGGGTACAAATGCCTGACTTCACAGAACTTCACATATGTGGAAAAATACATAAGGTCTGGTGGGGGATGGAGGGCATGGATAGGGGAGGGAGTCTAAATTTTATTAAGAATTGTTGTATAAAATATGAAGACTCAATAACAATTTTTAAATATTTAATCTGTTTTGGAGTGATTATATCTCCCTATACTTGTTAGAGCTATTGCATTACATAGTTTGAGGATGCTATCTGCATACTGAGATGTACCAAATCAAGAAACATTTGTTTTCTCAGTATGCTTAGGGTCTGCATACCCTTGGAGACTATGCTATATTACACAATGCATTTCTTTACTATTTAAAATATTTGTCTATATCATTCTAATAATTAAATGAAAATACTCTAATAAATGAAGAAATACATAAATAGAATAAATACTGGGTGTAAAGGGATACTCTTTTCTAGGTAATTTATCCATTTTTATTTGATTAATACTGGAAACCTAAGCATCTATATGAAGTTGCCCTGATGTCTAGTTATGTTGTAAAAAATGTCATGTTGTCTTACATTTTGGTTTGCAAGTGCTGCAGATTTCAGAAGGCTATGCCTCTGTAACAGGCGATACTCCTAAGGCAGTGGAAATGGTTCTTAATGGTTAAGAGCACTTTATTGCTCTATCAAAACACGGGAGTTTAGAGTCCAGCATCCATATTGGGTGGCTCACAAATCTGATGATCCCTCTGTCTTCCACGAGTGCATTCACACACACACACACACACACACACACACACACAGAGAGAGAGAGAGAGAGAGAGAGAGAGAGAGAGAGAGAGAGACAGAAGATATACACAAACACATAAAATAAATCTTCATAAAATAACCTCATTTGGGCATGGTGGTACACATGATAAAACCAGCAACCAGGAGGCAGAGGCAGATAGATATTTGTGAAATTGAGACCAGCATAGTCTACATAGAGAGTTCAAGGCAAGTTGAAGGTACAAAGAGACGGTGTCTCAAAAATCTCTCCCAAAATGGAAAAAATAATAACCTTACTTTTCTTTTTCACAGTAGACACTTGCCTCACATATTAATGTTGGTGGCATGGAGAGATGTTTGAAATGTTACAGCATTAACTTAATTCTTTTGTAAAAATGAGAGAACTGGCATTAACACAAACTATTTATCTTCTGTGATGAAGTTTGAATTATTTTATTCAACCTGAAAGCAGATGAAATTTCTCAATATTTCTCTAGCACATGACCCTTCTATGAAACATTTTGTACTAATATAATTAGTACAGCATTCAAATTAGCCTTTGATAGTGTTTAACTCAACAAATTAATGATGTTTTAACATTAACGCCAAGGTATCCTCGTTAGCGAGACAGGGTAATATGAAGAAGAGCACAGGCAATGCCTAGGGTTAAATTTCACCTTTATTACTGAGTGTTATATAAAGTTGTACAGTTCTCTGAGATACAGCATTTATACATCATGCTTTCTAAGGCATTATAGTCCACATTATAAAATAAGATAGAAGGTGCATGATAAGCAGAAGACCTTGGTAAATGACATTTATTGTTTGGAAAGATAATAATCCTCAAGTAGATGTTCACACATTCACAATCTATCTTGAGAATGAAGTTCCTTGTTTTAGGCCACA
>NW_008350363.1:2508-6148 GCF_000622305.1 Nannospalax galili
GAGGAAACTGGAGCCTGCCTGAGTCCAAGACTGGCAGAGGAATAGGTTGGGGGTTGGTGAGAAGAATGGAATAGAGCTTATTTTATTTTTTATTTTATGAGTGCTTTTCCTATATGTATGTAACCACATTACATGCATCCCTGGTGTCCATGGAGGCAAAAGAAGGCATCAAGTTCCCTGGAACTGGGGTTAAGGACAGGTGTTAGCTTCTGTGTGGGTGCTGGAAACCGATCCTGGTCTTCTGGAAGAACAGCCAGTACTTTTAACCACTGAGCCATCTCTCCAGCCTTAACAATCATTTCTTAAATGCTTCATTTTGTTAGCTACTCAGCATTCACTGAACATTTAATAGAAGCTAGACTTTATGTCTGATACAAGGAAGAAATAAATTGTGCCTTGTCCAGTGTAAACCACAATGAGACACAGACTATTAAGTTCAACACTGTATTTTTCAAGTATAAATGAAGTGTCACACACAATGAATGGTCTACTGACTGGATAAATAGATTTAGAGTAGAAGGGAAGGTGATGGACCAAAGTATGGTGTATGAGACCATGGACCCCTTCCCCTGACATGTATGTATTTAGGGGTGATTAGTTTTTCTGTTTTGTTTTGTTTTTTGAGACAGCGTCTCCCTATAGCCCCAGCTTGCCTGGAATGTGCTATGTAGGTAATGCTGACCTTGATCTCACAGGTATCCACCTGCCTTTGCTTCTCAAATGCTGGGATTAAAGCCCTTGGGACCATGCCCAGCTTCTTTATGTGTGTTTTTGTTTTTCAGACTATAAGAAACATGGTCCAGAAGAGCCTCCTACAAATATGTATCAATTCATTCTATCTAGGTCTTGGTCCATGCTCTTCATTTCCAAAGAAAACTTGTCCCAAACATCAGCCAGTCTCCTGAGAGAGACCGAGGTCTCAGTAGGAAAAAGATGCATAGCCATTACCTTCTTTTTGAAACTGTGTCTCTAGTGTTAGATTTGTGTATTCCCCATTCTCTGAATTGGAGGAATAAATCTGAATAAGTGTTCCCAACAGACGTTGGGGCCGAGTTCAGATGGAGACTGTGCAGTTTTTCTCCTGAAACAAAAGCAACTGAGGTTGCAGCAGGTACTTCATTGTTAACTTGCAAATTCTGATGGTTCCTTTAGAGTTTTGGCAAAATTGCCCATTCTCTTATTCAGTGGTCCACACATCTATCTTGTAACTTCCATTTCTCTAGTTATTCCTCCTCTGGCACCATGTTTTTGTCTGTCTATCCTTCCCATCAGTCTACACAAACATCCTGTCTCTACCCATCATCCATTTACTATCTCCTTACATACCTGCTTATCCATCCATATCCCCACCCTTATATACAACCATCCATCCATGTGTCTAGCCAGCACCTATGCTTGCATCTGTCAACCCACTTAGCAATCCACCCACCTACAGTCTTCCATCTTTTCATCTGCTTAGCAGTCATTCCTTTTCTCTTATCTTCCTCTGTCCATATCCTTAATCTATCTATCATCTATCTAGCTATCTGTCTGTCTGTCTGTCAGCTATCTGTCTGTCTGTCTATCTGTCTGTCATATCTATCTATCTATCTATCTATCATCTATCTATCATCTATCAATCATCTATCTATCATCTATCTATCTATCATCATCTATCCATTCCCTCTCTATGAATCTATTCATTTCTCTTTCTGTATCTATTTTAAGATAAAAAAGCATTAGTGCCAGGCTTTATTCCACTTAGCATGTTTTCTTCAAGTTGGTATTGTGTATTTCCATGTTCTTTGATGGTTTGTTTAAACTTTAATCCTCACATTTTTGAAGGCAGAAAATTGTTCTTAAAATATTGTTATAGATCATGACTTTCCCCTGTAAAAATGCTGGATATGCCAGGGACAATCTTGGGTTTATTATTTTATCTTACCAATAATAAAAGTGATATAAAATCTTTCATGTGTGCTTTTGGGTACTAGAGCTTATCTTAGACACAGTCTAAGGAGGACATGAAAGAGGCCATAACTGAGAAGAAGGTACTGTGATCACATCATATTTCTGCACATGTTGTACCATTACAGCATTTTCCCTGGTACCCTACTGTGTGGGTGGCTGTGTTGTTAATGCATCGGGGATGAAATTCAAAGAAGATAAGCAATGCTAGTTGAAGCAATTAGATAGCATTGTATATTGAAAGAGATGTACTCTGTGTGACTTTGTCTGCATAGCATAACCAAATCACCCAAGTATTTCTCCTCCATATTGGTTAGAGATTTTAGGAACCCATACTAAGGAGAGAAAATACTGTTCTTCACTTCCAAGATGTGGCTGTTGTTGGAAGCTAGATGGATGAGAAAACAATTTCCCAGGATTTTGACTAAGATATTAGCTAACTCTAAGGTTATCATTAACACAATCTTTCCATTCTGTATCAAAAATAAAATGCTCAGCCACAAAAAGCACAAGTTCACACCTCTCGCCAGTACATTTCTCAAACACTCTTTACAGAAGCCTAATTGGTTCTGATTATCTTGGACTCAGGAACCTCAAGAAATGTGATAAAATAACTTTCCATTATATAATATTTAACCAGAGTCAATAGTCAGTAAAAGCAGCACTGTGTGGGGTAGGAAAGGAAACATACACAAAATTATGAAGTTTAAACTAATTATGTTCTCTGTTACTTCATTTACAAAAAAAATTCAAAGAAATGTAGATAATCCTATATGCTATTGATTGAATGTATTCCCTACAAAACTGAATTGTTTACAGTATGATAGTTAAGAGGTGAGGACAGTAAGAGGTAAGCAAGCTATTAAGGTGCCACCTTTGTGAATGGGATTCTGGTCTTTAAAATGCACTAAGTAGCATTCATCTCACTTGTCTTCCCTCTTTCATTTGTGGGAGGACATGCTGATCCTGCTCTCTGGAGGAGCCGCAGTTGCTGATATATTGGAGATAAAACGTGGCCTTGACCAGAAAACTAAATCTGTAGGTACATTGATCGTCGACCTAAGAGCCTCAAGATATATGAAAAAGTCAGTTTCCCTCTTCTATGGTTTAGCCAGATGGAGATATTCTGTAAAAGCCGCACAGCATTGATGACACACACACAGATCAAGAAGTTAAAATTTATAGATAAAACATGGTATCTTTTGAAATTGAAAACTTGAAAGAATCATCCAAAGTGTCATAAGAAAAATCATTTTTAAATCATGAATAAATAGAATGCTAAATATCAATCCCAGGCCCTTCCAGTTTCTAGGTCAGTGCTCTACCTGTGAGCTACACTTGTGGCAATCAATTCTGTCATAACATTCTTTACTCCTTCTACCATGATTGTATAGCTATCTCTTCTGACTTTAAACACTTTTTCCTGGAGGGAGGAGGGAGAATCATAAGGCTTGGGAATCAGATGAAACTTATAGTCTCAGGAAATTCAGAAATATGCAAGATTTTCAAGAAGTTTGACAAAGTTATTTAAGAAGTAAACACTTGGACTGGAGAGATGTTTCAGCAGTTAAGAACAGTGGTTGCTCTTGCAGAAGATCCAGGTTTGAATCCCAGCACCCACATGGTAGCCAACAACTGTCCATAACTCCAGTCCCAGGGGATCCGACAGCCTCTTCTGACCTCTGCAGGCATT
>NW_008350363.1:6951-8679 GCF_000622305.1 Nannospalax galili
GACCTGCACCACTGGCTAACTCTCCTGGCCTGCTCTCCTATACCCAGGCCTCTTGGGGTGGGTCTATCACGCATCCCTCTGTGCTTTAACTCCCCCAGCCACATTCACCCTTCCATCTCCCCTGCTGTTCTCTGCTCCTAGTTTGGGCCCTGTGCCATCCCTAGTCTTGGGACCCCAGACACCTGGGGAACCAGTACTGCTTCCTGATCCTTTTCACCCAGACAAGCTTCGTGCCTTCCTTGGGCCCCAGGAGAACTGCTTCTGGACCTGCCCCCCCTCACCTCTCTCTGCTTCCCTGGACCTGCACCACCAGCTGGCTCTCCTAACCTGCTCTTCTATCCTCAGGCCACTTTTGGGGTGGGTCTATCATGGAGCCCTCTGCACCGTGACTCCCCCGGCCTCATTCACACTTCCATCTCCCCAGCTGTTCTCTGCTCCTGGTTTGGGCCCTGTGCCATTCCTGGTCTTGGGTCCCCAGACACTTGGGGAACCAGTGCTGCTTCCTGATCCTTTTCACCCAGGCCAGCTTGGTGCCCTTCTTGGGCTCCAGGAGCACTGCTTCTGGACCCTGCCCAACCCTCACCTCTCTCTGCTTCCCTGGACCTGCACCACCAGCTAACTCTCCTAACCTGCTCTCCTACCCTCAGGCCTCTCTTGGGGTAAGTCTATCACGGAGCCCTCCACGCCTTGACTCCCCCAGCCTCATTCACCCTTCCATCTTCTTGGGGTAAGTCTATAGTGCAGCCCTCTGCGCTTTGACTCCCCCAGTCTCATTCACCCTTCCATCTCCCCCACTGTTCTCTACTCCTAGTTTGGTCCCTGTGCCATTCCTAGTCTTGGGGCCCCAGACACCTGGGGAGCCAATACTGTTTCCTGATCCTTTTCACCCAGACCAAGTTAGTGCCTTCCTTGGGCCCCAGGAGCACTGCTTCTGGACCTGGCCCGGCCCTCACCTCTCTCTGCTTCCCTGGACCTGCACCAACAGCTAACTCTCCTAGCCTGCTCTCCTACCTTCAGGCCTCTCTTGGAGTAAGTCTATCTCAGAGCCCTTTACGCCTTGACTCCCCCAGCTTCATTCACCCTTCGATCTCCCCCGCTGTTCTCTACTCTTAGTTTGGGCCCTGTGCCATTCCTAGTCTTGGGTCCCCAGACACCTGGGGAGCGAATACTGCTTCCTGATCTTTTTCACCCAGACCAACTTAGTGCCTTCCTTGGGCCCCAGGAGCACTGTTTCTGGACCTGACCCCACCCTCACATCCCTCTACTTCCCTGGTCCTGCAACACCCGCCAGCCTCTTTCTGGGGCTGACAGCCTCTTTCTGGGGCTCCGACGCTTACCTTTACTCTCCCTGATCCTTTGCATCCAGTACAACCCAGTTACTCAATCCACTCCCTGGGAAATCTTGGGTCTTCTTCCCTCCCCACCTGCCTTTACATCCCTATGTGGCGCGGCCACGGCCAGGGTCTCAGGTCAGTCTAACACCCAACTTACTGAGGCCAAAAGCATTCTTAGAAGATTCCAGACCTAAGGAGAAAGTCTGAAAACTTCTGATCCACATTGGAGTTGGGCCACCGCGGAACTCCTAGAAGAAAAAATCAATCCGGCCACGACAATACAAAATCAAAAGAGAGAACCAGAAGCTTAGACAAATCAGCTCTTCATACCCAAAAAGTAAACAAAAGACACATAAAGTTCAAAAAAAGAAGCAGAACTAAACTTGAAGGCTCG
>NW_008350364.1:0-5764 GCF_000622305.1 Nannospalax galili
CAGTGATATTACAGTGGAACATTGTGAAGTCATATTGTAAAATAGTGACAGTACCATAGAGCATTGTGATGGCAAATGAAGCGACAGTGTTGGAACACTGAAGCATTGTGATAGCACACTGGAGCATTGTGATTTCCAAATGGAAAATTGAGAAGCCATAATGTCACATTGTGATCGTACATTGCAGCAAGATAAAGGCACATGGGGAGATAGTGTTGGCACATTGGAGAACTGTGGTTTCTCATTAAAGCATAGTGAAATCACATTGGAACATTGTGAAGTCATATTGGAGCATTGTGATGGCACATTGGAGCACTGTGATATCACATATGAGGATTGTGATGTGACAAGGGAATATTGTGAGGGCATATTGTAACATTTTGAGGATATATTGGAAAAATATAACGGCACTTGGGGAGTTAGTATTGACACTTTGTAGTATCGTCGTGCTGTATTGAAGCATTGTGTAGTGAAATTTAAAGAGTGTGAAGTCATATTGTAAAACTCTGAATAGCATTTTGGAATATTTTGATGTCACATTGGTGCACTGTGATGTCACATTGCAGCATTGTGAAGTCACACTGGATAATTGTGATGTCACATTGCAACATTATGAAGATATATTGTAATATTGTGATGTCATATAGAGCAATGTTATGGCATATTGGGCGAGAGTGTTGGCACATTGGAGGATTGTGATGTCACATTGGATCATTGTGACGGCACAATGGAGCAGTCTGATGTCAGATTGTAACAGTGTGATGGCACCTTGGAGCATTGTGATATCACATTTGAGGATTGTGATGTGACAAGAGAATATTGTGAAGGCATATTGTAACATTTTGATGATATATTTTAGAAATGTAATGGCACTTGTGGTGTTAGTGTTGGCAATTTGGAACATTGTGGTGTCATTTTGATGCATTGTGAAGTCAAATTTGAACAATGTGAAGTCATACTGTAACACTCTAAATGGGATTTTGGAATGTTTTGATGTCACATTGTTGCATTGTGATGTCACATTGGAGCATTGTGATGTCACATTCATGGATTGTGACCTTACATTGGATCATTGTGGCATCAGAATGGAGCATTGTGAAGTCAGATTGTAACAGTGTGATGGCACCATGGAGCATGGTGATGTCATAGTTGAGGATTTTGATGTGACAAGGGAACATGGTGAAGGCATATTGTAACATTTTGATGATATATTGGAGAAATATAATGGTACTTGGGGAGTTAGTGTTGGCACTTTGTAGCATTGTGGTGTCATCTTGATGCGTTGTGAAGTCAAATTTGAACATTGTGAAGTCACACAGTAACACTCTAAGTGGCATTTCGAATATTTTGATGGCACACTGATGCATTGTGATGTCACATTGGCGCATTGTGATGTCACACTGGATAATTGTGTTGTCACAATGGAATATTGTGAACAGATATTGTAAACTTGTGATGGCATATCGAGCAATATAATGGCTTTTGTGGCGAGAGTGTTGTCACACTAGAGCATTGTGACGTCACAATGGAACTTTGTGATGTCACAATGGAGCATTGTAAAGTCAGATTGAAATGCTATGATGGAACCATGGAGCATTGTGATGTTACATTTGAGGATTGTGATGTGACAAGAGAACATTGTGAAGGTATATTGTAACATTGTGAGGAAATATTGGAGGTATATAATGGCACTTCGTGAGTTAGTGTTGGCATTTTGGTGCATTGTGTTGTCATAGTGAAGCATTGCGAAGTCAAATTTGAACATTGTGAAGTCATATTCTAACACTCTGAATGGCATTTTGGAATATTTTGATGTCACTTTGGTGCAATGTTATGCGCCATTGGTGCATTGTGATGTCACCTTTGAGCATTGTGATGTCACACTGGATCACTGTGATATCAAAATGGAACGCTGTGAAGTCATATTGCCACATTGTGGTGGCGCCATATTGAGCATTGTGTTTTCACATTGGAGCCTTGTGATGTCAAGATGGAACATCGTGAAGTCATACTGTAACATTTTGATGGCACCATGGAGCAATTTGATAGTCATCTTGTAACATTTCGATGGCACTATGGAGCAATATAATAACACATGGGGCAATAGTGTCGTTATATTGGAGCATTGTGATGTCACAATGGAGTATGTTGATGTCACAACAGAACACTGAGAAGTCATATTTTAAGATTATGATGGGACATTGCAGCAATATAATGGGACATGAGATGACAGTGTTGGCACATTGTAGTATTGTGATGACATAATGGAGCATTGTAATTTCACATTGGAAGATTGTGAATCATATTTTTACATAGTGATGACACCAAGGAGCACTGTTATGTAACAGTGGAACTTTGTGAAGTCATATTATAACAATTTGATGGATCACTGGAGCAAAATAATTGCACATAGGGCTATAGTTTTGGCACGTTGGAGCATTGTGATGTCACATTGGAACATTGTGATTTCACAATGGAACATTACTAAGTAATATTGTACCATTGTGATGGCACCATGGATCATTGTGAGGTCACATTGGGGGAATTTGAAGGGACATTGAGCACCATGTTTCCATATTGAGCATAATGATGACACAACTGATCATTGTAATGACACAAATGTGCACAGTGATGGCACAATGAGCACTGTAATGTCACAATGGAACATCGTGAATTCATATTGTAACACTGTGTTGGCAAATTGGAGCATTGTGGTGTCACATTGGAGAATTGTGTTGTTATATTGGATCACTGTGATGTCACAATGGATAAATAGTGGCAATAAAATGGCACGTGGGGCGATAGTGTTGGCATAGTGGAGCATTGTGATTTTGCATTCGAGCATTGTGTTGTCACAAGGGAACATTCAGACTTCACATTGTGATATTGTTGGCATATTGAAGCAATAGAATAACACATGGGGCAATAGTGTTGGAATATTGGAGCATGGTGATGTCACCTTGGTGCGTTGTGATGTCACAAGGGAACATTCAGACTTCACATTGTGATATTGTTGGCATATTGAAGCAATAGAATAACACATGGGGCAATAGTGTTGGAATATTGGAGCATGGTGATGTCCCCTTGGTGCGTTGTGATGTCACAAGGGAACATTCAGACTTCACATTGTGATATTGTTGGCATATTGAAGCAATAGAATAACACATGGGGCAATAGTGTTGGAATATTGGAGCATGGTGATGTCCCCTTGGTGCGTTGTGATGTCACAAGGGAACATTCAGACTTCACATTGTGATATTGTTGGCATATTGAAGCAATAGAATAACACATGGGGCAATAGTGTTGGAATATTGGAGCATGGTGATGTCCCCTTGGTGCGTTGTGATGTCACAAGGGAACATTCAGACTTCACATTGTGATATTGTTGGCATATTGAAGCAATAGAATAACACATGGGGCAATAGTGTTGGAATATTGGAGCATGGTGATGTCCCCTTGGTGCGTTGTGATGTCACAAGGGAACATTCAGACTTCACATTGTGATATTGTTGGCATATTGAAGCAATAGAATAACACATGGGGCAATAGTGTTGGAATATTGGAGCATGGTGATGTCCCCTTGGTGCGTTGTGATGTCACAAGGGAACATTCAGACTTCACATTGTGATATTGTTGGCATATTGAAGCAATAGAATAACACATGGGGCAATAGTGTTGGAATATTGGAGCATGGTGATGTCCCCTTGGTGCGTTGTGATGTCACAAGGGAACATTCAGACTTCACATTGTGATATTGTTGGCATATTGAAGCAATAGAATAACACATGGGGCAATAGTGTTGGAATATTGGAGCATGGTGATGTCCCCTTGGTGCGTTGTGATGTCACAAGGGAACATTCAGACTTCACATTGTGATATTGTTGGCATATTGAAGCAATAGAATAACACATGGGGCAATAGTGTTGGAATATTGGAGCATGGTGATGTCCCCTTGGTGCGTTGTGATGTCACAAGGGAACATTCAGACTTCACATTGTGATATTGTTGGCATATTGAAGCAATAGAATAACACATGGGGCAATAGTGTTGGAATATTGGAGCATGGTGATGTCCCCTTGGTGCGTTGTGATGTCACAAGGGAACATTCAGACTTCACATTGTGATATTGTTGGCATATTGAAGCAATAGAATAACACATGGGGCAATAGTGTTGGAATATTGGAGCATGGTGATGTCCCCTTGGTGCGTTGTGATGTCACAAGGGAACATTCAGACTTCACATTGTGATATTGTTGGCATATTGAAGCAATAGAATAACACATGGGGCAATAGTGTTGGAATATTGGAGCATGGTGATGTCCCCTTGGTGCGTTGTGATGTCACAAGGGAACATTCAGACTTCACATTGTGATATTGTTGGCATATTGAAGCAATAGAATAACACATGGGGCAATAGTGTTGGAATATTGGAGCATGGTGATGTCCCCTTGGTGCGTTGTGATGTCACAAGGGAACATTCAGAAGTCATATTGTAACATTGTGATGGCACATTTGGGAACATAGTGTTAGCATTGTAGCATTGTGATTTGATAATGGAACTTTGAGAAGTCATATTGTAGCATTTTGATGGCATATTGGAGCAATATATTGGGACAGGGGGTGATTGATTGGCTCATCGGAGTATTGTGATGTGACAAATGAACACTGAGAAGACAAAGGTTAGCATTGTGATGGCACATTGAAGCAATACAATGGCACATTCGGTGATAGTGTTACATTGGAGCATTGCGATGTCACAAAGGAAAACTGTGTATTCCTACTGTAACATTGTGATGGCACATTGGAGCAATATAGTGGCACATGAGGCGATAGTGTTGGCATATTGGAGCATTGTGACGTCACAATGGAACATTGTGACGTCATATTGTAAGAGTGTGATGACGCTATGGAGCATTAGAATGGCACATGGGGCAATACTGTTGGCACATTGCCGTATTGTGATGGAACATTGTGAAGGGATATTGTTCCATTGTGATGGCACATTTGGAACCATAATGTTAGCATTTGAGCAAAGTGTTGTTATAATGAAACATTGAGAAGTCATATTGTACCTTTTTAATGGCGTATTGGAGCAACATATTGGCAAAGGGGGCGATTGTATTGGCTCATTGGAGTATCGTGATGTCATAAAGGAACACAGAGGTCGTAGGTTAGCTTTGTGATGACACATTTAAACAATACAATGGCACATGGGACGATAGTGTTACAATGGAGCATTGTGATGTCACAAAGGATCACTGTGAATTCATATTGTAACATTGCAATGGCACATTGCAGCAATATAATGGCACATGGGGCGAAAGTGTTGGCACTTTGGAGCACTGTGATGTCAGTCTGGAGCATTGTGATGTCACATTGGAACATTGCTAGTCAAATTGTAAGATTGTCATGACATATTGGAGCAATACAATGTCACAAGTGGCCTTAGTTTTGGGAATTTGGAGCATTGTAATGGCACATTGGAACATAGTGATTTCACAGAGGAGCATTGTGATGACACCCTGGAGGATTGTGATGACACAATCGAATATTGTGAAATCAAATGTAACTTGTGATGGCACAATGGAACACTGTGATGTCAAAATGGGGCAATATAATGGCACCTGGGGCCATGGTGTTTGCATATTGGAGCATTGTGATGTCACATTCGAGCATTGTGAGGTCACAAGGGAAGTTCAATAGACATATTGTAACATTGCTGGCATATTGGAGCAATATACTAGCACATGGATCTATGGTGTTG
>NW_008350364.1:6938-11823 GCF_000622305.1 Nannospalax galili
ATCACATTGGAGCATTGTGATGTCACAATGGAACAAGGAGCAGTCATATAGTAGCATTATGATGGAACATTGGAGCAATAAAATGGCACATGGGGCAACAGTGCTGGGACATTGGAGCATTGTGATATCATCTTGGAACATTTTGATATCATATTGTAATATTGTGATGGCCCATTGGAGCAATATAAAGGCACATGAGGCAATAGTGTTGTTACATTGGAGCATTGTGATGTCACATTGGAACATTAGAAGTCCTACTGTAACATTGTGATGAAATATTGGAACAACATAAAGGCACACAGGGCGATAGTTTGGAACAATGGAGAGTTGGGATGTCACCCTGTAGCACTGTGATATCACAATGAAAGACTGTAAAGTCATATTTTAACATTGTGATTGCACCATAGAGCATTGTGATGGCACTTGGAGCAATAGTGTTCGGACACTGGAGCATTGTGATGTCACATTGGAGCAATATAATGACACATGTGGTGATAGTGTTGGCATATTGGAGCATTTTCATGTCACACTGGAGGACTTTGAAGTCCTAGTGTCATATTTTGTTGTCACAATGGAACATTTTGAACTCGTATTGTAACATTGTGATGACACATAGAGCAATATAATGGCACAAGTGGGATTAGTGTTGTCACATTGGAGCATTGTGATTTCACATTGGAGCATTGTGATATAACAAGAGAACACTGTGAATTCATATTGTAACATTTTGATAGCAATATGAGGCAATATATAGGCACATGGGGCAATAGTGTTGGCATAGTTGAGCATTGTCATGTCACAATGGAGCATTGTGAAATGACAGAGGAACATGGTGAAGTCATATTGTAACATTTTGATGGGACTATGGAGTAATATAATAACACATGGGGCAAGAGTGTTGGCACATTGGAGCATTGTGATATCACAATGCAACAATGTGACGTCATATTATAACATTGTGAGGGCACCATGGATTATTGTGAGGTCACATTCAGGCACTGTGAGGGGACATTGAGCACCATATTTTCATATTGAACATAATGACGACGCAATGGATCATTGTAATGACAAAAATGTACATAAGGTGTCACAATGAGCATTGTGATGTGACAATGGGTCATTGTGAAGTCATATTGTAACATTGTGATGGAAAATTGGAGCATTGTGATATCACATTGGAGAATTTTGTTGTAATATTGGATCACCGTGATGTCACAATTGTACATTGTGAAGTCATATTGTGACATTGTGGTGGTACATAGGAGCAAATCTGTGGCACATGTGTCCATCATGATGGCATTGGAACTTTGTGATGTAAGATTGGAGCATTGTTATGTCACAATGGAACATTGAGAAGTCATGCTGTAATATTGTAATGGAACATTGGAGCAATATAATGTCACATGGCCCAATAGTGTTGGCACATTGGAGCATTGTGATGGCACAATGGAGCATTGTGATATCAGAATGGAATATTGTGAAGTCATATTGTAACCTCGTGATGGCACATTGGAGCAACACAATCACTCATATGGCAATGTATTTGTAACATATGATCATTGTGATTTCAAACTAGAGCATTGTGATTTCCCAATGAAATATTGAGAAGTCATATTGTCACATTGTGATGGCACATTTGAGCAATATAATGGCACATGGGGCGGTAGTGTTGGTACGTAGGAGCATTGTGAGGTCACATTGAGGCATTGTGACCTCACAATGCAGCATTGTGAAGTCATATTGTAACAGTGTGATGGCGCATTGGATGATTTCAAACTAGAGCATTGTGATTTCCCAATGAAATATTGAGAAGTCATATTGTCACATTGTGATGGCACATTTGAGCAATATAATGGCACATGGGGCGGTAGTGTTGGTACGTAGGAGCATTGTGAGGTCACATTGAGGCATTGTGACCTCACAATGCAGCATTGTGAAGTCATATTGTAACAGTGTGATGGCGCATTGGAGCAATAGATTGGCACTTGGGGCAATAGTGTTAGCACATTGCAGTATTGTGATGTCACATTGTGAGGTCATATTGTTACATTGCGATGGCACCATGGAGTATTGTTATGTCACATTTTAGGATTCTGATGTGACAAGGGAACATTGTGAAGGCCTATTGTAACATGTTGCTGACATATTGGAGCAAATAATGCCACTTGTGGAGATAGTGTTGGCACATTGGAGAATAGTGATGTCATATTAACGCATTGTGAAGTCAAAATTGAACATTGTGAAGTCATATTGTAACACTCTGAATGGAAATGGGAATATTGTGTTGTCACATTGGAGCATTGTGATGTCACATTGAAGCACTGTGATGTCGCAGTGGATAATTGTGATGTCACAATGGAATATTGTGATGGCACATTGAAGCAATATATTGGCACATGGGGCGATAGTGTTGGCACATTGGAACATTCTGATGTCATATTCAGGCATTGTTACATCACATTGGATTATTGTGAATTCATATTGTAACATTGTGATGGCACACTGCAGCATTGTGATGTCAAATTGGAGCATTCAGAAGTCACAATGGAATATTGTTAAGTCATATTATAACATTGTGATGGTACATTGAAGCAATATAATGGCACATGGGGGGATGGTGTTAGCACATTGGAGCATTGTGATGTCACACTGGAGCATTGTGATGTCACATTGGAGCATTGCAAAGTCATATTGTAATATTGACATGACATATTGGCGCATGGGGCGATAGTGATGGCACATTGGAACATTGCAATGTCATATTGGAGGATTGTTTTGTCACAATAGAACATTTTGAATTCATATTCTAACACTGTGTTGTCACATTGGAGAAATATGAGGCCCATGCGGCCACATGGTTGGCACATTGGAGCATTGTGGTGTCACAATGGAACATTGTGATGTCATATTTTAACATTGTGATGACAAAGTGTAGCAATATAATGCACATGAGGTGATAGTGCTGGACATTGGAGCATTGTGAGGTCACGATGGAGTATTGTGAAGTTACAATGAAACATTGAGAAGTCATATTGTAATATTGTGATGGGATATTGGAGCAATATAATGGTACATAAGATGACAGTGTTGGCACAATGGAGCATTGTGATGTCATATTGGAGCATTGTAATTTCACATTGGAAGATTGTGAAGTCATATTGTAACATAGTGATGACACCAAGGAGCATTGTGATGCAAAAACGGAACATTTTGGAGTCATATTGTAACCTTTTGAAGGAACATTGGAGCAAAATAATGGCACATGGGGCCATAGTGTTGGCACATATAGCATTGTGATGTCACAATTTAACATTATGAAGTAATATTGTACCATTGTGATGGTAACATGGATCATTGTGAGGCCACATTGGGGGACTGTGAGGGGACACTGAGCACCATGTTTGCTTATTGAGCATAATGATGACACAATGGATCATTGTAGTGACACAATGTGCATAGTGAAGGTACAATGAGCATTGAGATGTCACAATGGAACATTGGGAAGTCATATTAAACATTTTGATTGCAAATTGGAGCATTGTGATATCATATTTTTAATTGTGTTGTCACATTGGATCACTGTGATGTCACAATGGAACATTGTGAAGTCATATTGTAGCATTGTGATGGCACATTGGAGCAAAATAGTGGCACATGTGTCAATAGTGTTGGCATTGGAGCACTGTGATGTAAGACTGGAACACTGTTATGAAACAATGGAACATTAAGAAGTCATGTTGTACTATTTTGATGGCACATTGGAGCAGTAAAAAGTCAAATGGGGCAATAGTGTTGGAACATTGGGGCATTGTGAAGTCACAATGGAGCAATGTGATGTCAGAATGGAATATTGTGAAGTCATATTGTATCTTCGTGATGGCATATTGGAGCAATATAATCGCTCATGGGGCAATAGTGTTGGAACATTGGAGCATTGTGATATCACAATGCATTGTAATATCACTGGAGCATTGTAATTTCGCAATGGAACATTGAGAATCATATTGTCACATTGTGATCGCACATTGAAGGAATATAATGGCACCTGGGGAGATAGTGTTGGCACAGTGGAGGAACTGCAGTGTCACATTGAAGCATAGCAAAATCACATTGGAACATTGTGAAATCATATAGGAACATTGTGATGGCACTTTGGAGCACTGTGATGTCACCTTTGAGCATTGTGATGTCACACTGGATCACTGTGATATCACAATGGAACACTGTGAAGTCATATTGTATCATTGTGATGGCACCATAGAGCTTTGTGAGGCACATGAAGCAACAATGTTGGAACACTGAAGTATTGTGATGCCACATTGGAGCAAAACAATTGCAGATGAGGTGACAGTGTTGGCACATTGGAGCATTTTCATGTCACATTGGAAGACTTTAAAATCACAATGGAACATTGTGATGTCACAATGGAACATTACAATGTCATATTGTAACATTGTGATGGAACATTGGAGCAATATAATGGCACATGGGGAGATAGTGTTGGCACATAGGAACACTGTGATTTCACATTGGAGCATTGTGATGTCACAATGGAACATTGTGAAGTCATATTTTAGTGATGTTACCACAGAGCAGTCTGATGTCACTATGCAACATTTCGAAGTCATATCCAAACATCATGATGGCATATTGGACCAATATAATGTCACAGGGGGTGATAGTGTTGGCACATTGGAGCCATGTGATGTCACACTGGAGGATTGTTTTGTAACAATTGAACATTTTGAATTCATATTGTAACACTGTGATGTCACATTGGAGAAATACAAGGCCCATGAGGCGATGTTATTAGCACATTGGAACATTGTGGTGTCTCAGTGGAACTTTGTGATGTCATATCGTAACAATGAAATGAAAAGTGTAG
>NW_008350364.1:12078-22118 GCF_000622305.1 Nannospalax galili
TGATGGCACATGGGGCCATAGAGTTTGCACATTGGAGCATTGTGATGTCACATTGGAGCATATAAAAGTCACATTGTAACATAGTGATGTCATACTGGAGCAATATAATGGCACATCAGGTGGTGGTGTTGGCACATTGGAGCATTGCAGTTATCACAATGCAACAATGTGACGTCATATTATAACATTTTGGGGGCACCATGGAGCATTGTGATGTCACATTGGGGGATTGTGAGAGGACAATTAGCACCGTGTTTGCTTAATGAGCATGGAGACGACACAATGGATAGTGGTAATGACACAATTGCACATATTTGAGGGCACAATGTGTATTGTGGTGTCACAAAGGAACATTATCAAGTCATATTGTAACAGTGTGATGCACATTGGGGCACTGTGATGTAGCATTGGAACATTGTGATGGTACAATGGAAAATTGTGATGGTACAATGGAACATTGTGAAGTCATATTGGAACATTGTGATGGCACATAGAGGATTTTGATTTCACATGGAGCGATAGTGTTGGCACATGAAGAATTGTGATGTCACATTGGAGCACTGTGAACTCACAAAGGAACATTGTGAAATCATATTGTAACATTGTGTTGTCACCATGGAGCATTGTGATATCACATTTGAGGACTGTGATGTGAAACGGGAAGATTGTGAAGGCATATTGTAACATTGTGATGATATATTGGAGCAATATAATGGCACTTGGGGAGATAGTGTTGGCACATCGGAGCATTGTGATGTCATATTAAAGCAATTTGAAGTCAAAATTGAACATTGTGAAGTCATATCGTAACACTCTGAATGGCAAATTGGAATACTGCGATGTCACATTGGAGCATTGTGATGTCACACTGGATAATTGTGATGTCAGAACGGAAAATTGTGATGGCACATATGAGCAATATAATGGCACATGGGGCAATAGTGTTGACACATTGGAGCATTGTGACATCAAATTGTAGCATAGTGACTTCACAATGGAGCCTTGTGAAGTTATATTTTAACAGTGTAATGGCTCACTGGAGCAATAGAATGACATATGGGGCAATAGTGTTTGCACATTGCAATATTGTGATGTCACATTTTAATGTCATATTGTTACATTGTGATGGCATATTGGATCAATATAATGGCGCATACAGAGATAGTGTTCCCAAATTGGAGCATTGTAATGTCACAATGGAACACTGAGAAGTCATATTGTAACATTGTGATGATGCTATGGAGAATTGTGTGGTCAAATTTGCAAATTGTGACGGGACATTGAGCACCGTGTTTGCATATTGAGCATGACAATGACACAATGGATCACGGTAATGACACAATTGCTCATCATGTTGGCAAAATGAGCATTGTGATTGCATATCGGTGCATTGTCTTGGCACAATGTAACACTGAGAAGTCATATTATAAAATTGTGATGGCATATTTGAGCAATACAATGGCACATATTGGGTTAGTGTTGGCAAACTGGATCATTATGAGTTCACATTGGAGCATTGTGATGTCAAAATGGAATATTGTGAAGTCATAATGTAACATTGTGATGTCACCATGGAGCATTGTGATGTCAATATAGAACATTTTGAAGTCATATTTAAACATTGTGATGGCACATTGGAGCAATATAATATCACATGAGGCAATAGCCTTCGCACATTGGAGCAATGTGATGTTACATTGGAGGATTGCTTTGTCAAAATGGAACGTTTTGAATTCATATTGTAACACTGTGATGTTAAATAGGAGTAATATAAGGCCCATGAGGTTATATTGTTGGCAAATCGGAGCATTGTAATTGCACATTGGTACATTTTGAAGTCATATTGTAACACGGTGATGGCACCAGGGAGCATTGTCATGTAACAATGAAACATTGTGAAGTCATATTGTAACATTGTGATGGCACATTAGAGATCATAGTGTTAGCACATTGGAGCATTGTGATGTTATAACAGAACATTGAAAAGTCATATTGCAGCATTTTGATGGCATACTGGAGCAATATATTGGCACATGGGGCGATAGTATTGGCTAATTGTAGTATTGTGATGTCACAAAGGAACACCGAGAAGACATATGTTAGCATTGTGATGGCACATTGAAACAATACAATGGCATATTGAGAGTGTTTTCACATTGTAGCATTGTGATGTCACATTGGATCATTGTGACTTTACATTGGATCATTGTGACTTCACTATTGTCACAGTGCAAAGGCGTATTTGAGGAATAGAATGTCAAATGGGGAAATAGTGTTCTCACATTGCAGTATCGTGATGTGACATTTTGAAATCATATGGTTGTCTTGTGATGGCACGTTGGGTCAATATGATGGCACATGGGGCGATGCTGTTGGCACATTGGAGAATTGTGACTTCACATTGGAGCATAGTGACATCACAATGGGGCATTGTGAAGTTATGTTATTAACAGTGTGATTGCTCTTTGGCACAATAGAATGGCACATGGGGAAAAAGTGTTGGGGTTGTCACATTTGGAAGTCATATTGTTACATTGCGATGGCATATTGGAACAATATACTGGCACATTGGGAGATAGTTGGGCACATTGGAGCATTGTATTGTCACAATGGAACATTGTGAAGTCGTATTTTAACATTTTGATGGCACAATGTAGCAATATAAGAACACATGGGGCAATAGTGTTGGAATATTGTACCATTGTGATGTCACAGTGGAACATTGTAAAGTCACCTTGGAGCATTGTGATGTCACAATGGAAGATTGTGAAGTCATAGTGTAACATCAACACGGAACATTGGGGCAATATAAAGGTGCATGAGGTGATATTATTGTTACATTGGGGCCCTGTGATGTCACATTGGAACATTAGAATTCCTACTGTGACATTGTAATGGCATATTCGAGCAATATAAGGGTTCACTGGGAAATAGTTTTGGCACTTTGGAGAATTGATATCTCATATTGGAGCACTGTGATATTATAATGGAACACTGTAAAGTCATAGTTTAACATTTTGATGGCACCATAGAGCATTGGGATTAAACATGGGGCAACAGTGCTGCCATTCTGGCCCATTGTCAGGTCACATTGGAGCATTGTGAAGTCATACTGTAATATTGTGATGTCACATGGAACAATATAATGGCACCTGAGGTGATAGTGTTAGCACATTGGAGTAATGTGACTTCAAAATGGAGCATTGCAAAGTCGTAGTGTATCAGTGTGATGGCACCATGGAGCATTGTGATGTCACATTTGAGGATTGTGATGTGACAAGGGAACATTGTAAAGGCATATTGTAACATTCTGATTACATATTGGAGCAATATAATGGCACTTGGGGAAATAATGTTGGCACATTGGGCATTGTGATATCATATTAAAGCATTGTGAAGTCAAAATTGAACATTGTGAAGTCATATTGTAACACTCTGAATGGCATATTGGAGTATTGTGATGTCACATTGGAACATTGTGCTGTCACACTGGATCATTGTGATGTTACACTGGAATATTATGATGGAACATTGAAGCAATATAATGGCACTTGGTGAGATAGTGTTGGCACATTGGAGCATTGTGATGTCATATTAAACATTGTGAAGTCAAAATTGAAAATTTTAAAGTCCTATTGTAACACTGTGAATGGAAAATTGGAATATTTTCATGTTACATTGGAGCGTTATGATGTCACATTGGAACGTTATGAAGTCCTATTGTAGCATTGTGATGTCATATTTTAACATTGTGATGGCACCAAAAAGCATTGTGATGGCACATGGTGCCATAGTGTTTGCACATTGCAGCATTGTGATGTCACATTGGAGCATTGTGAAGTCAGTTTTTAACATAATGATGGCACACTGTACCAATGTATTGGCACATGGGCGATAGCGATGGAACATTGGAGCACTGTGATATCACAATACAAAAATGGGACGTCATATTATAACATTGTGAAGGCATCATGGAGCATTGTGATGTCACATTGGGGATTTGTGAGGGGACAATTAGCAACAAGTTTGCATATTGAGAATGGTGACAACAAAATGGATCATGGTAATGACACAATAGCACATAGTTGAGAGCACAATGAGCATTGTGATATCACAAAGGAACATTGTGAAGTCATATTGTAACAGTGTGATGGCATGTTGGAGCACTGTAATGTCACATTGGACCATTGTGATGTCACATTAGGGGAATGTGAGGGCACATTAAGCACCGTATTTGCATATTGAGTGTGGTGAAGACACAATGGATCATTGTAATGACACAATGGCGATTTGTGAGGCAACAATGAGTGTTGTGATGTCACAATGGAACCTTGTGAAGTCATAAGGTTCCATTGTGATGGCACATTGGAGCAATATAATGGCACATGGGCCATAGTGCTGGCACACTAGAGCATTGTGATGTCACTTTGAAGAATTGTGATGTCACATTGGAGCATTGTGATGACACATTGGAGCTTTGTGATGACACATTGTGGCATTGTGATGTCATATTGGGTAATTGTGTGGGGACACTGAGCACTGTGTTTGTATATTGAGCTTAGTAAGGACACAATGGATCATTGTAATGAGAAAATGGTGCATTGTGATGGCACAATGACACATTTTGAAGTTATGTTGTAGCATTGTGATGGCATATTGGAGCAATATAATGTCACATCTTGCCTTATTATAGATACTTTGGAGCACTGTGATCACACAATAAGCATTGTGATGGCGCAATGGAATATTGTGCAGTCATAAAGTAATATTGTGATGGCACATGGAGCAATATATTAGCACATGGGGCCTAGTGTTGGCACATTTGAGCATTGTGATATCACAATGGAGCATTGTGATGTCACATTGGGGAATTGTGATTTCATATGGGGCCATAGTGTTGCCATATTTGAGCACTGTGGTGTCACATTGATGCATTTTGATGACACAATGGAGTCTTGAGATGTAACATTGGGGGTTTGTGAGGGGACATTGAACACCGTGTTTGCATACTGAGCATGGTGACGACACAATGGATCATTGTAATGACAAAGTGATGCATTTTGATGGAAAAATGAGCATCGGTGTGAGGGCACATTGGAATGTTGTGAAGTCATATTGTAACATTGTAATGGCACATTGGAGCAATATAGTGGTAAATGGGGCCATAATTTTAGCACATTGGAGCATTATGATGTGTCTTTGGAGCATTTTGATGACAAATTGGAGCATTGTGATATCACATTGGGGGACTGTGAGAGGAAATTTAGCACCGTGTTTGCATATTGAGCATGGTGATGACACAATGGATCATTGTAATGACACAATGGCCCATTATGATGGCAAATTGAGGATTGTGATGGCACCATGGAACATTGTGATGTCATATTGTAACACTGTGATGGCACATTGGAGCAATATTATGGCACATGGGGCCATAGTGTTGGCATATTGGAGCATTGTGATGTCACATTTGAGCATTGTGATGTGACATTGGAGCATTGTGCTGAGATATTGAAGTCATATTATAACATTGTGATGGCACCATAGATATTTGTGAGGTCACATTGGGGGACTGTGAGGGGACATTGAGCACCATGTTTGCATATTGAGCATAATGACGACACAATCTATCATTGTAATGACACAAATGTGCATAGCAATGGCACAATGAGCATTGTGATGTCACATGGAGCACTGTGATGTCACAATGAAACATTGTGAAGTCATATTGTAAGATTGTGATGGCAAATTGTGATATCACATTGGAGAATTCTGTTTTCACATTTGATCACTGTGATGTCACAATGTTCCATTGTGAAATGACAAAGGAACTTTGTGAAGTCATTTTGTAACATTTTGATGTCACTGTGAAGCAATATAATAACACATGGGGCAACAGTGTTGGAATATTGGAGCATTGTGATGTCACAATGGATCATTGTGATTTCAAAATGGAATATTGTAAAGTCATATTTTAACCTCGTGATGCCACATTGTAGCAATATAATCACAATATATTTACTCATGGTGCAATAATGTTAGAACATTGGAGTGTTGTGATATCACACTGGAGCATTGTGATTTCCCAATGGAACATTGAGAATTCATATGGTCACATTGTGATCGAACACTACAGCAATAAAATGGCACATGGGGAGAGAGTGTTGGCACATTCGATAATTGTGATGACACATTGAAGCATAGTGAAACCACATTGGAACATTGTGAAGTTATATTTGAACATTGTGATGGCACATTGGAGCACTGTGATGTCAACTTTGAGCCTGAGATGTCACAGTGGATCACTGTGAAATCCAAAGGAACACTATGAAATCATATTGTAAGATTGTGATGGCACCATAGAAAATTGTGATGGCACATGAAGTGGTAGTGTTGGAACATTGAAGCATTGTGATGTCACATTGGAGTATTGTGAAGTCATATTGGAGCATTGTGATGGCACCATAGAGTATTTTGATTTCACATGGAGCGATAATGTTGGCACCTTGAAGCATTTTGAAGTCACATTGGAGTATTGTGAAGTCACAATGGAACATTGTCATATTGTAACATTGTGATGGCACCATGGAGCATTGTGATATCATATTTGAGGATTGTGATGTGACAAGGAACATTGTGAAGGCATATTGTAAGATTGTCATGGAACATTAGAGCAATATAAAGGCACATAGGGCGATAGTATTGTTACATTGGACCATTGTAATGTCACATTTTAACATTAGAAGTCCTATTGTAACATTGTGATGGCATATTGGAGCAATAAAAGGGATGTCACATTGGAGCACTATGATATCACAATGCAACACTGTAAAGTCATATTTTAACATTGTGATGGCACCATAGAGCATCGTGATGCCACATGGTGCCATAGTGTTGGCTCATTGCAGCATTGTGATGTCACATTGGAGCATTGTGAAGTCATATTGAAACATTGTGATGTCACATTGGAACAATATAATGGCACATGAGGTGATAGTGTTGGCACATTGGAACACTTTCATGTCACATTGGAGGACTTTGAAGTCACAATGGAACATTATGAAGTCATATTGTAATATTGAGGTGGCACATTGGAGCAATATAATGGCACATCGTTCGATAGTGTTGGCATATCTGAGCATTGTGACTTCACATTGGAGTATTGTGTCGTCACAATGGAGCATTGTGACGTCATGTTGTAACAGGGTGATGGCATATTGGAGCAATATAATGGTACATGGGGCAATAGTGTTGGCACATTGTAGTATTGTGATGTCACATTGTGAAATCATATTGTTACTTTGTGATGGCACGTTGGAGCCATATAACGCCACATGGGGAGATAGTGTTGGCACATTGGAGCATTGTAATGTTACAATGGAACATTGTGAAGTCATATTGTAACATTGTGATGGTACTATGGAGAATTGTGTGGTTAAATTTCCGGATTGTGAGAGAACATTGAGCAGTGTGTTTGCATATTGAGCATGATGAGGACACAATGGATCATGGTAATGAAACAATTGTGCATAGTGATGGAACAATGAGAATTGTGATGGCACAATGGAACATTGTGAAGACATATTGTAACATTGTGATGGCATCATGGAGCATTGTGATGTCACATTGATTGTCATGGAATATTGGAGCAGTATGAAAGCACATGGGGCATCGGCATTGTTACATTGTAGAATTGTGATGTCACATTGGAATATTAGAAGTCCTATTGTAACATTTTGATAGCATATTAGAGCAATATAAGGGCACACAGGGTGATAGTGTTGGCACATTGGAGAATTGGAATGTCACATTGGAACAGTGTGATATCAGGATGGAACACTGTAAAGTCATACTTTAACATTGTGATGGCACCATAGAGCATTGTGATGGCACATGGGGCCCTACTATTGGCACACTGTTGCATTGTTATGTCACATTGGAGCAATATCATGGCACATGAGGTGATAGCGTTGGCACATTGGAGCACTTTCATGTCACATTACAGGACTTTGGAGTCAAATGGAACATTGTGATGTCACAATGGAACATTATGAAGTCATATTATAACACTGTTCTGTCACACTGGAGCAATATAATGGAACATGGGACGAATATGTTGGCACACAGGAGCATTGTTAGGTCATATTCAAGTAGTGTTACATAACAATAGATTGTTGTGAAATCATATTGTAACACTGTGATGGCACATTGGAGCATTCTGATGTTAAATTGGAGCATTTCGAAGTCACAGTGGAATATTGTGAAGTCATACTGTAACATTGTGATGTTGCATTGGAGCAATCTAAAGGCACATGGGGCGATAATTTTAGAACTTTGGAGCATTGTGTTGGCACATTGGAGCATTGTGATTTCACATTGGAGGACTGTAATGACATCCTGGATTATTGTGATGACACAATCAAACATTGTGAAATCATAATGTAACTTGTGATGGCACAATGGAGCATTGTGATGTCAAAATGTATCATTGTGAAATTACATTGTAACATTGTGATACCAAATTGGAGCACTATAATGGCAGGTGGGGCGATAGTGTTGGCATATTGGAGCATTGTGATGTCACATTTGAGCATTGTGACGTCACAGGGGAACATTCAGAAGTCATATTGTAACGTTGTTAGCATAGTGGAGCAATATACTATCTCATGGACCTATGGTGTTGGCAGATTAATGCATTATGATGTCACATTGGAACAGTGTTATTGCACATTGGTACATTTGGCAGTCATATTGTAACACGGTGATGGCACGATGGAGCATTGTAATGTAACAAAGAAACATTGTGAAGTCATATTGTAACATTGTGTGTTAGCACATTGGAGCATTGTGATGTTATAATGGAACATTGAGAAGTCATATTGTAGAATTTTGATGGCATATTGTACCAATATATTGGCACATGGGGCGATTTTACTGGCTCATTGGAGTATTGCGATATCACATCGGAACACTGAGAATTCATAGGTTAGCATTGTGATGGCACATTGAAGCAATACGATGGCACATGGGGTGATAGTGTTACATTAGAGCATTGTGATGTCACAAAGGACCAGTGTGAATTCATATTGTACCATTTTGATGGCACTATGGAGCAATATATGCACATGGGGCAATAGTATTGGCACACTGGAACACTGTGACATCACAACAGAGCATTGTGAAATGACAAAAGAACATTGTGAAGTCATATTGTAATATTTTGATGGCACTATGGAGTAATATAATAACACATGCGGCAATAGTGTTGGAATATTGGGGCATTGTGATGTCGCCTTTGAGCAATATAATGGCACATGAGGTGATAGTGTTGGTATATTGGAGCAGTTTCATGTCACATTGGAGGATTTGAAGTCACAAAGGAACATTGTGATGTCACAATGGAACATTATGAAGCAATAGGGTAATATTGTGATGGCACATTGGAGCAGTAAAATGGCACATTTGGCTATAGTGTTGGCACATTGGAGCATTGTGATATCACTTTCCAGCATTGTGATGTCACATTGGAACTTGTGAAAACATTTTGTAAAAATGTGATGGCACATAGGAGCAATATAATGGCACAAGAGGCGACAGTGTTGGTACATTGGAGCATTGTGATGTCAGAATGGAACATATTGAAGTCATATTGTAACATTGTGATGGCACACTGGAGCAATATAATGGCACATGGGGTGATAGTGTTGGCATATTGGAGCATTGTGATGTTACAATGGAACATTGTGAAGTCATATTGGAACATTGTGATGGCAACATAGAGCTTTTTGATTTCACATGGAGTGATAGTGTTGGCATATTGAATAATTTTGATATCACATTAAAGTATTGTGAGGTCAAAATGGAACATTGCAAAGTGATATTGTTACATTATGATGGCACCATTGAGCATTGTGATGTCATATTTGAGGATTGTGTTGTGACAAGGGAACATTGTGAAGGCATATTGTAACATTGTGAGGACATACTGGAGCAATATAATGGTACTTGGGGACATAGCTTTGGCACATTGGAGCATTGTG
>NW_008350364.1:25394-26825 GCF_000622305.1 Nannospalax galili
AGTAATATATAGGCACATGGGGTAATAGTGTTGGCATACTGGAGCACTGTGACGTCACAAGGGAGCATAGTGAAAGGACAAAGGAACATTGTGAAGTCATCTTGTAACATTTTGATAGCACTATGGAGCAATACAATAACACACGGGGCAATAGCATTGGAATATTGGAGCATTGTGATGTCACAATGGAATATTGTGAAGCCATATTGTAACATTGTCAAGGAATATTGGAGCAATATAAAGGCACATGGGGCGATAGTATTGTTACATTGGTGCATTATGATGTCACATTGGAACATTAGAAATCCTATTGTAATATTGTGATGCCATGTTGGAGCAATAGAAGTGCACACAGGGCGATAGTTTTGGCACATTGGAGAATTAGGATGTCACATTGGAGCACTGTGATATCACAATAGAACACTGTAAAGTCATATTTTAACGTTGTGATGGTACCATAGAGCATTGTGATGGCATATGGGGCCAAAGTGTTGGCACATGGGAGCATTGTAATGTCACATTTGAGCATTGTCAAGTCATGATGTAACACTGTGATGTCACATTGGATCAATACAATGGCATATGAGGTGATAGTGTTGGCACATTGGAGCATTTTCATGTCACATTGGAGGACTTTGAAGTCACAATGGAACATTGTGATGTCACAAAGGAACATTATGAAATCATATTCTAACATTGTGATGGCACATTCGAGCAAGATAATGGTACATGGGGGATTGTCTTTGCACATTGGAGCATTGTGATGTCACACTGGAGTATTGTGATGTCACATTGGAACATTGTGAATATAAATTGTCACATTGTCATGACACCTTGGAGCAATATAATGTCACACGTAGCATTAGTGTTGGAACGTTGGAGCATTGTGATGGCACATTCGAGCAAGATAATGGTACGTGGGGGATTGTCTTTGCACATTGGACCATTGTTATGTCACACTGGAGTATTGTGATGTCACATTGGAACATTGCGAGTATAAATTGTCACATTGTCACGAAACCTTGGAGCAATATAATGTCACACGTAGCATTAGTGTTGGAACTTTGGAGCATTGTGATGGCACATTGGAGTGTTGTGATTTCACATTGGAGTACTGTGATGACACCCTGGAGCATTGTGATGACAAAATAGAACATTGCAAAATCATAATGTAAAATTGTGGAGCATTGTGATGACAGAATCGAACATTGTGAAATGATAATGTAACATTGTGATGGCACAATAGAGCACTGTGATGTCAAAATGTAACAGTGTAAAGTTATATTGTAAGATTGTGATGTGAAATTGGGGCAATATAATGGGACGTAGGGTGATAGTGTTGGCATATTGGAGCATTGTGATGTCACATTCGAGCACTGAGATGTCACAAGGGAACATTCAGAAGTCATATTGTAATATCATTGGCATATT
>NW_008350365.1:0-330 GCF_000622305.1 Nannospalax galili
TGAAATGCCTCTTCTAAGTATATGGTTATTAAATAAATAATTTTTTAAAAAAGAGCAGTGGCTGTTCTTGCAGAAGACCCAGGTTCAAATCTCTCTTTTTTTGCTCTTTTTGAGACAGGGTCTCCCTGTAGCCCCAGATGGCCTGGATTCACTATGGAAACCAGGCTGGCCTCGAACTCACAGAGATCTGCCTGCCTCTGCCTAAAGGTGTGTGCCACCACGCCCATCTCTGACACTCTGTTTTGACCTCCTGGGGCATTGCACAGACTAAAGGTGTGCGCCACCACGCCCATCTCTGACACTCTGTTTTGACCTCCTGGGGCATTGCAC
>NW_008350366.1:0-703 GCF_000622305.1 Nannospalax galili
CAGTTACTTGATTTTTTACTAAGGGACCCCAAACACACCTTGAAAAAAAGATATCATTTACAATATAAGGTGCTGGTCAAACTGGATAGCTATATATAGGAGAATAAAATTATATATCTATATGTCACCATGATCAACATTCAATTCCAAGTAGATCAAGGACTTCCTCATAAGACCTGTTGCCCTGAAACTGATAGAGGGAAGTGTGGTGAATGCAGTGGAACTTAAAGTCACAGGAACAGAATTTCTGAAAAAGACAGTGCAGGTATTAAGTTCAGCAATCAACAAATAGGACCTCATGCAACTAAAAAGCTCCTATACAGAAGACTAAATCATTATTTGAATGAAGAGACAACCTATTGAATGGGAAGAAACTTTATGAGCTGAACTCTAAACAGAGGGTTAATATCTAGAATAAACAAACAACTAAAAAAATCATAATAATAAACGACCCAATTAAAACTTGGGGCAAGGAGCTAAGCAGAGAGTTCTAAAAAGATGAAACTCAAAAGAATAAGGAACATGTTTATTGCTCTTAGTACGGTAGTGACACTTTCATCTTGTGAGGGATCAACAGCTGTTTAATTGGAATTAAGGTCCACTCAATGGGAGGGATCTCATGTGAATTAGTATAAACATGGTCAAATATATCGCTGGAGATGTCATAGATCCCAGTGAAAAAAACTACTTATGCCACATCTAT
>NW_008350367.1:0-1642 GCF_000622305.1 Nannospalax galili
CTGTTACAATATGAGTTCACAATGTTCCTTTGTGAGGTAATAATGATCATTTTGCCTTTAAATATGTGCAATTGTGTCATTACCATGATCCATTGTGTCGTCACCATACTCAATATGCAAACACAGTGCTAATTGTCCGCTTACAATACCCCAGTGTGACATCACAATGCTCCATGGTGCCCTCACAAGATTATAATATGACATCACATTGTTGCAATGTGATATCACAATGCACCAATATGTCAACGTTATCACCCCATGTGCCAATATATTGGTACATTGTGCCATGATAATGTTACAACTTGACTTCAAAATGCTCCAATGTGAAATCACAATGCTCAATGTGCCAACACTGTGGCCCCATGTGCCATCACAATGCTCTATGGTGCCATCACAATGTTAAAATTTGATTTTATAGTTTGCCATTGTGATATCACAGTGCACCAATTTAATATCCCAATTCTCCAATGTGCCAAAGGTATCGACCTCTGTGCCCTTATATTGCTCCAATATGCCATCACAATGTTACAATAGGATTTCTAAGGTTCCAGTGTGACATCACAATGCTCCATTGTAACAATACTATCACTCCACATGCCTTTATATTGCTCCAATATTCCGTGAAAATGTTACAATATGATTTCACAATGTCCCATTGTGACATCACAAGGCTCATTGTGCCACCACTGTGCACATTTGTGTCATTAAAATGATACATTGTGTCATCATTATGCTCAATATGCAACATGGTGCTCAATGTCTTCTCACAGTCCCCCAATGTGACCTCAAAATGATCCATGGTGCCATCACAATGTTAAAAGAAGACGTCATAATGTTCCATAGTGATATGACAATGCTCCATGGTACCTTCACTATGTTCCAATATGACTTCACAATGCTCCAATGTGAAATCACAATGCTCCAATGGGCAAACACTGACCCCATATGTGCCACTATATTTCTCAAATGTGCCAAAACAATTTTTAATATGACTTCTCAAAGTTCATTTGTGCCATCACAACACAACTATATGCCATCACAATGGTCATTGTGCCAACGTGATGCACAATTGTGTCATTACCATGATCCCTTGTGCCGTGATCATGCTCAATATGCAAACCCGGTACTCAATGTACCATCACAATCAGAAAATTTGACTACACAATTCCCCATAGTACCATCACAATATTGCAATATGACTTCACAATTTTCCATTGTGATATTACAATGCTCCAATGTGCAAACGCTATCTCCCCATGTGCCGTTACATTCCTCCAATGTGCCATTACAATGGAACAACATGACTTCACAATGTGAATCACAATACTGCAATGTGCCAACACTATTGCCTATGTGAGATTGTAGTGCCCCAATGCACCACCACACTGTTACAATATGACTTCACAATGCTGGATTGTGAAGTCACAATACTCCAATGTGACATGACAATGTTCAAATATAACAACACTAACGCCCCATGTGCCATTATATTGCTCATCACAATGTTACAATATGATTTCATAATGTTCCATTGTGAAATCAGAATGCTCCAATGTGACATAACAATGCTCCAACATGACAACACTATAGACCCATGTGCCATTATATTGCTCCAATGTGCCATCACAATGTTACAATATGA
>NW_008350367.1:4653-5900 GCF_000622305.1 Nannospalax galili
ACAGTCGTCAGTGTCACCTCACAGTCACCCAGTGTGACATCATAACACTCCAATATGCCATCACATCGGTACAATGTGTCATCACAGTGCTCCAGTATGCCAAAACTATAGCCTCATGTGCTATTACATTGCTTCAATGTGCCATCACAATATAACAATATGACATCACAATGTTGTATTGTTACATCACAGTGCTCCTTGGTGTCATCACTATGTTACAATATGATTCACAATCTTCCAATGTGAAATTACAATGCTCCATTATGTCATTACAATATTCCAATGTTCCAACACTGTCATCTCATGTCCCATTATATTGCTCCAATGTCCCATCAAAATCTTAAAATATCACTTCTCAATGTTCCATTGTGACGTCAAAATACTCCATTGTGACGTCACAATTCTCCAATGTACAGCACTGTCGCCCCACGTGCATTATAGTCCTAGACTTTGTCATCACAATCTTGCAATATGACATCACAATGCTCTAATGTGCCAACACCATAGGTCCATGTTCTAGTATATTCCTCCAATGTGCCAACAATGTTACAATATGACTTCTGAATATTCCCTTGTGACATCACAATGCTTCAATATGCCCACACTATCGCCCCATGTACCACTTTATTGCCCCAATTTTGCATCACAATGTTAAAATATAACTTCACAATGTTACATTTTGACATAACAATAATTCATTGTGCCTTCACAGTGTTACATTATGATTTCACAATGTTGGATTGTGTCATCACAATGCTCCAATCTGGTATTTCAATGTTTCATGTGTCACCACAGTGCTCATTGTCATAGCAATGCGCCAATATGCCATCAAAAATCTCCAAAGTCATGTCACAATGCTCACTGAGATACTACTGTGCTCCATATGCAATCACAGTGTTTAATGTGCTCACAAAAACTATCATGGCATGTGCCATTATATTGCTCCAATGGGACATCACAATGTAACAATATGACTCCAAAATGCTCCACTGTGACATCACAATACTCCAATGTGCCAACACTATAACCCCAAGTGCCATTATATTACTCTAATATGTCATCACAATGTTAAAATATGCCTTCGCAATGTTCCCTTGTCACATCACAATCCTCAAATGGACATCACAATGCTCGATGTTGCCTTCACACTGTTACCATATGAATTCACAATGTTACATTGTTACTTCAAAGTGCTCCAAAGTGACATTACAATGCTTCAATATGCCAACACTATCACTCCATTTGAA
>NW_008350368.1:0-218 GCF_000622305.1 Nannospalax galili
GGGTTAGGGTTAGGGTTAGAGATTAGGGTTAGGGTTAGGGTTCTGGTACAGGTTAAGCTTACTATTATGGGTTAGGTTGTGAGGCATTAGGGTCAGGAGTAGGGGTAGGGTTAGGGTTAGGGTTAGTGTTAAGGTTAGGGTTAGGCCTAGGGCTAGAGCTATGGCTCGGGTTTGGGGTCAGGTTATGGTTCTGGTTTGTATAGGGTTTGGGTTATGGT
>NW_008350369.1:0-678 GCF_000622305.1 Nannospalax galili
TCTAACCCTAACTCCAAACATAACCCTAGCCCCAACCCTGAACATAGCCCCGACTCTAATGTTAATCCTATCCCTAAATATCACCCTAACCTTTAATATAACCCTGCACCTTGTAGTAACCCTAACTGTGGTGGTTTGCATGAAAATGTCCTCTATAGGCTCCAAGTATTTGGACATTTTGTCCCCAGATGATGGCACTGTGTCGGGAAGTTTTAGAAACAGGTCACTGGGGGTTGGTTGGATTAGAGAGTTCTTAAGCCTTACCAGATCTCCAGTTGTTCTCTTGCTTCCTGTGACTGCATGATGATGTGAGAACTTAGCTTCTGCTGCTACTGGTCCAGCCACCTCCAGCCACCATGGTTCCCTGCCATGACGGACTGTAATTCCCCTGGAATTGTAAGCTCAAATAATCTCTTCTTTCTATAAATTTCTCTGGTCAATATGTCTATCCCAGCAATAGAAAAGTGACTAGTACAGTAATTGGTGCCAGGAGTGGGGTGGTGCTGTGAAGAATCTGAACATATGGGGTTTTGGAAAACTGTGGAACACTTTGGAAGTTTGGCCTACGAAAATCCTTGATTGCTATAAGCAGAGCTTAACAGGCCAGTCTAGTAGGGGCTTGGAAGTAAGTGGTGCTGAGAAGAATGTAGTTCCCGAGGGAAATAATGACTTAAGTAG
>NW_008350370.1:0-587 GCF_000622305.1 Nannospalax galili
CCCTTGGGCCACCCTGGCCAACAACTCAAAAGAATGTATCTCCTATCTGGCTTTGTTGCTTGTTACGTAGCCTTTAGCTATACATATGGATTCTTAAAAAATTATATTGGCCACTTTAATCTTTGGTTATACTTTCCTTTTGGGTGTTTAAGGCCATACAGTTGGTCCAGATAAACCAATTTATAATTTATTTTTATTCTTAAGGCTGTTTGAGGATCTGTTCCTCAGGGGTCACGTGGGCTTGGGAGGAGCCCCTGGCTCCTTTCTTTTATCAGTTCTGCCTGTGTGAAAGAAAGTCAAAAGTCCTGCTTGACCATGGCTGGCTTTCCTTGGAAGCATGGAGGAAATGATTCCTGTGTTGACCCTCACTTTGTAGACTGGACACTGGTTCCAGTCCAACTCATGGGGTCTCCTTGGCCTCCTTGATCAAGAGGACAGGTGACCCACCACAATTACAGGACATTTTGAGGATGCTCATAGTCCCTTAGGGGTAGCCGTCTTAGGAGGGCAAGGAGAAATAACTGTCCTTTATGTCACTTTGACCAAATTATTATAGGCCTCAAAGTATGTCTGTTAAACATCCAAGA
>NW_008350371.1:0-230 GCF_000622305.1 Nannospalax galili
ATACTTTAAAAACCTATATGCTACTAAATTTGAAAACCTAAAAGAAACGCATGGATATCTAAATGCATGGGAACCACCAGAACTAAACCAAGAAGAGATTAACAGCTTAAACAGACCCATAACTCAAAAAGAAATTGAAACAGTAATACAACACCTCCTGACTAAAAAAAGTGCAGGACCAGATGGATACACAGCAGAATTCTATCAGACATTTAAAGAAGATCTACATC
>NW_008350372.1:0-889 GCF_000622305.1 Nannospalax galili
AGGGCCTTCTTGGTCTTCATGGCTGGAGGACTCTGTGGAGTCCATATTAGGGCAGATTAGTGATTCTGCCAACTTCATCCTTCCTGTCACAATGCTGGGCTACAAAGCTCAGGGCTTTGCCTTCAATTCAGGGGCCATCCCAGAGGACAGTGCTGGCCTGTCAGGCTGTGTGCCCCACGAGCCTCAACACAGATGGATTCAATGTGTCTCTCCTTCATTTTAGAGCACAGAACTGTGGACGCCTTGCCACAGCGGATGTTTGAGTCTGAAATAGCTCCTGACAGGGAAGGCCCTTCCTGGGATGAGATTCTGAACCTCTCACCTAGTGACATATATCCCAAGAATCCCAGTTTTGAAAACAGTGTACGATTCTGGGCTTGCAAGGATTCACAACTGGAAACCAAGAGAAGCTGCCATCTTTCTTTCTATATGCTAGGCTGGAGATGATTCTTCTAGCCCCCACTCTCTTTTGTGCTGAGTCTGTGACTGGCCTCACCTGCCCTGAGGGCACAGCTGCTCTTCTGCGCCCCACCAGGGATTGTTCTTAGAGCTTTTGATGGAAGTTAAGTCAAGGAAGCTGATGGAGATGGGGTTGTCCTTCAGCTGGCAGTGCTTGCCCAGCACATGAAGCTCTGGGCTCTAGCTCCAGCACTGCATAAATCATGGGTTGGAGTACACCTGTGTAAATCCCAGCACTCTGGAGGTGGAGGCAGGACATCCAAGGTCATCCTCAGCTACACAGCAAGTTTGAGGCTAGTCTGGGATGAGACCTTGTCAACCCCCTGCCGCCCACATAAACAGAATGGAATGATTATTCTATACATGTGTGAAGTGGGTATATAGACTTTTCATTTATTTTTATATGGTATTTTGCTGTTCTGTCAAAACA
>NW_008350373.1:0-528 GCF_000622305.1 Nannospalax galili
TCCCTTCAGTAGAGAACATAGCCTGGACTTTAAAAGTTTTAGACACATCTCTCCCTAGGGTACACCATCCTGATTTCCTACAGTCTCTATTAAGTAAATATGCCTTATTGTCTGTACGTTAGATGCCATTGTCAAGGTGGGAATTGAGGGCAGATATGATGAAGGACCAGCCTCTGTGGCCAAGAAACTCAGTGATGACGACACTAACAGGCCTGTCAGCAAGTCCATACATTTGAAAAGAAGATGAAGAAGAGAGAGCAGTTAGAGTGACTCTGAGAGTTTTGTAATTCTGCTGAAGAGGTTACAATGAGAGCTAATGCTGTAAAGACCTTTATCCCCCAACAAACATTCTGCCCATTACATAGAAACAAATGCATTTTAGAGAATTAACTCTTTGTTCAATTGAATTTCATTGAAAATGCCCAACCCCTATTTCAACTAAATATTTTGATAATTAGAAGGTGTTCTCTGAAGATTGTAGCCCTCAGTCACAAGGTACCTCAAGTTTGAATTTCAAACAGAATTCAA
>NW_008350374.1:0-2993 GCF_000622305.1 Nannospalax galili
GTAAGGATTGATGACCACACAGAACAAGCCTGAATAGGTCTAAAGAAAGCGACAAAGAGAATGGGTTAGCAAGTCTGGTTCTCGAACACATGCAAACATTGAGGCAAAGTGTCTGCTGTTTCCAGGCCATAACTCAGTCTGGTATGAAAATACTCCTTGGTGTCCTCGCCCTGCTAAAGCTGAGGCACATCCTCACCCTCTCTCAACACAGGCAGCTGTCAGCTTTATTTGCTAACAAGTGTCCATCAGAAAAGATCCGTGGCAAAGCAGACAGAAGTCCAGTTATACAACTCAGATCCCAAAACAATGAGATGTGTTTGTCATCGTGAGAGATACACCCAAAGAGAAGAGGACTCAGATGCAGCCAGAAAACTACAAAGAAACACACATTCTACACAGGACTCAAACTTAAACTCTTCCAAAATTAGGAAAGCTCATCATGCTCCTAAATCAGATCCTCTGTGGACCAGGGGATCACTGAAAGCTGCTCTTACCCTGACATTCCTGTGAAAATCTATCAAAAACATAAAAGACTATTTTTGTGTCCCCTGAAAGCCTTCTCCAGGAAGGGGAACTCAATTTATTAACAGCCTTAATGTCAGATCCCTAAAATATACCCAATATTCCAGGTTGCTATGACTAGGTTAAAATCAAACTCCTGGTATCACATACCTTGAGTTTAAATCCCAAAAGGGTGGGGAGTTCTTACCCCTCTCTCCCTCCACTTCTCAGTCTGTAAAATGAACACAGGCAGATGTTGACACCTTACTAGGTGGTGAGAAAGATTAGTAACACAGTTGGGGAGAGACTCAGGAGAGCCACTTCCTATGGTGAGCTTGCATCCGTCATCTTTCCTCCACTGTCTTGGAGAAACCCACACTGCCTTATAAATACTATTTCTTCTAATAAATTTCCCGCTCCTTTTCCTTACAAGGTTCTGCTCCTTCCACAAAACATGCAAACAGCAGGCTCCTAACTGCTACATGAGAACCACCCTTCCCCAAGAGCATCCAGGTGGCAGGTGATCAGTGGAGCCCGGAGGACCGGGCTCTCTTTAAGCAGCTGAAGCAACCTCAGCACCATCTTCTAAGGAAAATGGGTCTCAGGCTGAAGGTTGGGGAGCAAAGCTCAGTACCCCAGGCTTCACATCAAAACTGCAGCCCTGCCTCTGCTACAGGACAATTGAAGGGCACAAGGCATGAAGCCATGCTGGGGGCAAACGCAGGCCTCAAGAAAGCCAAAGCCAACCTCTGTGGTCTCAGGGGCCAGTTCTCTGAGCATCTTACCTTCTGCTTTCTCATTCCAAGGTGCCTGCACCTTCATTATTCAGTTTCATCCCTGATCCAAGAGCAGCCAAGCCCTAAGCACTGCATCAGCTCAGCGTCTTCCACCTGTACCCTCTCCAGTAAGCTGTACTGGCTCTTCCAGCTGAACCAAAGACAGGGTCCACACAGAGTCAGGTGTGAAGACAGAGGCTCCTCCCTGGCACTAGCCAAAGGCTTTTTGTCCTTGGAACTGCCAGCAGAAATTAGACTAAGGACAGCCTAGGAGAGCCCACTAACCACACACTGATGTGCTCAGGAAAAGCAGCTGACCCAGACACTAACAAGAGGGTCTGGCTGCAGGCGGGTTTAGGGGAGGGCGTGAGTCGTTTGTGCTCCCTCCAACTACTTTCTTCACAAAGGACTAGAAAGATCTTGAAGCAAAGAAGCCCAAATGTGGAATTGATGACTCAGGGACTTGGGATACTGCAGAAAGGGAGAGGAAGGTCACCTTTTGGCGTTCCTTGCATGAATGTCATTTGGCATCAGGCGAGGACAAGACAGAGGCCAGAGAGTAGGGAGGTCACCCCAGGAACACCAAACAAACTTTGTCACAGCCTTTGAAAAATCTAAGAACTCCAGCCCAATAAAAGCCAAGGACACAGGGTCACACATGTAGAGAGCATCATAGAGTCAGATATTTGAAACAGCTGGCAGCCACAGCAGAAGGAGACAGAGGGTCATTAGGACAAGGCTTTCTGACAGCTGGGTGGGCAGAGGCATCTACAAGAGCTCAAAGTTCTCAGAGATAATCCCAAATTAGGGGACATAATCTAGCTGAGCACTGAGGAATGGGGCACACAGCTCAGGTGGGAGGAAGGAGTGCACTGAATGCTCATGGAGGCATAGACACTGAGCAAGTAGCTTTGCTCCCACACGGCCACGCTGGGGACTTGCTCCATTCACAGGCCACAGAGGCTCTTTGTGTCCATCCACCCCCTGTCCCAGAGCCTCACCACCCGACCCCGCCCTCCAAGGAAAAGGCAGAGCAGCTGTGATGCAGAATTAGCCATGCCGCCCACAATTCCAGGCAAAAAGTTTACTGGGGTCACAGCATGGAACCTTGCATGCAAATATGCAGGCTGTGAATGAGGCAACAGGCCTTGCCCAGGCAGCCCCACCAATGGCCTCGATCGCCCCACAGTTCTGCACCTGCTGGGATCTCCACCATCAACTTCTAGTGGCACTCTTAGGAGGCTGGCCTGCAGCAGGAAAACATGCACAGGACAGCAAAGGAGCAAGCTCAAGAGTTAATGCCTGCCACTAGTGCTTTAGAGAAAAGCTCAATTCTGCCCAACACATCCACCTACCAAGTAAAACCCTGCATGTCACTCGCAAAGACACAGTGACTAACACGAAATGCACTTTGACTCCCCATGTGAGAGAGAAAGACCATTTGCGGCCAACTGATGGAGGCAGGTGCAAGTGGCCAACCTGTTTTACACACAATCCCCAGTGGGACTCAGTCAAATGGAGACACCAGCAAGAGGCCAAGCAGAGGACTGGGAGGCACCATCACTTGAATAGTGGCAGCCAGAATCCAGGCCTGCTACAAGCTAGGGGCTGCCTAGGAGCCTTGCAGATAGGAGGGAGGCACTAGGGTGCTGTGTCACATGGTAAGGGGCAGCACTGGCTTAGTCCTGGGGGCTGCCAAGCCCGTGTCTTTGAGCT
>NW_008350374.1:4243-5244 GCF_000622305.1 Nannospalax galili
TTTGCACACGCTGCTGTCTGGACTCTGACACCACATCTTGGTGGGGCCTGGCATGATGCAGCACTAAGGCATTAAAGTGCTGCATTCCACTCTTGGACAAGAAGCCCTACTCTGCTCTATACACAGGTCACACCAACAGGACTCTAAAAGAACAAATGGCAGAGGTACTGAAATGGAACCGAGCCAAACTGGTGGGAGAGGGCATGGGAGGAACAAGGTGGGAAGCAGGAGACAACATGCCAACCTGAGGAGGAATTCCCCGGGCTGGCCTGAACCCATGTCTCCACCAAGATCTGAGGTCTGAGGCCAGAAGGTAGGAGCCCTGAGATGAGGCACATTCTTCCTACAAGTGGCCTCAAACAGTGTTAGGCAAGAAATAGAAAAATGAATGCCATAGAGCACCCACCACGATGAACAAGTGTCATGTGGCACTCCTTCAAGCCGCCTTCTCACCCAGACAGCCATGCCCAGGCATCTGGGAATGAAGAGAGATCACCCCACACCCTACGGGCCTCTTGAGGCCACTTACATAGATTAGCCCTGAGTAGTAATGCTCCTTGAGGTTGTGCAGCATGGAAGCTTCGTTGAGGCATGTGAGCTCCGCCATGTCCTCCACCTTGGAGAACTTGGGCGGGTTCATCTTCTGGATGTCATCTTCTGGATGTTCACCTTCACCTTCTTCCCATTCTCCACCAGCTCCACAATGGCCGCCTCGCCCACCTCCTCCTTGAGGCTGGCTGGTTCGAAGTCGCTCTTATCAGAAGGAACCCATACCAACTTCTTGGCAGCCCAATCAGCCTGGGCCAGCGGATTATTAATGAAGTTTTTATCCACATAGAGGTACTTGTCTGCAGCCTGCTGGGCCATGGTGACTTACAGCCAGGACCTAATAACAAAAAGGACAGAACATCAGTCAGCACACAAGGACCACTCAACTCTTCTCCCTGCAAACAGTTACCAGACTGAAAAATTGGCCAAAATTTTCTTACTCCACACTTTTG
>NW_008350374.1:6789-13835 GCF_000622305.1 Nannospalax galili
CCAACGGAGAGCCAGGTTACCGGAAGAAGATTGATATAGAAAATATCCAATCAGGAGCGGGCGGCTCCGGGCGCGGAGGGCTCCGGCCCCGGTTGGCGGTGCCTTGCCGGGCTGGCCGGGCGGCGGGGAGGTTGGAAAGTCCTGGGCTCTGACACTCCGCCCCGCGAGCTGTGTTTTCCCGTCCTCCTGTCCTACCAGGAGAACAGATATTAAGGACCATATATGGGAAAAGTGGTATTTTACATAATTGTGATGGCTGTGGGGGCAGGCATGACCTCAGCCCTGCATTCCGTGTGGGCGTCCTGAGTTTGATTTTCTACCTGGGCTTTTTGGATCCCGCACGCTGCTGTCCTCCCGCCTCAGAACCCTTGCTCCGGCAGCTGGAAAGCGTCTCTAAACCTCCCTTTGCCTCCGCGAGATTAGCTCGCACGCATCCTCTCAGATATTTGTCAATTATTTTTAAAGGTGGACAAATTGCATTCGTTTTATTTATTTTACTCTCCTGGAAAGGATCCCCCCCCCTCTTTTTTTTAAGCATTTGTCTTTTCAAACCATCAGGAATCTGTTTTGTTTAGGAGCAGGAAATCTAACTGCTTTCCATAGCCGTCCGTACTTTTTTCCCTGGTTTGCAGGTACGACTATCACTGCCTGCGGATCTCAGGTTCTCTGAGTCGTTTTCCCGAGTTGTGTACATTGATCTTTCTGTGTGTTTGGTCCTGTGGTACAGCAATAGTGATAACTTTCGAATCACTTTATGAGGGCAATTTTCTTGTCATTACTCTTCCCTGTTGGAATGTTCCTCCTAAAATGATCCTTACACATGAACTTCAGGGGAAAAAAAAATATTAAAGGCAAAAAGACAACTGGAAAAATGATTTTACAGCACAGGTAACAAATTGTTACTATCAATCATACAGAAAGATCTCTTCCCGCTCGATAAGAAAACCCCAAATGCTCCAAAATAAAAATGACCAGAAACATCCGGGATGGAGTAGTGCTGTACACCAGAACTCAGGAGTCTGCGGCCAAAGGATCAGCCTGGAATTCCTCATAGTGAGACCATATTTCAAATAAACAGCTCAAAAGTGTGAAATAGGAATAGCCAATAATCATTTTAAAATGGATCCTCAAAAGGCTGAGGATGAGCTGCATATGTCTGTGCACTTTGATCCTGGCACTCAGGAGGCAGAGGCAGGCAGATCCTGCCAGCCTGGTCTACAAAGAGAGTTCCAGGCCAGCAGGGTTGCATAGTGAGACACTCTCAAAACACACACACACACACAGAGGCTAGGGATGTAGTTCAGTGACATGATAGACTACTTATCTGGCATGTGCAAAGTCCTGACTGGATTCAATCCACAGCACTACGCACACACACACAAAATATTTTTTTTTATGATTTACTAAGGTAAAAATAGGGCTAAGGGAGTAGCTCAGTGGAAGAGAGCTTGCCTGGCACATAAGAAAAAAAATGTTTGACATCATTAGTTATCACAGAAAATGCAAATGAAAACTGTGAGGAAGGCCAGGCCTGGTGATACACACCCATAATCACAGCCAAGGCTGGAAAGTCACTATAAGTTTGAGGCCAGCCTGGGCTACATAGCGAAACCCAATCTCAAACACCCACAACCCCCCAAAATAAAATGTGATGCTATAGCAGTATCCCCCAGATGGCTTGCTAAAATTAAAGTGCCAAGTATTAGCAAGGAACCCATAAATGGCTCATAGGAGTGTATGTTTCTCTCTCTTTTTTTTTTTTTTTTTTTTTTTTTTTTTTTTTTAAGAAGGTGTCTCTTTGTCTTTTTGAGACAGAGTCTCTCTGTAGCCCCAGCTGACCTGGCACTCGCTATGTAGACCATGCTGGCCTGGATCTCACAGAGATCTGCCTGCCTCTGCCTCCCGAGTGCTTAGACTAAAGATGTGCACCACCAGGCAGGCCTGACTTGCAGTGTATGTTCCTAGAACTACTTTGGGAAAGTAGAGAAGCTGAACATAATGGCACTTGGCAGGTAGAAGCAACAGGATCAGGAATTCAAAGTCATCTTTCACTCCATAGTAGTTTGAAGCCAATCTGGGCTACATGAAACCCTATCTCAAAAAAATTTTTTTTCACTTTATTTAGTACAGATTAATATATACCTTAAGAGCCAGAAATTCCACTTTTAAGTATAGTCCAACAAAAATGACTATTTAGTTCCACCAAAAGATGTACGCCAATCTTCACAGAAACTTAAGACAGCCTAAAAAGGACAGTGAGATGACTCCGCAGTTAAAGGCATCTGTTGCTAAACTTAACCCCCTGAGTTTGATCCCTGGGACCCACACGGTGAAAAGATAAAAGTCAAAGGTTGTCTTCTGTTGTACCCACACACATACACACATGCACAAACATAAAATAAATTGTTTAAATGTAATGGTTTTGTAAAGCAGACTCAAGGCTGGAGAGATGGCTCAGTAGGTAAGAGCACTGACTGCTCTTGCAGAGGACCCAGGTTCAGTTCCCAGCAACTACATGGCAGCTAACAACCATCCATAACTCCAGTTCCAGTAGATCTGACACCCCCTTCTGGCCTCAGTGAGCATTTCACACATGTGGCACACTTACCTACATACAGGCAAAGCATACACATTTTTAAAGTTAAAAATTTATTTTTATGTCTTTAAAAAGAAATTTTAAAAGCTAGTCTCAATAGGTCTAAAAAATTATAGAGCTCTTGAGGTGGTGGTGCATGCCTTTAGTCCCAGCACTCGGGAGGCAGAGGCAGGCAGAGCTCTGTGAGTTCAAGGCCAGCCTGGTCTACATAGTGAGTTCCACGCCAGCTGGGGCTACAGGGAGACCCTGTCTCAAAAAGACAAAAAATAAAAATAAAAAATAAAAAGCCAGACGATACAATAAGAAAATTCAGCCAGTAGCAGAAGGGAACCACATATGGGCTTGTGCCCATAATCCCAACCTGCACAACATACAGAAGTCTGTAGCAGGCAGGCAGTGCATTGGAGGCCAGGCTAGGCTATATAGTAAGAAACTGAGTCCAAAAAAAAAAGTGGATAAATGGGGTATACAATAGGTTACTACACAAACATGAAAAAAGAACCAATCAATGTTGGGGACCCCTGCTGTGAAGTTGTAGTCTCTCCATGTCCGGATGGCCCATGGGCTCGGTTTCATATGCAGATGACTCCTTTTCAGCAGGTGCCTGGCATCTTTCTAACTCCCCTTTAAAGTAGCCGCCATAGAAAACCATGGCCTCTGGCTCTAGGAGTACCATGCTTTCCTGTGTCATTTTTCAGGCAGTCAACAGTCTGGCAGCATGGCAGAAACCCACTTCCATATATAAATAGAATGTCTCACAAAGTACCTATCAGCAAAAGCTTTTACCACTACCCCCACGGTATAAAGTTCCTGGTTTCCCCTCAATAATTGGAGCTGGAGCTAGGAACTAGAGCTGGGACACTGAGACTTGGAGCCGAGCAGAATCTCTTAATAAAGAGCTGTAACACGGAAAGCTGAATCCTGTGTCTCCCTGCCTGCATTCCAGTCTCCCTGGGGGGCGCTATCCTTCCGCCATCGACTCACGGAGACCTAGCTTTAGCAGCCTCATACCTCTCCTCGTGACCCAGCAGCTGACGGGTCCTGAACTCAGAGAGAGAGAGTACACGGGTGAAATTAGGGTGGAACTCGGCCGGGCAAAGCCCTGGGCAGCAGAGACTTTCAGCACTCAAGCGGTGGACATCTACGCGGGTTGCGACCAGACCCGCCGATCCTTCCAGGTGTGCGGAGCAGAGAAGCCCGCGGGACCCGCCGCGCCTTTCCAGGGTGCGTGCAGGGGACCGGCACCACGAGATCCCTGCGTGCCCCATAAATCAACATCTCCTATCCCATAATGATACTCTAGAAACTCCCAAGAACTCGGCTCCTTCCTTGTCCCACCTATGCTGATTCCTCTCTGGCCTGGTGGCCTGGGCAGATGGACATTTAACTGGAATACAGGGTCAGCAGCTTCAGTTCCTCTGATTGGTTGTTAATCAATCAATCAAGGTGGAGCTACACCTGTTAACTGTTTTCCACACCTCTAGCAGAGGCATGCATTGACTGTTTACCACGTGGTAGCCCCTATACTAAGTGCCTTCTCTAAGAATTAATCTCACTTCATCCGGATACCATAAGGCTAGACACAGATATTATACCTCATTTTGCAGATGAGGAAAGTGAAACTCAGCAAAGCCAAGGCCAGTATATTCAACCAACCACCCAGGTGCTCGGCACTGCACTACCTGCATAAAAAAATGAAAATTGTGTTAATATGCACAACAAACTTAGCATCTTAATCAGTTCTAAGTGTGCCATTCAGTGGCACTCAGTGTGTTTATGAGTGAAACCATCATCATCATCCATAGAATCTTTAAATCTCCTCAGGATGAAACTCTCTGCTCTTTACCCAGCCGCCACCCAGTCTCCCCTCCCCCAGTGCCTGCAGCCACCACACTGCTTTCTGTCTCTGACTTTATCTCTGCTCTAAATAGGAGTGGAATCTATAGTATTTGCCTTTTTGTAACAGACTTATTTTACTTAGCATGGTGTCCTCAAGGTTCATGCAGTTTTTTGTAGATGTTAATCACCTTTTTTTTTAAAAAAAAATTTGTTATTTTTATTTTATGTGTATGAGTGTATTGCCTGCATGGAAATGTACCCATGTCTTGCAATGCCTGGAGGTCAAAAGAGGGCATCAGATCCCCTGGAACTGGAGTTACAGACAGGTGTTAGCCACCATGTGGATGCTGAGAACTGAACCCGGTACTCTGCAAGAGCAACCGGTGCTCCTAACTGCTGAGCCTCTTTCTAGTCCCCCAGCCTTAATTCAGTTCTGCTCTAAAATTGCTCCTGTGTAGGGAGTGCGATGCCCGAGGCCATAGAGCAGCCACTGTGCGGAGATACTTGGAGCGTCAGACTGGAAGGGCAGGGACCTATTTTCCTTAGAAGGCAAAAATCACAGAAGCAGATGTGGGAACTGGAGAAATCCCAGAGCACAGAAATAACAGGTTTCTCCAGACATCTGAAAATAAACTCCTAGAGTAAATAACTAATTATACAGACCCTTTTTTTGGTCTTTTGAGACAGGGTCTCCCTGTAGCCCCAGCTGGAGAGATGGCTCAGTGGTTAAGAACACTGGCTGCATAACATTCATGCAAGCAATACACTCATACACATAAAATAAAAATAATAAAATATTTTCTTAACAAGGGAACAAAAAAAGAATGGCTCTGAAGAGATGGCTCAGAAGTCCTCTTGCAAAGGACCTGGGTTTGGTTCCCAGTGGCCACAGCCATTTGTAACTCCAGTTCCAGGGGATCCAATGCCCTCCTCTGACCTCCTCCTGCAGCAGGCACAGCACAAGATACACATACATACATACAGGCACTCACACACACACATAAAGTAGAAAAATCTGCTAAAATTTTTATGTTATTATTGTGTATATATAAGGGTATGTGTCTGTGTGTGTTTGCAGTATCAGGTATACAGCTGTGTACATGACCAAAGCATGCATGTGGAGGTTAAGGAACAGTTTTCAGGAGTAAGTTCTCTCTTTTCACCATGGGACCCGGGGATCAAACTCAGGTCATCAGGTTTGTACAGCAAGCCCCTTTAACATCTGAACCATGTCACTGACTCTTGCTTATTTGTTTTTATTTCATTTTTTATTTTTATTTTATTATGTGTATGTGTGTATTGCATGCATGCATGTTAAGTGCGTCCGTGTCGTGCTGCCCACAGAGATCAGAAGAGGGCATTGGATCCCCTGGAACTGTCAAGGACAGTTGTTAGCTGCCATGTGGATACTGGGAATTGAACCTGGGTCCTCTGCAAGAGCAGCCAGTGTTCTTAACTGCTAAGCCATCTCTCCAGTCCCTGTTCATTTGTTTTTGTTTGTTATTTGTTTGTTTCTTAGCCCTGGTTTTTAAAAAAGTTAGGATCTTGCTCTGTGCATGTACCCAGCCTGGTTCAGTTTTTTTTTTCACTCTTTACTTCCTTTGTTTCTCTCTCTCTTTCTCTCTCTCTCTCTCTCTCTCTCTCTCCCCTCTCCTCTCTTCTTTCTCTCTTTTTGCTCCCTCTCTCTTTCATTTGTTGAGACAGTCTCCTCTTTAGCCCCAGCTGTCCTCCTAAGTACTGAGAACTGGAATTACAGATGTGAATCACCGATCCTGGTGTGACAGTGTCTTTGTCCTTTTCTTATATAGTGCAAACTGGCTTCTAATTCTTTATGTAGCCAAGGATAACATTGAAATTCTGATTCTCCTGCTTCCACCTCCCCAGTGTTGTGACTACAGGTGTACCCTGTGCCCCTTTTATGTGGTGCTGGGGATTGAATCCACATCTTTGTGAATGCTGAGCAAGCACTCTGCCAGCGCACCACATCCCCAGCTGGCACTTTGATATACAAAAGTGTTTGATGCTCATGATGTCCAATTTGCCTGATTTTTTTTTTCCTTTTGATATCTGTGCCTGCCAGTCTCTTTTTTAGCCATATTCATTTTATGCTATTGTAATTCACCTTAGATTAGACAGAGTATTTATCAAATGGTATACAAGAAGTGACTAATATTGATTGTTCTTAGCAGATCTGGGTAGCTGGAAATAAAAGAGGGGGGCTGGAGAAATGGCTCAGTGGTTAAGAACACTAGCTGTTCTTTCAGAAGACCCAGGTTCGAATCCCAGCACACACATGACAGCTAACAACTGTCTGTAACTCCAGTTCCAGGGGATCCGACAGCCTCTTCTGTCCTCTGCGGGCATTGTGCGACACAGGTGCGCTTACCTACATGCAGGCAATACATGCATACACATAAAATAAAAATAATAAAATATTTTTTGAAAAAAGTAGGAAGGAGAGTTTTTACAAAAATCAAACAAACTAACAAAACATAACACTTTTATGTCTCTTAAAAAGTCATGTTGGGAGGCAGAGGCAGGTGGATCTTTGTGAGTTCGAGGCCAGCCTGGTCTACATAGTGAGTTCCAGGACAGCTAGGGCTACAGGGAG
>NW_008350374.1:14778-15758 GCF_000622305.1 Nannospalax galili
CACTCTGGTACCTGCCTTCTATCCTCAGTGCAGGCCAAGACCTCAACTTCTCCATAGGGTCCCCAGCATGCTGTCCCAGCACTAGACATTCTGAGGCTCCACCGGGAGCATTAGCTCAGCAGACCACTGAGCCCCTCTGACATGCCAGGTTCTGTGGGAAGCACTTAGCACACACATATATTATCTTATTATATCTTGGTGTCAGGCTTTTGATGTATGTTCTATCATTTGCCCCATTTCACAGATGGGAAAGGTGATGCTCAGCAGAGTTGAGCATGTGTGCATGGCCAGGCTAGGTCTGACTCTGACAGCAACACTCTGTTTATTATTATTGTTGATTCATTACTCTCAACAAGCCAACTGTTAGCATTCTTCTTTTTCTCACCAAGAAACTGAGCGACAGAAGATTAAGTAATTTTATTTAACCAAGCTCATTTGGCTGATTGTTGCTGAGGCTAGGATTTGAACCCAGATCACCTGACTTCACATAATTCAAGGCCTCTTATTTTGCTGCACTGCAAAGACACAGCCCTGAGCCTCTAAGACCTGTCATGCCCAAGAACTTTTTTGCTATCTTCAGTAAAGCTTAGACTCCTAGACTATTGTCCTAGTGTCACCAACTTCCAGGAAAGTCCTGTGTCACCTTGCAGGACCTTCAATGTGCTCTGAACCCACTCGTTGTATAGACGCCTCAGTCTCAACACTGCTTTCATCCTCTCTCTGCTGATTCTGCCATTGGACCCCTACCCATCCTTCAAAATCTACCCTCTACTAGAAAGCCACCTCTCCTCTGCTTGACCTATGACACATTTGTGTCTTCTCAGCATGACTTCTCCTTTTCAGTCTTAATGTCTTGTGCTGCCTGGGTCCAAATCCAGACTCTGCCTGTACTGAGCCATCCTGAGTCTCAGTTTTCACTGGTAAGATGAGGCTGATGATAGCTCCTGCAAAACTGAATTGTTCTGAGGACTAGATGACTT
>NW_008350375.1:0-456 GCF_000622305.1 Nannospalax galili
TATGCTGTCGCTTCCTGAGCCACTGAGAGCAGGTTAATGCACTGACACTAGAATGTATATATTAAACTTTTATTTCTCTCTGCCAGTCAAGGATACCGTTTGCATTGGTGTCATGACAATTGGGGTAATTGGTGGGTTCTGGGCCTTGCCTGCATATCAAGCTCTTAGACCCTTGACATGTGCTTGAACAGTTCCTGCCTGAGAAGCAGAAAGGATGCCCCAGTTTTGATGCCAGTGCAGAGCCTTTCAGGATTGTGAGTTCAATCTCACCACCAGAGTCAAGCACTGGAAAGAGTTCCTTACAGCTTACTCTTCCTCTAATAGCCTAAGAGCATGAAGCGGCCTGCCTAAAATAGCTTCCGTGTTCCCTTATTTATTCTCTCATTTTAAATCAAATCATTCTTAGTTTTTAAAAAGCTATACCTGTTTCTTAAATATTTATAATTCATTATTCAT
>NW_008350376.1:0-253 GCF_000622305.1 Nannospalax galili
GCTCACAACCACCAGAAACTCTAGTTTCAGGGTATCTGACATTTTCTTCTTGCTTCTTTGGCTACACAGGCACATGGTACAGAGAGAGAGAGAGAGAGAGAGAGAGAGAGAGAGATCTCCCAGTTTTCAGATAGATCTGTCCATATTACATATTCAGAGAGAGACAGAGAGACACAGAGAGAGAGAGAACAATTTTTTTTTAAAAAAGAAAAACACAAAAAGAGATAAGCAACCATGATTAATCTGGCTTCAC
>NW_008350377.1:0-762 GCF_000622305.1 Nannospalax galili
CAAATGGGTTTTGATCACATTCAGAAGCATGCCCTTCCTCCACTCCTTCCAAACCACTCCCTTCTTGATTTTATTTCCTCCATTATTACCAATTCTTTATTTATCCATTTCCCTGAGTACTAATGATGTTGAACACTGTTTAAGATGTTTCTTAGCCATCTTTATTTCTTCTTTTAACAACTCTCTGTTCAGATCCTTAGCCCATCTTTAAACTGAGTTACTTGCTTTCTTAATTCTTTGTTTTTTTGAATTCCTGATATATTCTGGGTGTTAAACATCTGTCAGATGTGTTGCTGGTGAAGATTTTCTTCCCCTCTGTGGGTTTTCTCCTCACGTCTTTGGTTGTCTCTTTTGCTTTACAGAAGCTTTTTAGTAATGAGGTCCCAGTTATTGATTCTTGATCTTAATTCCTGAGCAATTGATAACTGGTTTAGAAAGTCCTTTCTATACCTCTATCTTTTAGGTTTCTGCCAATGTTTTCTAATAGTTTCAGAGTTTCAAGTTTCACATTAAGGTATTTGATCCATTTGGAATTGACTTTTGTGCAAGGTGAAAGGTAAGGGTCTAGTTTCATTCTTCTTTAGGTGGAGGCCCAGTTTTGCCAGCACCATTTGCTGGTGATGCTGTCTTTCATCCAGTGATTGTTCTTGGCCAACTATCAGGTGGCTGTAATTGCAGGTTTGGATCTTCAATAATGTTCCATTGATCTGCAGGTCTATTTCTGTGCCTATACCATGCTGTTTTTATGACTATAACTCTGTC
>NW_008350378.1:0-753 GCF_000622305.1 Nannospalax galili
CATGGTTGAGCAGGACATTCAACTTATCTTCACATAGATGGAACTGGTAAACGGAAGGAGCCAGGAGCTCCTCACAAGCCCATGTGACCTGAGGAACAGATCCTCAAATGACCTTAAATGTAAAAATAAATTTATTTTATTTGGGACATCTGTATGGTCTTAAATACCCCAAAGGACAGTATAACCAAAAAGCAAAGTCATTAGTGTATTTCAACAGTTCAAGGGATTACACTTCCCAGACATTAGGATTAAGTCCATATAAAAAGTTATTTAGACAATTATTTCTCATTCATGATTTTGTTCCTAACCAGAAAGTGCTGTTCAGATGTAAGACATCAAATCTTGGTCTGCAATACGGTAGTGCCCACCCGTAGCTAAGGGAGACAACCAGCTATTGTTTTAAAACGATGGATAAATTTGTTTTCTCCATCTAGAAGCCTTTGAGAGGGAACTGACACTGATTCTAACCACTCCAACAGTTATCAAAATACCTGAAAGCAAATCCTGAATAAGAAACTGAAGAGACAGCTCTCAAAGGAAGAAACACGAATGGCCAATACATACTTGAAGAAGTATTTGGCATCCTCAGCCATCAGGGAAATGCAGAACTGCTTTGTTTTAAAATAAATTTGTTTTCTCCATCTAGAAGCCTTTGAGAGGGAACTGACACTGATTCTAACCACTCCAACAGTTATCAAAATACCTGAAAGCAAATCCTGAATAAGAAACTGAAGAGACAGCTCACAGCTCTCA
>NW_008350378.1:2078-3012 GCF_000622305.1 Nannospalax galili
ATCTACATCACTACATGGCTTCAAGTGTGTCATTATTCAAAGGAATATAGATTTATATCCCCAAATCACAAGATGAGATGACAAAACTATCAATAGGCCCCCCAGAAAAAATGGTAGGTCTCATTAACTACATATATATATTGATGACCCTTAGGGTACTGTGGCTTTTAACACTCTGGTCACATGTGGAGGAGAGGGGTCCTGGGTGTCAGCTCCATAGAAACAAGACCTCCTTCACTATAAGTGTCTCTTTTCTTTGACTCCCAGCACCCTATGCAAATTGCCAGTCCACCCTTGATTTTGATGATGGCAACAAGAAGCAGTGCTCTGCACCCTGAGATGGTGATGCCACTAAGTCTCCATGCCTAGCAGCTGCACCATGCTCGTGGTGGTCCTTCTGATCTCACATGAAGCTTGCCCTTGCTTTCCAGGCCTTCTACAACTATCACGTCCTGGAATTACTGCAGATGCTGGTGACAGGCGGCATCAGATCTCAGATGGAACACCGTTTGGTTAAGGAGAAGCCCTGTGGAATGCATGAAAACTATAGTACAGTCTCTTCTGGGAGAACATGGTGTAAACTGGAACTTCTGTCTTTAGACCACACCACTTTATCAGACATTCAGGTAAGTTTACTATTATTAGAATACATTGTCTTATTCTCTTAACTCTATGAGTTTCTGAACATGGTCTAAGCTGTTGGGGTTCAAAGATGATTTACAGCACAGAAATAACAAATAGCAAAAGTTTTAATGGAAAGCAATGTCATAACTACAGAATCCATACACACAGTGCATGTTCACCTGTTACGTTCATTCTTGCAAAAATTTCAAGCAGTAGATAAAGCAACAGATTTATCCATCCTCCATATAAATCTGCAAGAGACACCAGAGAGGCCTAATGGTCTGAATGTATTCCCCCATAGTTCATGCAT
>NW_008350379.1:0-218 GCF_000622305.1 Nannospalax galili
GGGCCATAGAGTTGGCACATTGGATGATTGTGATGTCAAAATGGAACATTACTATGTCATATTGTATCATTATGATGGCACCATGGATCACTGTGAGGCCACACTGAGGTTATCTGAGGGTACATTGAACACCATGTTTGCATATTGAGCATAATGACGACACAATGGATCATTGTAATGACACAAATGTGCATAGTGATGGCACAATGAGCATTGTG
>NW_008350379.1:557-719 GCF_000622305.1 Nannospalax galili
TGTAGTTTCTCATTGAAGCATAGTGAAATCACATTGGAACATTGTGAAGTCATATTGAAACATTGTGATGGCACATTGGAGGAATGTGATATCACATTTGAGAACTGTGAAGTCACACAGGATCATTGTGATATTACAATGGAACACTGTGAAGTCATATTG
>NW_008350380.1:0-277 GCF_000622305.1 Nannospalax galili
GTGGCTTAAAATCCTGTCCACAGAGTGAGAATTCTGTAGATTACTACTTAGAAGAACTCAATGAACCTCAGTTTAGGGCCTGATGTATCAGCAGGCTCACCCATTGATCCTTGATGACGCTGCCAAGACACCAAAACGCTGACTGAGTTCACCACGACAAATGCCACTTTGAACGACAGCGAGAGAAGAGACAGAGAGGCAAGAAGAGGAGAAGGAATCTTGCCTGCTGGGAACAGGGGAGAATATTTTCTGTGTCCACTGGCTTTTCCTAGTCAAT
>NW_008350381.1:0-247 GCF_000622305.1 Nannospalax galili
TGTTTCTTGTCTTAGAGCCCATTTATATGATTTATGACATTTATTGACTTATGCGTATTGAACCATTCCTGCATCTCTGGGATAAAGCTGACCTGATCATGGTAGATGATCTTTTTGATATGTGTTTGTATGTGGTTTGCAATTATTTTGTTGAGAATTTTTGCATCAATGTTCATTAAAGATATGGGTCTATAGTTTTCTTTTTTGGTTGTATCTTTACTCAGATTTGGTATTAGAGTGCTGCTGG
>NW_008350381.1:441-542 GCF_000622305.1 Nannospalax galili
TTATGTGTCTCTTCTTGGTTTAGTTTTGGTGGTTCTCATGCTTCTAGGTACTGTTCATTTCTTTTAGGTTTTCAAATTTAGTAGCATATAGGTTTTTAAGG
>NW_008350382.1:0-313 GCF_000622305.1 Nannospalax galili
TCCACTTCAGAGGGGGCAGGTGACACGATCATCTGCACGTCAGAGGGGCAGCTGACACGAATATGTGCACTACAGAGAGTGCAAGTGACACGACCATCTGCACGTCAGTAGGGGCAGGTGACACGACCATCAGTACGTCTGAGGGGGCAGGTGATACCACCAAGTGCACTTCAGAGGGGGCAGGAGACACAAGTATCTGCACATCAGAGGGGCAGGTGGCACGACCATGAGCACTTCAGAGTGTGCAAGTGATACGATCATCTGCACGTCAGAGGGGCAGGTGACACGACCATCTGCAAGTCAGCGTGGTCAG
>NW_008350383.1:0-464 GCF_000622305.1 Nannospalax galili
CACCAACAGAAAAAGGGGTACCATGAAAGATGATGCAAAGCTAATGCTTTGCCCAGCTTCAAGTCTGCCATAGTGTGTGTGTGTGTGTGTGTGTGTGTGTGTGTGTGTGTGTGTGTGAGTGCACAGAAATGAATTGATAGTGAAAGTGTAAAGCCCTAAGTGAAAGTCCATTTCTTAAGGATGTCCTTTCTAGCTGCAAAGAGGTTCACTGAGATATATAGGGCTTTGGACTAGGCAAGTGTATGAGTGGCTTCCTTAAACAATTTATTCGATGCTTTTATTTATGAGTACATTACAATAAAGTGATTTTATTTTTTAAGAAAGCGCTAAGAATTTATTATTAAACAATGTACCCTCTTTTTGAATGTACTTCTTCCATGCTTACCATTAATTCACATGTTCATTGGTGTACATAACTTTTGCTTTGCCGTGGGTACCCCAAGTATCAAGGACTTAAAGCATCA
>NW_008350384.1:0-303 GCF_000622305.1 Nannospalax galili
AACAAGAAACCAACAAATATCTACATATATTAAGCTATTAAAAGAGCAAAAAAAAAAAATCAGGAAACATCGTTAAACACAAGAGTCTTTTCATATGTAGGACTTAGATGTAAGTATGCTACAAAGCAAAATTTGTAAATGTTTGACTTGCATGTGGAACCCATCCATTATTATACATAGGAAAACATGTAACCTGGGTTCAGTAACTGTAATGTGTGAGGAAGTGTCACATCATGTTAACAATAATTCCCGCTGTTACAGAGTTACTATAATATATGTTGATGTGTACTTTAAAAAACTTGT
>NW_008350385.1:0-276 GCF_000622305.1 Nannospalax galili
GCATTTATGCTGTTAATTTGCTCCCATGGCTAGGTCATTCCTTTATTAAAAGAGATGGCAACCCCATTTCACTTCTGCTAATTAAAATTTCCACACTGTTACAAAAGCGGGTGGCTCCATTATTTGTCGAGCATATCAGGTCCCACTCCTCTCTCCCAGGACCTCTTACTAAAGGAAATACCATAGCAGATAAAGTAGCCACTGCTGTAACTTTCCCTGCCAGCATAACAGATGCCCAAAACCTCCACCACGCCACCCATATTAATTTGCAAGGGC
>NW_008350386.1:0-210 GCF_000622305.1 Nannospalax galili
ACAAAAATTGTGTTACTGTTTAAGGGCTGGAGGAGGGAAGGGTATATGAGGGACCTAGGACATAAAGGGAAGGAGGAGCTCAAGAGAGGTAGGACCACAGGAGAAGGGAATTATTATGGGAGAAACGGGGAGAATGGAGGTACCTTAAGAGGGAAAACCATGATGGAGTTGTGAGATAATGTGACAACTGAATACCACTAGATGAGGAAC
>NW_008350387.1:0-3475 GCF_000622305.1 Nannospalax galili
ATCTCCTCCTCCTCCTCCATCTGCTCCTCTTCCTCCTCCCTCCCTCCTCCTTCTTCCTCTTCATCTTCCCCTCCCTCTTCCTCATGTGTTTCTGTGGTAGCATATGTGCCATGTGTGTTCACAGAAGGTCACTTTGGCTGTTTCACTCTCACCCCACTTTCCTTATTGAAGCAGGCTCTCTCTGTGAACCTGCACCTCACAGATTCAGGTAGCTTTGCTATCCAGATTTTCCTGGGTATCCTGGGGTTCCGGTAGCTCTTTCTCCTGAGTGTTGGAATCCTAAGTGGTGGCCACAGCTGCCTGGCCTTGTACTTTGATTCTGAGGATATAAATTCTGGTTTTCATACTTGAGCAGCAAGTGCTCTATCCACTGATCAAACTCCTCAACCCCAGGTACCCAAGCTTTGTCTAGCCCATGGCTACATACCCTATCAATGAAAACTGCAGAATCTTTAAGAACTCATGTGGGTGCTGGGAACCTAACCCAGGTACTCTGTGAGAGCAGCCAGTGCTCTTAACCACTGAGTCATCTCTCCAGCTCCTGACAAAGAAGCTGTTTTTTTTTTAATTTAGGATATCAATATTTTGTCATTTCCTTATAAAAAGTATATAGCAGGGAAGAGGTGGTATCTTTCAAGCACGAGGCTCTTAGTAATGCTCACAGAGGGTATATGGGGACACAGACTCTATAGGCCTCTATCATCTATCATCTATCCATCCATCCATCTATCATCTATTAATCATCTCTCTACCTATCAATCATCTATCAATCTGTGTCTATCTATCTATCTATCTATCTATCTATCATCTATCTATATATATCTGTCATCTATCTACAACAGAATATGTTAAATTGGGAGGGGAGTAGTGAAAGGAAGTTCAGATAGGGGAGAGGATCTAAGTATGATAAAAATATATTGTATGAAAATCTCAAAACTTCAATAGAAATATATAGCACAGCTATAATGAATTGAACATACTAATTCAATTCATATTATGGTTAAAAAAAACAGAAATAAAAAAATCGGTTCTAATTGCTACCCACTGCCAAAGCACTGAAACTCTGTGAATAGTGGGGAAACCCAGCCCCCCACCTGTGGTTGAGGGGCTGGTCTGTCACAGTGTGTGACTAGGCTTTGGCAGAATGTTCCTCTGACTCCATCTCTTCTAGACACAGTATCCTCATCTGAGCAGTTAAATTCATCTTATGGACTGCCGTCTTCTTAAAGCTCTTTCGAGTGAGAAACAATGTTCAAAGAAATAGAAATTTGTGGGCTGGAGCGATGGCTCAGCATTAAGAGAACTGGCTGTTCTTTCAGAGGGCCCAGGTCTGGTTCTCAGCACCCACATGGCTACTAACAACTGTCCATAACTGCACTTCTAGAGAATCTGACACCCTCTTCTGGCCTCCATGGGCATTGCCTGTTGTTCACTTATATACATGCAGGCAAAACACTCATATATAAAAGTAAATAATCCCCAAATCATTTAAAATAAAATAAAAAGCCTATCAAAACTTATAGCAATAATACTTGAGCAATAAAATGTAGTCCATATAAATCCTTTCTAGTTGTTTATGTACATAAAAATTAGAATTATTTATCAATGGTTTATTATTATATTGGGCAACACACATTATAAATACTCTTACAGTCTGTCTTCAAAGAGAACAATCTCCTGAATCTTTAGCCAGGCCTGTAGTAATGGGCCACTCCAGGCTAGCAGTGGCAATATGGGACCTTTGGAGTTTAAAACTTACCTGATGATTGACTCCTCTACTTCAAGGAGGAGCCACTTCATCATATGATGACCGTGCCATTTCATCAATTCATAACAGCCATTTCAGAGTGCTTCTTAGCATACATCACTTACGCCAGCAAACTTAAGGCTTAGAATATTTATAGGGTGGGAAAGAGTCATTTGGGTAAGGGCTGCACAGCGGAATTAAGCCCTAGTAGTGTTGGAATATGCACTTCTAAAAGCTTTTGAAAACAGAGAGTTCGGTGTATTTAAATACTCAGAATGTAGTGAAATCACCACCTCTATTTAGTTCCAAAACTTTTCATCATTCTGAAGTCCAGTTCCTTGCCCATCAAGCTGTTCTCTTTCTTATAGCCCCTACCTGCCACTGCAACTTTGGGAATATTAAAAAATAAAAAACTAGGTGGCCAGGTGTGGTGGTGCACACCTTTAATCCCAGGACTTGGAAGGCAGAGGCAGGTAGATCTCTGTGAGTTCAATTCCAGCCTGGTCGTCTACATCGTGAGTTCCAGGACAGCTGGAGTACAGGGAGACGCTGTCTCAAAAAGACAAAAAATAAAAAATAAAAAAAAATACAAAAGCATGTTAATAATCAGAATTTATTTTCTAGAAGATAAAAATCAATGAAATTGCAGTGGTTTGATGTAGTTGCCCAAAACTCATGCACTGGAAATTTAATCCCCAAATTCACAACATTTGGAAGTGAGGCTTTTGGGGGGTAATCAGGGTTGGATAAGCCCATGAAGAGGGGACTCCACATTTCAATGAGGACTTCATGAGAAGAGTGCTATGAACATACATGCTCCTGTTTTTGTGTCCTCTGCCTCTCAGCCACAGTGTGACACAGCATGAAAGTTGTGACTGCCTATGCTTATGACCCAGCTATAAAATGTCAATGCTTGAATTTCCCATCCTCCAGAACAGTGAGAAATAAATCTGTTTTCTTTATAAATTACTCAGTCTAAGATATTCTGTTACAGTAGTAGAAAATGGACCAAGACAGCAATCAACATGAATTTTTAGCTAGGAAAATTAATGAGGAATAATTTCAGTTTACCTCTCTAAAAGCACAATATCACGTATCAGTAAAAAGTATATAAAGAAATGTATATTTTTCCTGACTTAAAAATGTGCACAAGCCAGGTGTGGTGGCACATGTCTTTAATCCCAGCACTCAGGAGGCAGAGGCAGGTGAATCTCTGTGAGAGAAAGGCCAGTCTGGTCTCCATAGCAAGTCCAGACTAGCTGGGGCTACAGGGAGACTGTCTCAAAAAGACCAAAAAAAAATGTACATAGAGCTGAGTGTGGTAGCTCACACCTTCAATCCCAGCATTCAGGAGGCAGAGGCAGGTGGATCTCTGTGAAATACAGGTCTACATAGTCAGTTCCAGCTGGGGCTACAATGAGACCCTGTCTCAAAAACAAAAAAGTGCACACTGTGTGTGTGTGTGTGTGTGTGTGTGTGTGTACATATATATGCTTAGATGGATATTTATATAAAAGATCCTTTGTTTCATATAGACATTTTCAAAAACTTCATGTGAATTCTTACTCTTTATTTTTAATTTTTTTTCTATTTCTATTTTATTTTATGTGCACAAATGTACTGCCTGCATGTAAGGACACCCATATGGTGCAACGCCCATGGAGGTCAGATCCCGTGAGCTTGCTCCCGAGGTGGATCGGGGCTCGCCGTCCGCGACATCGCTGAAAC
>NW_008350388.1:0-247 GCF_000622305.1 Nannospalax galili
ACAGATTGCACAAGACAACGTTTTCCCCTTGCTGAGGCACATCTACAAACTTCCACCAGCCTAACCACATGGATTCAAGCCAGGAGACATTGTTTGGGTGAGACGGCACCACAAGGAGCCCCTCGGACCTCAATGGAAGGGGCCACACATCATGATCCTCACCACCCCTACTGCGGTTAAGGTGGCTGGTGTCCGGACCTGGATACATCACTTGCATTTAAAGCCTGCATTAGAGGATTGGTCAGCC
>NW_008350388.1:325-3901 GCF_000622305.1 Nannospalax galili
TTGCCACTGAGGATGAGGGCACTTGTCTTCAGGCCACCAGAGATTTGCTCCTGACCCTGGACCAATTGGGGTATAAGGTCTCCGCCAAGAAGGCTCAGCTCTGTGTCATGGAGGTAATGTGCTTAGGGCACATACTAAGGGATGGGCAGAGGTGGCTGTCACCAGCCAGAAAGCAAGCCATTATGGGAATTCCAAGCCCAAGATCCCACAGGCAGTTGCGAGAGTTCTTGGGATTGGCAGGCTTCTGCCGGCTCTGGATACCCAGATTTGCTGAGCTGGCAAAATCCCTGTATGAAGCCACTTGAGGGAACAAGTCATCCTTCCATATGGACTGAGATTCAGGAGAGGGCCTTTCAAGAAATTAAAAAGGCTTTATTGCAGGCTCCAGCCTTGGCTCTGCCAGATATCCATAAGCCCTATCAGCTCTTCACTGATGAACAAGCGGGAATAGCAAAGGGAGTCCTGACCCAAACGCTTAGGCTTTGGAAGAGACCTGTGGCTTACTTGTCAAAAAAGCTTGATCCTGTGGCCTTGGGATGGCTGGGCTGCCTCAGAATTATCGCAACCATGGCCTTATTGGTTAAGGATGCAGATAAGCTCACCCTAGGACAGCCCCTTACAGTCACCACCCCTCACTAGATTGAGGGGGTCCTTAAAAATCCCCCTGACCAATGGATGACAAGTGTTCGGTTGACGTATTATCAGGTCTTGCTCCTTAATCCCCCTCACATCCAGTTCCTCTCCAGCGCCACTCTCAATCCTGCCACTTTGCTGCCAGAACCAGATCTTGAGGTCCTGTATGATTGCCTAGAGGTACTCTGCAGCTTACATGGCACTCAGGAAGACCTGACGGATGTTCCATGGCCCCACGCAGACTTAATTCTGTTCATGGATGGAAGTAGCTTCATTAAGGAAGGAACCAGGTACGTGGGGGTGGCGGTTGTCCATCCATCATGGACAGTGTGGGCCTTATCTCTATCAGTTGGGACCTCTGCCCAGAGCCAGTTCCTCTCCAACACCACTCTCAATCCTGCCACCCTGCTGCAAGAACCAGATCTTGAGGTCCTGCATGATTGCCTGGAGGTACTCTGCAGCCTGCATGGGACACAGGAAGACCTGATGGATGTCCCATGGTACCACCCGGACTTAATTCTGTTCACAGATGGTAGCAGCTTCATCAGAGAAGGAACCAGGTATGCAGGCGCGGCAGTAGTCAGTCCATCGCAAACAATTTGGGGCTCTCTGCCGGTCAGGACCTCCGCCCAAAAGGCTGAAAGGGGCCTCCTGATGGCAGAGGGAAAGATCTCCTGGAGGCCATCTGGCTACCAAAGAGACTGGCTATCATCCATTATCTGGGACACCAAAAAGGGGATTCTCTAGAAGCACAAAAATAGAAGAGTGGACCTCATGGCTAGAGAAGTGGCCCTAATGGCCCCCAACCTGCTGGTCATCCTGCCTGAACCCCTCCTACCAGAAGAGCCCTCCTACTCAGCCCAGGATGATCAGGATTTAGCTTCCCTACAAAACACCAAGACCAAGAGTGGATGGAGATACACGGAAGCTCATCCTACTGCACAACTGGAGTTTAATATGTAAACTCCACAGAGGGACTCACCTCAGAAAAAGAAATTACAAGAACTCCCGACTCCCTACCATATCTTTAACCTATCCAAAATGATTGAAAGCTGCCTTTCCAAAAGCCTTCCATGTCAGGTTACTAACCGGAAAGGAAAATTCATGCCCCCAGCTAGAAGGGAGAGGGGCATGATGCTTGGAGTCCATTGGGAAGTGGACTTCACTGAGATAAAACCTGGTAGGTATGGCTATAAATATCTCTTAGTTTTTGTAGATACATTTTCAGGATGGGTCAAAGCCTTCCCCACCAAGGGGGAAACCACCTCAGTAGTAATCCAAAAGATCATCGATGAACTGATACCAAGGTATGGACTCCCCTCTGTGATTGGGTCCGATAATGGACCCGCCTTCATCTCTAAGGTAACTCAAGGATTAATTAAAACATTGGGGACTGATTGGAAACTACATTGTGTGTATCACCCCCAGAGTTCAGGACAAGTAGAAAGGATGAATCGGACTCTTAAGGAGACCTTGACCAAATTAACCCTAGAAACTGGTGATGACTGGATAGGCCTCCTAACTTTTGCCCTATACATGGTCAGAAATACCCCGTATACTCAAGGCCTAACGCCTTATGAAATCATGTATGGCTGACCACCCCCTTTGCTTCCCAAGCTGCCTTCAGATGTGCTAATTGACTTGTCTGAATCCCAATTTCTTAAGTCTACAGGCCTTATAAATTGCACAAGACAATGTTTTCCCCTTGCTGAGGCATATTTATGAACTGCCACCAGCCCAACTGCTCAGATTCAAGCCAGGAGACCTTGTTTGGGTGAGACAGCACCACAAGGAGCCCCTTGGAGCTCAGTGGAAGGGGCCATACATCGTGATCCTCACCACCCCCACTGTAGTTAAGGTGGCCGGTATCCAAACCTGGATACATCACTCACATCTAAAGCCTGCATCAGAAGATTGGTCAGACCAAGTCGACAAGAGATGGAAGGTCACACAGGTAAAAGACAATCCTCTCAAACTAAAAATCTCTGCCACACCATAACCCTTGTTGCTTTTTTATTTTTTTCATAGAGCCTGCCCTAGCTAACTCCCCCCATGGACTCCAAAACTCACCTGGGTAGTTAGTAGCACATCCACTGGAAAGATAGTGAACATCTCCTCCCACCTGGGACCTCAAGGCACCTGGTTCCCCAAGATTTCATTCGACCTCTGAAATCTGCTTAAAGGAGCTTGGGAATCGTACACCCCATCAGGCACCGTAAATTATGCTTGCCAGTCTCCCCTCAGCTGAAAGAGGATGAAGGAGCACCGCTTCTATGTTTGCCTGGGTGACAATGGTGGCCAAAGAAGTACCTGTGGGGGGCCAGGGGACTATTTCTGTGCTTCGTGGAGCTGTGTGTCTACTGGATATATTAGTTGGGCTGCCCCCGTCACTACCGACTTGATCCAGGTAACTGCGAAATCCCAGATCAAGGCAATTTGAGGGACCCTGTTCCTCCTCTGGATGCAACCCTATCTCCTTGAGCTTCACCCCAAAAGGAAAGGAACTTAAAAACCTACAAAAATGGATTGATGGGTGAACTTGGGGCCTCAGGTTATACACCACAGGGACTGACCCAGGAATAATTTTTTCAGTCCGTCTTCAGGTGCGTACAGTCTTGGGGACCCAGATGGGGCCAGCTCGGACAGTGTTACAGCCTATAGGATGACCAACACCGGCCTTAACTATTTTTAAATCTGTCGAGAGGCCAGCTCCTAGCCAAATTATCCGACTGAATAAAACTGCTACTTTGTCCACACCTAGATCCACACTCCCAGAGATCCGAGAGTCCAAGAGCCCTTTGCAGCCATCCCCTGGGCTTATGAATCTCCTAAATGCCACCTTTATTGCTTTGAATAATACTTCCCCTAACCTTACTATCCATTGCTGGTTTTGCACGGACCCGAGCCCTCCCTTTTATGATGGGTTAGCTCTGCCAGGAAATT
>NW_008350388.1:4446-7161 GCF_000622305.1 Nannospalax galili
TACTTTTTTTAGAAAAAGGAGGACTCTCTGTTGCCCTAGGGGAACAGTGCTGTTTCTATGTTAATCACTCGGGAGTTATAAAACAGTCTTTGGCTGAGATCCATAAAAGACTTAAGGAAAGAGAAAACAAACTACTAAATCAACAAAATTGGTACGCATCCCTGTTTGACTGGTCCCCCTGGTTAAGAACTTTGATCTCAGCGATAGTCGGACCTCTCCTCTTACTCCTATTAGCAGTCACCTGTGGCCCCTGTATTCTTAATGCCTTGCTCAAATTCATCCGAGAACGGATACAGACAGTCCAACTGATGGTACTGAATTCACAGTATACACATTTAAATTGAGACCCCGAGCCTTACAACAATATAGAAATGGTTCCACCGCCCTAAGTGCACCATCTAACCGCTTCTTTCCACTTCTGTAATTTGCTTGGCTTAAGGATTTAACCCTTGCCATAACTCTAGGCGGGGAATGAAAAGCCAGGATGCTCTGACTCCATTTTGGCTAGCTTCTTTAGACAAGCCCAGACAAGCTCAGGCATATTGTACATGTAAAAGCCTTATAAGGTATGAACAAAAACTCCTGGCTCTAAAAGATATCAGTCAGCACATTCCAGTGCCCTGAAGACAGCCCCTACTGATCAAGACTTCCCCTGTACATGTGGATCCTGGGGCTCAAACTCCGGTCCATCAGGCTTGGCGGTAAGCACCTTTACCCAATGAGCCATCTTGCTGTTCTGAAAAAGTGGTTTTTAAATCTCCCATTTTCATCCTGCAATTTGTCAGTTTCTCCACGTGATTCTGTCCTTTTCAAATGATCATTCCAAGGCATGTTGTTAGGCATTGTCACTCAGGATTCCAATTTGCCAGCCACAAAAACTGACTTTGGTTTATTTCAGCAGAAAAGTGCCTTGCACAGATATCTGCAGACTGGAAACGCTAGGCTCCGGGTACATAGCCAAGACCAACACCAAGCCATAGACGAGGTCTGGTGAGGAAACTGCTGCTGGCGCCAAACGATGGCTCCTACCCCACCAGTACTTTGAGCAATGTGGAGGCAGGTACAGCAGAGGCAAAAACACCACCCTGGAGCTCCTCCGAGCTTCCCAAAAAACTGTGTGGGCTCCGCATCTCTGTGTATCTGGCTCCGCAAACCGCTTAAGGCAAAGTTGTACCAACTGGTGGAACTAAGATCATGTGGCTTACCTTGCGAAGAAAGAAGGCTGAGAAAAATGACACGAAGGGATTTTACAATACAAAGAGGGAATCTTTGATCCAGGAAGTGAGTTGACATGCCGAGCCATGTAAACATCCACTGTTGGTACCTAACATTCATGTTTATACTTTCCTAACCTCTATAACTCCTAGACTTTGACATTTTTGCTGTCAAATTCTTGAGCCGTGTTTTGTCGTGTACCCTAAGGGCTGACATCTAGCCAGAAGGGTTCTAGCTGGCCTTTGAAGAATTAGACTTTCAGTTTTCTTTTAAACAACAATTTTAACTTGGTTTTGGTTTGGTTTGGTTTTCATTTGGAACTAGATTTCAGGGCTCTATCCATGTTGATAAATGTAGCTAATAGCTCTTTCACTGTAATTTATGCATACTATTCCTTGGTGTGAATACATCACAATTTCTTTATTCATTCTGTCATTGGTGGATATATAAGTGATTCCCACTATACTGTATTATTAAAGGCAAAATTCTGTAAAAACATCCTTGCAGAAAATTTCTCAGGAAATTACTTGGATTGAGAGCACGCTTATCTTCAGTTTTACAGCAGACAACCAACTTGCCTTCCAATGTGCTTGTGTCCATTTAAACCCTCAACAGGCATTTGTTCCTATAGTTCCATGTCGTCCCCAGAATTAATAATCCTTTTTAATGAAAATGAAGTGTTACATCACTCTGATTTTATTTTGTACTTTTCTACTTACTGGTGGGGTTTGGTAGATATTTTTCATTCTGAGTTTTTCTTTTCTGAATTGCTTTTCATGTTTGCCCATTTTCTAGTGGATGTTGTATGTCTCTGTTGATTTGTAGGAATTCTTTGTATATTTTGGATACTAGGTTTTTTGGGGTTTTTTTTTTTTTTTTTTTTTTTTTGGTCTTTTGGAGACAAGGTCTCTCTGTAGCCCCAGCTGGCCTGGAACTTGCTTTGTAGACCAGGCTGGCCTTGAACTCACAGAGATCTGCCCGCCTCTGCCTCCCAGATACTAGGTTTTTAAAAATATTTTGTGTATTTTTTATGTATATGAAGGTATTGCCTGCATGTGTGTAAGTGCACCCATGTCATGCAGTGCCTAAGGAGGTCAGAAAAGGGCATTGAATCCCCTGGAGTTATAGACAGTTGTTAGCCACCATGTGGGTGCTGGGAATCGAACCTGGGTCCTCTGCAAGAGCAGTCAGTGCTCTTAACCACTGAACCATCTCTCCAGCCCCAAGAGAGTAAGTAGTTTTTGTTTATCAGTACCATAAAGAGCTTCTCTTGGTCTATGACTTACTATCTAATTTTTGCTTATAATGTCTTTTGGTAGACAAAAATTATTTTAAAGTTTAAAAAAGTATAATTAAAGGCTGGGTGTGGTGGCATATGCCTTTAATCCCAGCACTTGGGAGGCAGAGGCAGGCAGATCTCTGTGAGTTCAAGGCCAGCTTGGTCCACATAGTGAGTTCCAGGACAGCTGGGGCTACAGAGAGACCTTGTCTCAAAAAGAC
>NW_008350388.1:7205-8863 GCF_000622305.1 Nannospalax galili
ATTTGGAATAAACAGAAAAAGACTACTATTCTCTCCATTGGAAAGCCATGGAGTGGTTAGTACAAGGTATTTAGACTGATGCAGAATAAGAAAGGCCTGATTTTTCCCTTCTAAAAGCAGATTGTTTTTTGTCTTGAGTGGGAACCAGGTTTTTGCTGTATATGCATCCTAAGATAGTCCTATTTAAGGCACATGCATCCTTCAGAGCTTGCAAAGCAACCTTCCCAAAGCCTTTGCCCAGCTGACTGCTACATGACCCTCCTGGGTTGGATACTGTGAGCACATAAGCCATCTTTCAAGAGTCAAGAACAGATGGACCCGGTGCATCTGAGTGAATCCCTGTGCCACACCCTGTGCTGAGAGTGAAGACCAGATAAGAAGCATGCAGAAGTCCTGGGCCATGCACAGTAGCCATGAGTACACCCCTGCAAGAGTCCTGGACGCCTGCATAAGCTTTATTCTCGACTTCCTCCGGGAGCCAGGCTGCGAGTGCTTACCTGTGCAGTGCCTCCCTCTGCCCCATCCCAAGTCCTAATAATGCCTCACCTAATAACAAGATTATCCAATTTTAGTGGTTCATTCTATTTGAGCTCTTTTACAGCCTGTTAGTAGATAAGCAGTGCAAGATATTTCTTGTTTCACAAAAGTAAATTCTGTTTGGTGGTGGCTGTGGAATTGACCTTTTGCCCACACAATTTTCATCTCCTCTCTCCCAGCCCACCATACAAACAGCCAGCTCCAGGCATTTGTGAAGTTACTTCAACATTTCTTTATTTAGATAAGGGCTTGAGTCTCTGCTTTCTCATTGTAATACTTGTTTAGCATCTGCCTGCTCTGGTTTGAATATGTCTGCTCTTAAACCCATGTTGCTAAGGTGACAGTAGTAAAAGGTGACACCCATGAGAGGATAATAGGTCTTTTGCAAGAGCTTCCTCCCTCTAAATGGAATTAGGTACCTTTTCTTTTTGCCCTACTGCCTTCTCTGCCTTGTGGGGATGTAGTGTTTGAAGTCTGTCTCTAGAACTGTGAGAAATAAACTTTTATTCTTTATAAATTACTCAGTCTGGGGTATTTTGTTATGCTAGCACAAATGGATATAGGATGAGGTAAATAAAATCTTTAATACATATGAATTTTATATCTATGTGAGAGTTGTGAGTTGAAGTTTTCTGAAAATTTCTTTTAACACACATATAAACCTTTTCCATTACTATGTGTGTTTTTGCATCTTAAGATATGATTCCCTTCCAAGTTTGTAAGATACTCTCACATAGATTCTTCTGGGCCTTTTACAACTTAACTTTTATTATGTAAGCTACCTGGAATATGCTTTTGTTTATGGTGTAATATGGGAATTAAATTTATTGATTTTTTTTTAACCTATGGTGAGCCCATTTCCAGCACCAGTTACTAATTTTCACTGATGAGTCTGCCTCAGGAGTCTCAACCACCACAGTGGTTGACCTTTCATTTCTGCCCCCTAGTATCACACTGCGTGAGTTCCTATAGCTTTATAAGAATTCCTAACAAAGGGGCTGGAGAGATGGCTCAACAGTTAAGAGCACTGACTGCTCTTGCAGAGGACCTTGGTTTGATTCCCAGCACCCACATGGCAGCTACAAACCATCCTTAACTCCAGTTCCAGGGGAATCCAAAGC
>NW_008350388.1:8953-24733 GCF_000622305.1 Nannospalax galili
TAAAATAATTTTAAAAAAGAATTCTTAACAATAAGTCTCCTGCCATGTACTTTGTATTTAAAATCACCATGGATTTGTTGCCCTTTATTTCTCTGTATAATTTTTAAATTTTTCAAAAATGTATTTTTATTTTTATGTTGCATTTATTAGCATTGTTACTTATATTTATTAATATTACTCATTAATATATTAATTTTTGTTTTATGTGTATGAGTCCATTGCCTGCACGTATGTAGGTGCACCCATGTCATGTAATGCCCAAGGAGGTCAGAAGAGGGTACTGCATCCCCTGAAACTGGAGTTACAGATTGTTGGTAGCTGCCATGTGGGTGCTGGGAACTGAAACCAGGTCCTCTGCAAGAGCAGCCAGTGCTCTTAACTACTGGGCCATCTCTCCAGCCCCCCAAATTTATTTTTATTTCATGTATGAGTATTTTTTCTGCATATGTGTAAATGTACCAAGTGCATGCAGTACCTGCCAGAGCCAGAAGAGGGCATCAGATTCCCTGGAACTGGAGTTAGAGGTGCTTGTTAGCTGCCATGTGGGTGCTGGGAACCAAACCCAGGTCCTCTGCAAGAGTAAACAGTGCTCTTAACCACTGAGCCATCTTTCCAGCCCCCTCTGTGTAATTTTTAGAATCAACTAATAAAGAGCCTCAAAGCACCAGGTAGAATTTTTGTGGTGGTTGTTTAGTTTTTGAGAAAGGTTCTCCCTGTAGCCCCAGCTCACCTCTAACTCACTATGTAGACCAGGCTGGCTTCAACCTCACAGAGATTTGCCTGCCTCTGCCTACTGGGTGCTAGGAGTAACAGTGTGCACTACCACACCTGGCTGCCAGTTATTTTATCTAAATTTTACTAGATTTGTAGATTATTTCAGAGAGAATTAACTTGTAAGTTTTTTTTTTAATTTACAGTGCTTGGGGAAATCAAACCCAGGGCCTTGCCTGTGCTGGACAAGTGCTCTACCACTGAGCCACATACCCAACCCAACTTCCTTAAGATTTTTTAGTCTTCCTGTCCACAAACAAGGTAGAGATCTCTATTTGTTTAGTTTGTGATGAATGTTTTCCACAGAGCTTCGTAAGTCTTACCCATCACATAAGTCTTATATCATTTATTAGTTTAATTACTAGGTACTTTGGGGTTTTATAGTTATAAATGGTATTTTTCAGATGTTTACTGATGACATATAGTAATAGAATTAACTTTTGAAGTATTGATATCATATCTGGGAGCCCATATAGCTTCTTAAAGTAAGAATTTAACCATGTGATCTTATAGCCAACAGTTCTTGGATATAAAGGACTAATTTCTGTTTTAAGACCTACCTTTAGCAATCTTTGTTTGAGTCAGAGTCTCAGGTAGCTAAGGATGGCTTTGAACTCCTGATCCTCCTGCTCTGCTTTCAGAGTGCTGGATTACAGGTATGTACCATTGGAAAAATTTTAACACAGTACTTTGTCATGTGTCGAGCATGTTGTAGACATCCTGTAAATATCTGTTAAATAAATTATGGTTAAAGCCAATTACATTTGGAGAATTGTGCATTTCTCTAAAGTACACAAATTTCATGTTCCACTATGTTTATGTAAACATATGATTATGCGGGGTTGGAGAGATGGCTCAGCGGTTAAGAACACTGACTTCAAATCCCAGCACCCACATGGTAGCTAACAACCATTTGTGACTCCAGTTCCAAATGATCCAATACCCTCCTCTATCTTATGTGGGCACAGCACAACACGGATATACTTACACACACATGCAGGCTTAACACTCATATATAGAAAATAAAAAATTTTAAAAAGAATATGATTATGCATTGCCTACCTTACAGTCTATGTGGATAAAGTCTAGTTAAAATGACCACTTCTGATCACACTAAAAGAAAGGAAGGTGGAAGGGAGTATCACAAATTGATAGCTGGAGGGAGGCAGTAAGCATTGTTGCTAAGCAACCAACATTATTCCTAGCAGTTTCTGGCCCCATTTGTGGCAGGGTCTCCTTTCCCTCCTTCCTTGATTTAGCTGGTACAGTAAACAAAAAGATCACCCAGGGCAGTGGAGAGTTGAGGGGTTGCAGGTCAATTCTTCTGTCTAGAGCAAAGCTATGATGCAATTTTTAAGACACATTACAGGCTGTGATTTATCTTCCCCTTTGAGAGAACTTGCTGGCATTAAGCCCGTCTGCCTGGTGATTGGATACTCATTCTGTAATCAAAGACTTCAGCTATTGATATATGAAAGGAACCCAATAGTACAATGGTCATGGTTTTTAAACAAATTGTCCTACAATGAGGAAATCATCACAGATTTTTGGAATTTGCTGGGTATTTCCTAGAACGATTGGTGCTAGTCTGATATTTGAAATGACTGTTGGGGAGCCAGCTACAAATCTGAGAACCCTGAGATTAGAGGCAGCTGAACTGTTTTAAGTGGAGACAACTGAATGAACGGTCACTAGTGCAGAGTGGCTGGGGCCCTGGGCTGTGGCTAACCAACACAGGTGTCGGACAGGTCAGATAAGTCAGGGGCTCTCAAATTGCTGCATATTAGACTCTCCTAGGAAACTGTTGTTTTGTCTGATCAGGCTTTAGGGTTACTGTTTGTTCAAACTTAGCTGGACCCCAGACCTATTAAAGTCAGATTTTGGAGATAGACTAAGGCATTATTCATTTAAAAGCTGTCTGGGTGATTAGAATATAGACATATTGAAGAACTTTAGGACACTGATTTACAAAATTAAGCATGTATGCAAATCACCTGGATGACCTATTTAATATAGATTTCTGTGATTAAGAATTTGCATTCTTCGGGGGGCTGGAGAGATGGCTCAGTGGTTGAGAGCACTGACTGCTCTTGCAGGGGACCCAGATTCAATTCCCAGCACCCACATGGCAGCTACAAACCATTCTTAACTCCAGTTCCAGGGGAATCCATGTTTCGGCTATCGATTGCCACACAGCAAATGACCCTAAAATTCAGTAGCTTAAAGCATCTGTTTTAGATTTATTTATTTTTAATGACATTTATTTTATTTATTATTTTTGTTTTATGTGTGTGTATGTGTGTATTGCCTGCGTGTGAGTGCACCCGTGTCGTGCAATGCTCATGGAGGTCAGAAGAGACTGTCGGATCCCCTGGGACTGGAGTTACAGGCAGTTGTTAGCTGCCACGTGGGTGCTGGGATTTGAGCCCTGGCCTTCTGCAAGAACAACCAGTGTTCTTAACCGCTGAGCCATGTCTCCAGACCTTTTAAAAAAAATTTTTAAAAATAATTTGCATCCTTGGATCTGGAGAGATGGTTCAGTGGTTGGGAGTCCTAGCTGTTTTTTCCATTGGACCTGGCTTCAGTCCCAGCACCAACATGTGGCTAACTTCCAAGAGATACAGTGCCCTCTCCTGACTTCCACAGGCATTGCACAACATGGGTGCACTCACATACATACAGGAAATACACTCATACACATAAAATAAAAATAATAAATAAAATTTTTTAAAAAAAGAATTTGTATTCTTACCTAAGCAGGGCATGTGGCCCAGGCCTGTAATTCCAGCACTTGGAAGGCAGAGGCAGAAGGATCATGTTGAATTTGTGACCATCTTGGGCTACATACCAAGACCCTGACTCCAAACCAATAGCTGGAGGTGTAGCTCTGTGGTAGAATGCTTGCCTAGCACACGCAAAGTCCTGGGTTCGATTCTCAGCACTGAATCCATGTACTATCCATACATCCATAAATACATAAATTGCATTTCTAACAACTTCCCAGTTGATGTTGATGCTGTTAAGATGGGAATGACACTCAAAGAACCTCTGGTCTGAAATTGTTTCTCCAACTTCGATGTGCGTACACTATGCCCAAGGAACTTCCTAGAGACTCTGAACAGTAGGTTTAGTTAGCACATGGGGATTGTGCACTTATAACAAGATTTTAGGTAATGCTTATGTTGTCATTGGCAGCAGGAGATGCCATTTGACAATGCCAGTTGTACAGCCTAAAGGACTTCTCCCCCAGAGACCTCCTCTCAGGGAAAAAGGGGATCTTGACTTAAACCACAGGAAAAAGTTTCAGCACAAGTCAGTGTGAAGCTAAGTCGGACTCAATTAAGCAAAGAAAGCACACTCACAAGACCCTATGGATATAAAGAAAAATAAATGTATAAATGTCCTAACAATAGCTACACATATGGTGTGTGGCTTGTAAAGGTACATTGTTCTGAGGATATAATTTATATCTAAAAGATTCAAGTTTAAAGCTAGGTGTGATAGCTCACACCTGTAATACCAACATTTGGGAGGCTGTAGCAGGAGGACTGCAAGGTTGAGGCCAGCCTGGGCTACAGAGTGAGACCCTGTCTCAATGAACAATAACAACAAAACATGACATTGGGGCCAGCAAGATGGCCCAGCAGGTAAAGGTACCTGTAGCTAAGCCTGATGACTTGAGTTCATTCCCTGGAACTCACATAGTAGAGTGAGCCAATTCGTGCAAGTTGTCCTCTGACATCTGTATGCATACCATCACACACGCACACACACACACACACACACACACACACATATAAATAAATAAATAAATAAATAAATAAATAAATAAATCCCAAGATTAGTCACACTATAAAACAATTTTTTAAATTAAAGTTTAGGGGCTGGGGAAAGGGCTTGGTTGATAAAGTGCTTGCCATGCAAGCACTTTAAGACCTGGGTTTAGATTCTGAGAGCCTACGTGAAACTGGGCGTGGCAGTGCACCACTGTAATCCCAGGGCTGGAGAGGCAAAGACAGGAAGATCCTGGGCTTGACAGGAAGATCCTGGGCTTGCTGGCTAGCCAAATCAGCAAGCTCCAGGTTCAATAAGAGACCCTGTCTCAAAAAATAAGGTGGAGAAACTATTGAAGAAGATGCCAACATTAGCCTCTGGCCTACAGAGAGAGAGAGAGAGAGAGAGAGAGATTAAAATTTAAGTTAATATGAGCAGGATTATTTATTTCTTAGGTATAGATTTTTACTTATAAGAATTGTAAGGCCAAGTTAGGTGTATTGTACTGGCTTATGGATTAAAAAAAGAGTGCTAATAAGATTAAAAATCAAAGATCAAGAGGGTTTAAGACATGGAGCTTGACCTTAAGTGTGGATCATTGCTATTTACTTTTTTTGCCTGCATGTAGGTAAGTGCATCCGTGTCGTGCAATGCCCTTAGAGGACAGAAGAGGCTGTCAGATCCCCTGGAACTGGAGTTACAGACAGTTGCTAGCTGCCATGTGGGTGCTGGGATTTGAACCCAGGTCTTCTGTAAGAACAACCAGTGTTCTTAACCGTTGAGCCATCTCTCCAGCCCCTGGATCATTGCTATTTTCATATTCTTGTTTCAGGCACATCTCAGAAAGCAGAGTATATGTCTTTTGCATGTAGTATTGTAAAGGTTTGTTCAATTGTATCCAAATTCTTGACTTTTGGTCCGGGAGAAAATTAAATCAGATCCAGGAGAACCAGGGGCTCTTCTCTTTCTTCTAATTTTCCCTTTCTACTCTGCCTCAATGCTGCTGGTCCAAAGCCTCCTCTTTGCACACATTCATTTACACAGATGAATCTGAGAACTACCAGAGTAGAGATAAGACGGGGCATAGAGAAGAAAGTCTGAAGTCAGGACGTTGAGACAGCAGCATGTGAGTGATGGGTGGTTAAAGCCTGGGCAAGAGAGGTTGCCAGATTTGTAGTGTGAGATGAGGCCGGGGCCTGAATTCCTGGAAATTCTACTTTTTGAAGGAAGAACTGATAGAGGAAGAGACTCCTACCAAGAATGCATTTAGGTAACAGCTAGAGAACAGGAGGTGTGTGTTGGGGGCGGGTGGAGAAAGGAGGGATGTAATGCTTTGAGGAGGAAGTAGGAGTCAGAAAGGTCAAGGAAGGTTAACAATGTGTACTGGACTTAGTACCGCTGGCCACAGCCACCATGGTGAGCTGGTCAGTTCTTCTCAGGCTCTTTTGTGTTTGTTTCATGTGTCCCTGGAGAGATATGGCCTTGGTCTGGGCTAGTCTGGTCAAGCCATTTAGCTTCTGTGAGTTTCCATTTACAACTCTATAAATTGGGGATGATGACTTCCTTAAGGATTGTTCCACCCGTGGGGAAAATTCTTCTTCTCTCTCCTCTTAGGTTCATTAGCTGGGGTCCTGGACACTAGATTGGCAAAGTTAAGATTAACAAGAGAAGAAACAGAAGGCTATTAGCATGTGCATCCTTCATAAACACGGAGTATCCAGAGAGGAGAAGTTCAAAGTGGGGTTGCAACTTGAGCCAACATTGTATCTGAGCTAAACACAATTTATTTCCCAAAGAGGGGGTTTTGCTATTTAGCCCAGGCTTCCCTCAAACTCACTGAAGAGCTTAGGCTGACCTTGAACTTGAAGTCTTTCTGACTCAGCTTCTTGAGTGCTGGGGTTACAGATGTGTGTGCCACTAATAATTTTTTTAGAGATGGGACAAGACAAAGGAAAGTGACATTGAGCTTCTAAGGGTGGTAGAGTAATTAAATATATATATATGTATGTACATATACAAATATATGAAATATATAGGGGAACTAATCACGCATAAGGGCTAGTTGAGCAAGGTTGGGTATGCAGATTCCTTGGGTTGATAAAAGTCTAGAGTTGTCTCTTGACACAAATCATCCTCACCTTACTTGTAAGAAGGGGTCAGAGCTTTTCTTGTGACTGCTTCTTTTTAATTGCCTTCAATTCAAAATAACCCTTATGCCAAAATGTCACATTTGACGGCATATTCTCCTACTCTTCCTAAGAATGGCTAACCCTTTGTTCAGCATTCTGATTTATTTATTTATTTATTTATTTATTTTATTTAGAGACAGAGTCTTACTATGTAGCCTTGGCTGGCCTGAAACTCACTATGTAGACCAGGCTGGCCCTGAATTCACAAATACATCTCTCCCTCTGCCTTCCAAGTACTGGAATTGAAAGTATGCACCACCGCGCCTGGCCTTTGATGATTTTTAAACATTTTATCATGTGTACATGTTAGAGGACAACTTTGTGCAATCGGTTCTCTCCTTCTACCTTTATGTGAGTTCCAAAGATTGAATTCAGGTCACCAGGCTTGCATGACAAGCACCTTTACCTGCTGAGCCAGCTCACTGGCCCCTGGTGATGCTTTTACATAAGCACTCAGTTCCTTTTCCTCCCTCACCGAATCTCATCCTCAGGATCTCTGCTGACCATCTTCTGGCCTATGTCTCATCTGGACCTCTCGTTATGAATTCCTTTGTGTGTAAGTTTTTCTGATGTGAATGTATGTAGTAAGAGGGCATTCCAGTGTGTCTCCCACCTTGTATTTCCCAAGCCTCTCTGCGGAAGCACCATCCTACCCCACTGCAAACCTCAATAATCCCACCTGTACGTGACTTATATTTTTGGATTTTGAGAGAACAAAATTCAATAAATGTGTCCTAGAGTAATTCCTTAGAGTAATTCTAAAATTGAGATGTTCAAGTGACCCTTCAGATTTCTCCAGGAAAGGATGCATGGTTGCTAGGAAACCAACAATAGGTGTTAACCACACCTAGCATGAAAATGTTCCCAACCTAAAGCGTTGCAATTATATTCAGAAGAATTTTTAGCTGCTTTTCCATTACCTTTTAAAAGTCAATTTGACGAATATTTATGGATCTTACACATGCAAGGAACTTGGAAAGCACAGATCTGATTATATTGCTCCTTAGCTTAAAAGCCTCCTGCCTCCCCCTCCACAAAACCCCACTCCACCCCCAAATGTAGACAAAGATGATTAAGCTGACCTACAAAGTCAGCATCCCTTTACCCCTCTCCTCTAGCCTCACCTTGATGCTGCTGTGTGTGCACTGCACCGTCTTGGGTCTTCCTAAAATCCTACCAGCTCTTGCTGGTGCAATTCCTCAAAGCCCAGTTTAAAAGATACTATGTGAGGCAGAAAGTATTGCTCATTTCTGCTCAGTGACTATTTGAGATGTGCATGCATTCATTCAAGAAGCATTTTTTGACCACTATGTACTGAGCAAATCTTGTTTTCCTCCTTTCTTTATGGGGCACAGACAGTAACTGTTCTCAGTCTGCTTCCATCACACAGGTTTCCCTTTGGTGGCAAATTGTAGCAGCTACTAATTTTTTTTATTTCAGAAAGTATGATCCTGATGTAATAAGTACAGTGTTCAGAATTTTGAATTTTAAAAAGAAGCTAGTAATTATTCCAGAGTGTTTTTTTTTTTTTTTTAATCACAGATGCTTTATTACCCAATCATGCTCAGCACAGCAATGGGAGATATTCTCCTCTGTCCAGGGTTTGTTCAAGTTTTATTAAATTAAGATGCTCCCCAAAAGCCTTCCTCTCAAAGGAACAGGCGTTTTCTGAAATGCCACAATACCAAAAAACTCATTCCTAAGGAAATGATAACATATACAACCCACTAGCTAACTGTCATCAAACTTGCATTATTAACATAGTCAACTTCTGTTTTTCTTTTTTAAAATATTTTATTTTATGTGTGTGGGTGTATTGCCTGCATGTATGTGAATGCACCCGTGTTGTGCCATGCCACAGAGGTCAGAAGAGGGCTTCAGATTTCCCTGGAACTGGAGTTAAGGATGATTCGTAGCCGCCATGTGGTGCTGGGACTCGAACCTGGGTCCTCTGCAAGAGCAGTCAGTGCTCTTAACCGCTGAGCCATCTCTCCAGCCCCCTGTTTTTATTTTGATACATGCTTACAGTTTACTCTGTCTGAACATAAACAGTTCCCAGTTTCTGCAGCTTCTGTGTGTTACTGATGCCATGGGTGCAGCTGCATCTGATGGCACCACAAATCTTATATGGTCCTTTGGGTTGTACCAAATTTCCCAGTGTGATGATAAATTATAACCAGCTCTGTTATCACGGTCCCATCCTGAAAACAGAACCCAATTGGGGTATTTGGAGGGAACTCACTATAAGGGATGAAAGAGTGGTAAAGCCAAAGAGTGGTAACAGTGGGAAGCTGCAAAGGCTCAAAGGTCAAAGGGAAAAGAAGGACTTAATGGAGACCAGGATCCAGGAGCATCTCAGAGATGCCGAAGCAGTTAAGAGATGCAACTCAAGGCAGAAGGAGGAAGAGGAAAGTCCCCTCACCTTCTTGGTGATTCCAGGAACACTGAGCTTCTCATCTTCAGCTTCTAAGGAGTCATTCTGCCACCATCATTGCTCTGCTTCTTGGGGTCCTCATCAGGCTGCTAGACCCAGTGTCACAGGAGAGTGCATCCACAGTGATTCGCTCTTCATTGAACAGCCCTGTGTTCTGTTTTCATTGGACCAGGATCCTGTCCTATACTGACTTTCCCAGCTCCCACTGGAGCATGCTGAGCAGAAATTGCAGTGATTCCAGCAGACACAGGACTTCTTCCAGGTTATGTGGAGACTTGACCCCCGTGATTGCTGCCACAGTCCTACAGTAGTATCCATGACACGTCAAGCCAGGGAGGGCAAAAACCTTGAGAAGTATGATTCTGTGAGACAGCAAATGGGGGCAGGGGACAGACTGAGAATGTGCCTGACGGTGGGAAGACTCTCAAGGAAGGTGATCTGTACCAATGGGCCCAGCAGGTGAAGTTCTATCTCCCTGTGCATGCTCGAATGTAGCCTCTCCTAGGCTTCTCCCAGTCCCATCCCAGTAAGCCCTTAGCAGAAGGGTACTGTGAAAGGTGCCCTTTTATCTCCATCAGCATTAGGTAACTTTTTAAAATTAGGTTTTAGAGTTGTTTGACTTGGTATGTTCTTTTTAAGATAGAATCTCACTTTGTATCCCAGACTGTCCTTGAACTCAAGATCTTCCTGTGCCAGCCACCAGAATCCTTGGGTGATAGGAATGCACCACCCTGTCTTTCTCTTCTAATTAACTTTTGAAAATAATTTCCAAAAGAGAAATGAATGTTTCTGCATTATAACTGTGTTCGATTTTTAAATTCAAGTGGGTCCAGAGTTTATCTCTAATTAATAAATACCTTTCTTTTCAACATTTAACATTCAAATTCCTACTCATGAAAATGCCTTAGTCCTATTTTTTGCTGCATTTATTCTCTAGGGGTTTATCTTGGTTTGATTCTGTGTTCTGAATAACTTTCAAGTAGGCAAATTTAAATAATCTCCTTTATATTAAAAGGAAATTTTTAGTACACTGCAGGATTCTTTTGCAAGGCTGAGCTCTCCTTGTCTGAAAATCATTTCCACAAAGCATTTAACACATACTTCTACAAAATTCTTTGCATGTTGGTAAGATCTGAGCCATTGAGAGCACAAGGAATCAGCTAAAAAACACCTCGGATCAGGGAAAATAATGCAGGAAAATCACATTCCTATTAAATGGAATTATTAAACTATTAGATGCTATGCTTACTTGTAGACCAATCCTCAGATGCTTTTACTTACTTGTGTTTTCAGTGCTGGGCATCAGTGAACCCAGGGTCTCACCATGCTAGGCAAATGCTCTCCATGGAGCTAGATCCCCAGCCTCAGAAATCCTTATCTACATAGAAACTTATCTCTACTAAATATTCTTATCTACATTGTAGAAACCCTGTATATTGAATATTCAATCTTTCTGTTGTTTTATAACAATCCATTGATTATAAAATAATCTCATACATATTTAAATATGAGACTATGATAATTAAAAAGAAACCACTTGGGGCTAGAAGTGTGGTTCAGTGATAGGGTCTTTCTTTGCCTGACTTGTGCAAACCTTAGAGATTGATCCCAGCACAGTAAAAGAAACAAACCCCAAGCTTCATAATGCTAGCATCAGACATGACATCAATTAGCATTTCGATGTGTATTTTCTGTGTGTAGAAAGGATCCATGTGATCAGACACATATGTGTCTATATCCTGACTTTTACCATTTGCTCATTTATTTTGAGGACTTCCTCATACTAAAATTTTCACATTTTGAATAAAAACCTCATTTTAATTGGCTCAAAATATAGTAATGCTATAATTAATTAAATCATTTTCCTTTTACTAGGCATTTAGAAGCCGTATTACTGCTTGCACTCTATAAGCCAACATAAAAATACTTTTTATTTTGTTTTTAAGAGGAGCATTATTCTGAAATAAACTAATATTTGTTCTTTTAAAACCTCTAGTTCTCAGCCGTGTGTGGTGGCATATGCCTTTGATCCCAGCACTCAGGAGGCAGAGGCAGGTAGATCTCTGTGAGTTCAAGGGCAAGCGGCCTTGTCTGCATAGTGAATCCAGGCCAGTTGGGAGCTACAAGGAAACCCTGTCTCAAAAAGACCAAAAAACAAAAAACAAAAAACAAAAAAAAACTCATGTTTCTCTCTCTCTCTCTCTCTCTCTCTCTCTCTCTCTCTCTCTGTCTCTCTCTCTCTCGTCTTTGCTTTCATTTTAACTTCTTTTGAACACTTCTATTTTTTGAAATTTTTGAAAATCAGTTTTAAGATAAATATTCTTAAAAACTTTCTTAATCCATACTATTTATATACATTAATAGGGTTTTGTGTGATTTTCATGTGTTTATAGCATTTAATGATTAACCTCTCTTTTCCCACCCACCACCTAGTTCTAATCATTATCCTGCTTTTGAATCCACCTTTTTGTAAGGCTTCTCCTTTTGCTACATTAAAAATAGGGGTGAGGAAAGAAGGGATGACCTAGAGGAATTTTAACCAAGGAATGGCACGGATGGCATTAAAATAATGGTTTTGAGAGAAATAAGATGTTCTTATTTATAAATTATAAGGTCACTACTACATAAGGATATATATTTTTAGACACTTAGTATATTAGTCATGCTGCTCCAGAGAGACAGAGCCAATGTGCCAATGTGATATATATATAATTTGTGTGTAATGTGTGTGTGTGTGTATATATATATATATAATGTGTATATACATATCTCTTACATGTATATGGAAAAGGGAGGGAATTTATTAAAGGATTTGACTTATTCAGTTACCAGGGCTAAGCTGAGACATGCCACATCAAGCCATCTTATCTGCAAGCTGAGGACACTAGGTGCTGGCTGTATGGCTCCATCCAAGCTGGCAAGCCTCAGGACCAGGGAAGCCAATGGTATAACTCTCAGTTGGAAGGCAAAAACCTACAGAAAGGAGAGCCACTGGCTTGTCTCAGAGTCCAACATCCCTGAGTGCCTGAAGTTCTGGTGTCCAAGGGCAGGAGGAAAAAGGATGTCCCGCTCCAGGAGACAGACTGTTCCTTTCTTATGCTTCTGTTCTATCCAGCCCGACAGCATTGGTACCACTCAGTCCTCCACCTCATAGGCCAGTTTTCTCTGGAAACACCTCAGAGATGGTTCCCTAAACACTCCAGCTGTGTAGGATTCCTTAATCTAGTCAACTTGACTCCCCAGATTAACCAATAGTCCAAAATTCCTGCTATAAATCCCTGTGTAGGTGACAAGTTATGAATCTAGGGAAGGTTATGATTAGGTGTGCAAATCCCTGTGCAAATGACAAGTTATAAATCCAGGGAAGGTTATGATTAGGTATGCTTCTTGATATATTTGCAGTGTGCATTGGATTTTCCTATTCCTTTGTATTTTTTTCTAGTAGGCATCAGTAGCTTAGAGTGGGATTGTCCCAGAGCAGTCTTTAAAAGATTTTTTTCCTTACATTTTTATTTTGTGTGAGTGTGTGAGCTTGTGTCATGGGGCACATGTGCAGGTCAGACAAATCGGTTCTCTCCCTCCACATGTGAGTTCTGGGAATCAAATTCATGTAGTCAAGCTTGGCAGCAGGCACCTTTACTAGCTGAGCCATCTCGCCAGCCCCACTAGCTTTATAGCACTAAAACTGCCTTATTAATCACATTTATCCCATGTCTTGACCATATACATGAAAATAGCAATCATAGCAAGACATGATTATTATAAGATTAAATGAGATGATACACAAATAATTCAATTCATGACTTGCTAAGAGAAAACCTCTCCACTATCATATATTAGTATCATCATAATTTTCATTTGAACAGTACTGTAGTGTATAAAGAGCCTTCACATGCATTTATAAATGCCACAGTGACTCTAAGGGGGGGGCAGGAACATGGATCCTTTTTGTCTCCATGTGCTTGCAACACCACAGCTCACCATGGTGTTCTACTGGCTGTTGATGGCTGTTTAAATGGTGATGCTAGGACTGGAGCTGTAGCCCAGTTGCTGGAGTGCTCGCTTAGCAGGCAGGAGACCGTAGGTTTCATCACTATCCCAGAGGAGAAAAAATGTATTACAGGTCTAGGTCATGAGTCCCAGCATAAACTGGGACTGAGTCCAGGGATCTCATGGTCAAGCTTAGTAGTATTCATATGGTTTTTCCATTTGTTTTCAAAGAGTTGCCCCAAAGTCAGCAGAGTTCATCAAGTTTTACTAGCAAAAACCCAGCAAGCCATTCCAAGGGAAGGAGGAAGAAAATGGGGCTTGCCAATTGATTATCCTGATCATTTAAGAACCAACTGTGACAGGATCAGTCCTTCAATCTTCTATCGCATAGCAACACTCAACTATTAATGCATCTCATTAAGACCCAAGGTGGGAATGGCCAGGCCCATCAGCATCTCAGCAGATGTACCTGCTTTTTCCAAATCAATAGCACTGCCATCACTTTTTGTTGCTGTAACAGAACACGGACAAAAACAGAAACAGGTTGGGGAGAAAAAGATTAATTTGGCTCATAGGTTATAGTCCCTCATCAAGGGAAGCCAGAGTAGGAGCTCAAGCAGGAATCTAGAGGCAAGAACTGCAGCAGACACCACAGAGGAATGCTGTTTACTGGCTTGCTTCTCCCTGACTTGCTCAGATACTTTTCTTACACAGCCCAGGCCCACCTATCCAGAGGTGGCACTGGTCACAGTGGCCTGGGCCCTCCTACATCAATTATCAATCAAGAAAACGCTCCATAGACATGCCCACAGACCAATCTGATGGAGGAAATTCCTCAGTTGAGGTTCCCTTTTCCCAGGAATATCAACTTGACAACAAGATTAGCCAACACAAGTCCATACACAAACTATCACTGTTAAACAATAACCTTTCATTGTCCCCAAGACATCATGTTAATATCACAATATAAAACACAGTCTAACTTTAAAAGTCCCATAGCCTTTAAGAACTTCAACAGTTTAAAAGTATAGGATCCCTGGGTGTGGTGGTGCACGCCTTTAACCCCAGCACTTGGGAGGCAGAGGCAGGCGGATCTCTGTGAGTTCAGGCCAACCTGGTCTACATAGTAAGTTCAGGTCAGCTGGGACTACAGGGAGACCCTGTCTCAAAAAGACACACACACACAAAAAAAAGTATAGGATCACTTTGTTTTTTAATTTTTATTTATTTTTAACAAAATAAAAGTTTATTAGAATTAGGAATGTTCTTTCCCCCTCTGGACAACCTGAACAGTCCATTTACAATAAAAATCCAAGAAGTTATTTTCATAGCACAAAGTGCTCTATACACAAGATTACAGGGTTAGAAGCATTTAATAAATTTCTGAATCTGATTGTCTCACCAACATACCCCATTGCAATCCCCCCAAGTTCTCTATAGCAGGATATGCAGCTAAAAGAATTTTTTACATTAAGTCCTCTTACTCTCATAGTACTAAGTTTCAGCTCCTAATCACAGCTGAACCACACTTAATTTTTAAAATTAATTTACTTATTTATTTTTATTTTATGTGTATGAGTGTTTTGCATGCATGTAAGTACAGCATGCACATGCAATGCCTGCAGAAGTCAGAAGAGGAGAGGGTGTTGGACCCTCTGTAACTGGAGTTATGAACAGTTGTCAGCCACCATATGGGTTCTGGGAACCAAACCCTGGTCCTCTGCAAGAGCAGCCAGTGCTCTTAACAGCTGAACCATCTCTCAGGTTCCCAAGGTCTCTTTAAAAATCCAAAGTCTTTCTGTAAGAAACAGTATATTTTAAAACAAAATGGAGATCTTTTTTAAAGGTTAAAAACTCAATTTTAAGCCATGCGTGGTGGCGCACACCTTTAATCCCAGCACTTGGGAGGCAGAGGCAGGTGGATCTCTGTGAGTTCGAGGCCTGCCTGGTCTACATAGTGAGTTTCAGGATAGCTGGGGCTACAGGGAGACCCTGCTTCAAAAAGAGAAAAAAAGAAAAGAAAAAAAACCCTCAATTTTATGTCTTACAGGGTTTATACTGAGTTCAATATTGTATAACTGTATTAATTGTGAACCAAAAAATTTACAGACATTTTTGAAAGAGATGTATCTTTGCTCTGGAAATTGTTATTGAATATGTCAAAGCTGTTTTAATGAAATGCCTCTTCTAATCATTTGGCTATGAACTAAATAATTAAAACAATAATAATATGCCGTTCTATACTCCGAGTTTGGGCCCTGCGCCATTCCTAGTCTTGGGGCCCCAGACACCTGGGGAACCAATACTGCATCCTGATCCTTCTCACTCAGACCAACTGAGTGCCTTTCTTGGGCCCCAGGAGCAGCGCTTCTGGTCCTGGCCCCGCCCTCACCTCCCTCTACTTCCCTGGTCCTGCAACACTTGCCAGCCTCTTGCTGGGGCTGACAGCCTCTTTCTGGGGCTCCGAGGCTTACCTTTCCTCTCCCTGATTCTTTGCATCCAGTACAACCCAGCTACTCAATCCACTCCCTGGGAAATCTTGGAGCTTCTTCCCGCCCCATCTGCATTTGCATCCATGCATGGCGTGGATATGGCAGGGGGCTTAGGTCAGTCATACACCCA
>NW_008350388.1:25648-35981 GCF_000622305.1 Nannospalax galili
ACACCACCCAACAACCCACACAAAAAAAAAAAAAAAAAAAAGAAAAAAAAAAAAAGGGCCCTTTTTTCAAAAAAAAAAAAAAAAAAAAAAAAAAAAAATTCATTTCACTCCACCTGAGACTGAAGATTTGGATATCAGTTTGAGGGAAAGTGAAGGGAGCTTGGACCATTAGGAAAGCAAGGATGGGTTCCTTTAAGAAGGGCTGCTGCTTTTTACCCCCCCACACACACCCACGAGGGCTTTTTGCAGCTGTTTATAACCAAGGGTCCTCTTAATGGCTGAAAGAACTGTTAAAACTGCTGACATTTCTACAGCCAGAATAAAAAGACCAGTAACCGGAAGAAAAGAGCCCACCCAAGGGAGGGTACCTTAGGCAACATCAATGAAGGAGAAGGGTGGGGGGAGTCAGGAAAGAGGAGAGTACCTCAGGATCCTATAAAAGACCCAATCCAGAGCTCCAGACAGGCTTCCAGCTCTGTGCCCCCACTCCCATTCTGATGGGAGCTGGTAGTCTACAACAATGAAGATCGATCGATTTTTTTAACCTCTTCTCTTTATGAGGCTGTTGATTCCCCAGTCTCTGTATCTGTGACTCTCTCATTCTCTGTGTCTGACCTCTACTCTCTGGTGCCTGCCAGTGTTCTTCTGTCTGGAGAGCTCTCACTCCCCACTACCTGTCTTTTCTGTCACTTTGACTCCAGGCTCTCCGGCCCAGTCTCCAGTCTCCCAGGCAGTTCTCAGACAATTCCTATGGCTTCTGGTTAGCTACACCCATGCTGCTCCCTTGACTCCCACAACTGCTGTGGCAATGACTTCCAAGCCCCTTGAACAGCTCTGAATCCCCTCTGACTTCCACAAAGGGCTTCTACCACTGCTGTTTCACTTGTCTCTCCGTGGACCCTCACACTCGTCAACTTCATCCCCAGTCAGCCACTTCTGCAGTAGTGGTTTCTTGGCTCCTCCTGGCTTGGTACTGGTTCTTTCACTTGCTAAGCTCCTCTTTGTCCTATTTTAACCTTTACTCCATGTTGGTCTTATGCCTTTCCAAGATATCCAACTGTCAGTGAATCGCCTAGACAACCACCCCTCACCCCAAGACTCTCATAGCAAGTGCTCCATACAGATCACCAAACTAGCACACATAAACCAGAGTAGTAACAAAACCCACAGAAAGGCTTCCTCTGTGAAAGTGGAGATTCTTATCAATTCTTGACTTGTCTACACAGTTTTGTCCCAGAGGGAAGGCTGGCTGGGATGGAAGGGTGGTACCCTAGTGCTTCACCTTAAAAACTCTTGGCTTAAAAATATCCACAAGGGACTGGAGAGATGGTTGGCTCAGTGGTTAAGAGCACTGGCTGCTCTTGCAGAGGACCCGGGTTCTATTCCCAGCATCCACATGGTGGCTAACAACTGTCTGTAACTCCAGTTCCAGGGGAATCTGACACTCTCTTCTGACTTCTGTGGCATTGCATGACACGGGTACACTTGCATGCATACAGGCAATACACTCATACACATAAAATGAAATTTTAAAATATTAAAAAATATCAACAAGCTTATCCCAAAGATACATACAGTGAATGTCTGTGATTTGTTTCAAAATTTTCTAGTGCCACAGGAAGAAAGTAGGAGGTAGTTAGGTGGGGGCACAGAAATAACAGCATTGTCTACAAGTGTTGAAATCAAGCAAAGAATCCATGGGAATTTGTTATCCTACTGTATTTGTGTATGAGTTTGAGAGTTTTCATAACAAAAAATAACTCACTCAAATGCAAAATAAACTCTAAAATAAGGAATGACATAGAGATATGACAAGCTTTCAAAAAAGAAACAACAGAGACAGCAATAACCCTCGTTAGGGGAAAGAGTGTGTTTGGGGCATAAGCTAGAAGCAACATCTAAAACAGGTGACTTAATTGGTACACATTTGGCAATTTGTGGTGTCTGCTTATACTCATTGGCAGCAATGCTGGTTCTCAGTTGTGGGGGCGGTAATCAAAAGTCCTTCAGTCCAAGGACACAGAACTTCTCTACCCAGTATCAGGAATGCCCCCAGCTGAACAGCACTGATGTGAAAAAACTGAACCCGACATACCAAAGAAGCCAGTGTGAGAGCTTCTCTTCTGGTCTGTTCTTAAATCATGAGGTCCATGCAGAGGCAGGAGGCACAGTAAAGGATAGATACTACAGACCAACTGAGAACTGTGATCAGAAGTTGTCAAGGTTCAAGAATCCATATAATATAAAGAAAATATTTACAGGTCTGAGAAAGAAGGAAGAATTTCCTATAATCTAGAAAAGGTTTCACAAGCATGATTAAAAGAGAACTGGAGGGGCTGGAGAGATGGCTCAGTAGTGCTGTGCTGTGCTGCAGAAGACCCAGGTTCAAATCCCAGCACCCACATGGCACTAACAACTGTCCATAACTCCAGTCCCAGGGGATCCGACAGCCTCTTCTGTCTTCCTCGGGCATTGCACGACACAGGTACACTTACCTACATGCAGGCAACACACACATACACATAAAAATAATAAATAAAACTTTAAAAAAAGAGAACTGGAAAGAAGAAAATGTAGAAGGATATATTGGAAGTCACCACTGGGAATTTATGCTCATACCCCCAGAAAGGTTGTAGGATAACTTAACCCTGTATGACTCAACACACCTCAGACTTGGAGAGCAAAGCTGCCTCCATTCAGGAACATTTTTAAAAATATTAAATAAAGGCCCAAGTAAAATTATTTTTAAATGTTATTTGCATATTGTCAATGTGGTGTCTGACTCCTATCATTCCAGCACTCAGCCAGAAAAATTGAGTTCAGCCTGGCATGCGCAGCAAGACCCTATCTCAACCCCACCCCCAGATCTATGTATTGATCGTGGAACCACTACCAAAAAAATATTTCCTTTTCATTTAAAAAATTTAAAAATTCTCAAGAGTGTTCATACTTAAAACAGCAATTTTCCTAGACATCGCACCCAAAAGATATGGGAAAAGCAAGTTAAGGATGGTCCCTGCCACTTCCATATATGTGTATATGTATTTAACTGGCACATGTAATAAGCCACAGAGCAGTGGCTCTACCATAGGTGAGCAAGTTTGACCTTTGATCTTTGGAAGTAGATTCTTATCTGGCTTCTCATTGATCACATCCTAACCTCAAGGAGTTCATAGTCTGTTTTGGAGAAACAAAGACATATCACAATTCCAAAAATGCCAAAATCCTAAATGAGTGGCACAAGTCAAAGCAAGGCAAGAATAGCTGTGACTTGGAACTGGCTGCGAGTGTTTTGTGTGTGATTGGATCCCCATTAGACGAGTAGGCTCTGAAAAACTGTAGAAAGAAAGAGACAGTGCACTGAGGAACATACATACAGAATTGGGAGAGGAAATCAAATGGACAAGCCTGGTTCTTTGGCCTTGTCTTGAGTTAGCACTAAGTCCTAAACACCTTTCCTAGGCAACAGGTGCAAGCATTCTGGCCTTCTTGTCTTGTCCTGCCTCTGCTGTCTCTAGACTCTCACATTCCATAGGTCATCTGCCTCTGATTTTGTGGTTCAGGTCCTCGGGTTGCCACGTACTCAGTTCCCCACCCAGCTCTTTGGGCCACAAGCCACTGGTGTCTTGGCCTGAAACACGGAAGTGCCACAGGCACTTGGCAAACAGCCTAGATGTGATCCTAAGAAAAGGAATGAGCACAGTCATTTTACATGGAGAAGGAACTAAATTCATAATTAAATTCATAATTAATTCATGTAATTAAATCCAGGAAAAGAATTGATCCAATTGTTTTCTTTTTTTCTATGCTTAGATCAGTTCTTTTTAAATCATTTTTTCTTTACTAAAAATTGGCATCTCTCAATGTATCATGAATGACTGATTTTGAATAATATTTACCAAAATATTGGCTAATGAATTATTACCAATAGGAGATCTAGAATCATCTTAGAAAGCATTAATCCAAGTCCAGCAAGACAGTTCAGTGGGTAAAGGCACTTAGTACACAAGCCTGGTAACCTGAGTTCAATCCCCGGAATGTAAAGATGGAAGGAGAGAACCAATTCTATAAAACTGTACTCCAACCCCCACCCTCATGACACAGCACATGCACCCACCAACACACATCATGCACACACACAATATGCTTTTTTTTTTCATTAAAAAGCATTAATCCACCAGCTCCAACAAAAGTCAATAAACGAGTCTTAATATAAGCTATGATCAAAGTAAATCTACTGTGTAATTCTTATATATGTTGGGTCAATAATATTCATGATAATCTAAAGTAAGTCACTATGTTCATTCTGTAGGATTTTTTTGTTTTGTTTTGTTTGTTTGTTTGTTTGTTTTTTGGTCTTTTTGAGACAGGGTTTCCCTGTAGCTCCAGCTGTCCTGGAACTCACTATGTAGACCAGGTTGGCCTCGAACTTACAGAGATCCACCTGCCTCTGCCTCCCAAGTGCTGGGACTACAGGCGTGCGCCACCACGCCCAGCTCATTTAGTGTTTTTAAGACTGTATATCAGAGATCTTCTATACCTTATTGTCATTGGCAATCCAGTAATTAAGAACAGTTTTTTCATTGTCAAAATTAGAAACCATTTTCTAAAAAATGCCTAAGTAGACACAAATTATGGTGATGGTTAAGTACATTTATATATTATTAGAATACCGTGAACATGGAGGTGAATGAGGGAGGGGCAAAAAGAACATTTTGCTTTCTTTGTTGACTGCTCTGCCAAAACTGTATTTGGATTCTTGGGTTTGTGCTTATCTGAAACCATGTTGACACAGGCATGAATGTTCTGAATTTTTGACGTGTGTGTGTGTGTGTGTGTGTGTGTGTGTGTGTGTGTGTGCTGTTATGCTGTGCTTGTTGGCACACATTTCTCATAAAGAAGTGCTTTTGATAAGCTGTAAAAATTTCATAAAATATAAGTGTTTGATAACAAAAGTGGGTTTTCCTTAGGAAAAGCAACTGGAGATACCAAACAGTTGATGCTATTCAATATTTTGTTTATTCTGTACAAGTATGTTGGAGATAATGGAGAGATTCTATGAAGACAGAAATTTGCAGGCAGTGTCTAGGAAGGCCAGAGTTTTGACACATAGTGTTAGTATATTGATTATTGCATTTTTAGCAAGACGGTACCTAGCTCCTTAGTCTGAGGTTTCAACCTTATCATGGTCCCTATTTTAAAGGAATCTAAGTTGCTAATACCAACATAAATTGATGCAGAGATTTTTCTGGACACTAAACTAGAAAAGATGCTCTATTTCTCCTGCAGGGCTCTGGTAGGGTATGAAATACAATGACTTTTGTGATTGCTTTCCATATCAGTGGTTCAAGTAACCACTCACATGACTGTTGACCGATCATTATGCTGAACGAAGATATTTAGATATTTAGACAAGTATCTAAAATGAATTATGAAGTTTATATTTTTTCTAAGCTCAAGTACATAGAGTTTCATTTAAAGTCAATGTGCTTCTTTCTAAAATCTTTTTTTGGTTTCTTAAAATTCTTTAGCTATGTTTAGAGACTATGTTGTCAACACTGCATGGTATATATATACTTTGATTCTGAAAAACATAAATTATAAATATACTCTTAAATGCATAGAGCATAAAAACATGGCTATTGGGGGCATGGTGGCACAGGTGTATAATCCCAGTACCAAGGAAGTGGAGGCAGGAAGGTCATAAGTTCCAAGCTAGCCTGGGCTATATTGTGAGACCCTGAACACACACACACACACAAAATCAAGGGCTAGGGTTTTAGCTCAGTGGTAGAGCTCTTGCTTAGCATGGTTAAGGCTCTGCATTGGATTCCCAGTATCAAAAAACAAACCAACGTGAATAGCCTTAAATGCATATATACATATATTTGATTTATAGTCTCATTCTCACTGGCAGTGCCTCCTACAAGCCAACAGGCTGAGGACAGGTCCCTCAGCCAGGCTGGGATAAACACTCCCTATGTGTGTTGTCTACAGCCTGGCTGTTTGTCCAGCCACACCAACCCAGCCAGCAGGTCACATCTGGGCCTCAGACTACCAGGTCTTTCTCACTGTTCACAGATCATGGCAGAATGCTCCAAGAATGCCCTCTCTCTACCACTGTGTCAGTTCTCATTTAACTAAAAAAAAATTCAAATAAACAAGTCATTTTATCAAATAGATTGTTTAAAACCATTTTCCTTAATCTGTTTACCACAAGGGAAAGAAGAACAAAAACAGCCAGTCAAGCCGTCCCTGCCCAACTTCATTTTCTGCTTCAAGGCCAGTCAGCTTTCTCATAGCTCTAGAAATTTTAGTCCTCAAAAACAACACATGTAACGAGGTTTAGTACTTGCTTGACTTTTGTTTTCTTTTTCCATTTTCGGATGTATGTGATGTGCATGTGTATATATGCATGTTTATACATATGCACATGTGCATGTGTGTGTGAGTGCCTCTGGAGGCCCAAGACTGATGTCAGGAATCATCCTCTATCGCTCTTCCACCTTGTTCAGGGTCTCTCCATCAAACCCGGAACTCACTGGCTCGCCTCTCTAGCCAGCTTGCTCTGAGGAGCTGTATCTGCCTTCTATGGTTGGAATCACGGGCAAGCCTCCAGACCCGCTGAGCATTTACATGGTTCTAAAGATCCCAACTCCGGTCTTCACGCTCCCTTGCAAGCATTGAACCACTTAGCTCTCTCCCCGGCCCAAGGTTTGCTATTTGTATTGATTCAGAATACAGGGAATAGACTCCACGTTCCCTTTTCTTGCTCCAACACCTCTAATCTCATCTGAGAAGCTTGCTGGCAGACGATCTCCTCAGTGGCCATGACAACTTCACTCTCTCTTTGTGGTGTTGGAGACCAAACCCAGGTCTCTGCTTGTGCAGACAAGCATTCTACCACCGGGCTACATCCCCAGGCTGATAAGTGGTTTTGCTTTAGGTAAGCACTGTGTTTTCGATGGCTCCCTCAGCCTCACCTTCTACTCTGGCTCTGGTCAAACAGTGTCTCTTGTTTCATCTTGGTCAAAGGGAGGTCAAGGATGAGTGCTGAACATGAACTGAGAGGCTTGTGCTTCTTCAGACCTGAGTGGAGAGGGTAACCTCCCACGGCCCACAGAGCAAAAGTGCCTTCCACCTCCTGCTGCTGGCCACCACCTGCCAGGGGGTAGGCTGGGAAACAGCAGTAGCCCTTTGGCTATGGGAAGTGAAATTCTGGACTCTTGAAAGTCCAGCAAAAATATGAATACCCACCTAAAGAGGTGGGGAGATGCCCCATCTCCCAAAACTGTATCTGCAGAAATCTTGAAATCCCTCACCCTATTCTTACCTCTAGCACCTAACAAAATGCCTCACAGACATTGCCTCATAGAGTGGTCATGTTTTGAATTTTACATAGCAGTGACTTCTAGAGAAGGTGGTCATGGATTTCTGTATATATTTTGGGATACCCTTTTCTCAGAGTTTTTAAAAATACTTGTAACTACCAGAGCAGCTGATTCTTACAGGCCCTTAATAGCTTGAGATTTAAGCTTAGGGGATGGGGCTGGACTGAAGGCTGGTGAGAAGAATCAGAAGCTAATGACTCTGAAACAAATGTGGGCTTTGAACTTCAGCAGAAGTGGCAAACATTCCCAAGTAGATATCACAGTCTCTCCCTCCACGTCTCCTCCAACACATCTGGAAAAGTAAAGGAACGTGTGGTCAGAGCCCAAATGCTTCACATGGGTCAGGGGTGCCATGCATAAGAAAGCAACATATGCTGTGCTGGGCTGGACTGTGCAGGCCTCTGGGAGCAAGATCAATTCCTCCACCATGTGCTGAGGGGTGAGTCTTCTACCTCACACACAGGGAGCTTCCTGGGAGAAAGGCGGTTTCCTGTCTTGAACATGGAAGCAGATCCATCCACCCCAGAATCTGAAAGGATGTGGTGGTTGGTCAATGTGACTTAATTCTGTTCCTCTTCCACCCAGAGCCCTCCCCCTAGGACTGCAGCTTGTGTCTGGAAACAGCCCAAGCAGGGGAAGCAGGAAGTGTGGAGACTGGTTCTGCTACTTGCAGACCACATGACCTTGCCTAAGTTGTTTACCCTAATTCAGGGATTTGGCTTTGCTGGGGACAGTTGACCACAGATAACCCTCTGAATGCTCACACCGGATAGGGAGTGTTCTGCTTGTCCTTCTAGGTAGATTCTGCACCCTTTTTGTGTGGAGTTGGGGGAAGTTAGGAAATAAGAGGAGCCAAAAATGGCTTGATGTACAGGAGAAAGAACAGAGACTTACAAAAGAAAATATACTGGAAAAGAGTGAGACATGGGAACGAGCCAGAAGAGGCTGGGTTGGGGGCAAACTGGAGAGTGTGAAGAAAGGAGGAAAGATTGCTGGGGTGGGGATGCTATTTAAAAAGAAAGAGGCCAGGCAAGGTGGTGTAAGCCTTTACTCCCAGCACTCAGGAGGTGGAGGCAGGAGGATCTCTGTGAGATGGAGGCCAGCCTGGTCTACATAGCTAGCTCCAGGCCAGCTGAAGCGACAGGGAGGCCCTGTCCCAAAAAACAAACAGAAAGAGAGGGGGACGTGGGAGCTGGGGACTTTGTGGATTACTCGATCACCCTTTAGCATTTTAAGGGTGATTCAGTTAATTAAGGTCATATTTAGGTTGTCTGAAACCATCTTGAAAAGAAATACCCAGCAGACTATTCCATTCGTCTTCTTGGAGCCTTCCACGCTCACCCCCAGCTACTGACCCCACTGCAGCCTAGGCATCTCACAGGTGTGCCTGTGCCCCAGCAAAGATGTCAATCATGTGTGTCACTGATTTTATGGTTTTCTGTACTGCTTTCAAGTTTCAAGCAGAAGAAGGTTGTGAGAGAATTACAACTTCCTTCGACTTCATTGTCTGCCCCATGAGGTGTGAGTTAAGTGGGGGACCACTTTGGGAACCCCTGAAGGAAGCACACATAAACTTTCCAGGAGCATCTATTTAGAGACTATTTGCATCCTTCAAAGCTTCCGGAATCAAAGGGAATCTCTTTAAAAGTCAGTTAAAATACCTGTGTGTTTAAAAACGCTTCCTGACCTTTTGACACCAGAAAACAATAAAATAGAAAAAAAAAAAAATCTTGGCCTTAAAGGAAATGTCTTTGGTTGTGCTGGGAGTAGGCAGTGTTTTGCATGGTGAGCTGACATGTTTTAATATTTGATGCAAGTATCTGAACACAGATTTTTAAAACTTCTTCCCTTTTCTATCTGTGATATTTACTTGTTTTAGTGATCCTCAAAGTGCAGTGGAGAAGTTTTATGTAGGAATTATATTTAGAAATGGAGGAATTCATGAAGGTTGGACCATTGCTTCATTTTCTTTCTTTCTTTGGGAGACTATTCCCATCAGGCTTTGTTGCATTATTTTTCTGTAGTCTCATAAAACCGAGGGCTAAATAAAGGAAAAGAGAAAAAAAGCTTGGTTTTCCTTTCCCCATCCTATTTCTCAACCCCATTCCATCTTGACTTCCCTGCAAGATGCTGTCAGTCACTTCACTACCCCTACCTGCAGGGCATTGAACAATGGTGTCGTCCCTTCATTTCAGATGGGAGAAACCAAAGCAAATCCATAGGAGCACTTGTCCATGGGCAGAAATGCCTTCAATGTGATTGAGGTAGCATTTGGAGGAGTGAAACCCTTCGCTTCTAAATCTTTCCACAGGATGTGGACAGAATGGCAAAGCTGACGTGTGTGCTCTAGTTCTACGGAGCTCAGAGTACCTATTCCCACAGTCTTAAAGATTTACTGCAAGGACAAACTGCAAATACAGACATTCACCAGAATTCCTCCCAGCTTCCCTCTATTCTCAGGAGAGAATGGGCTGCCGGGAATGTGTACCCAGGAGGCCTAGAGATGTTTGCAGAGGGAACAGCCTCCCAGGCACTTACATCTCTATTTACAAGCTCCATATACCACTTAAGAGGAATCATGGTACTTTTTTTTCCTGAATAGAGACGTGTATGTTTGTATTGAACACTTAAAAACACAGAAGAGATTAAATAAAATTTTAACAAAAAATTGTTCTAGCTTTTTTGTGATACAATATTTTTATTAACTCTTTGATAATTTCATACAATGTATTTTGATCATATTCACCCCTCACTTCTCCCTCTAACTCCTCCCAGATTCACCCCCCATCACCTCCCACTCCTTCCAACTTATTCTAGCTTCTTGTATGTACACTGATGATTATGGAATATATGTAGATATACATACATGATGGGTAAAAGTAGCCAGTTTCTTGGCTAAAATTCACAATGTCCTTGGGCCTCTTAGCAACATACTCTGTTCC
>NW_008350388.1:36396-46399 GCF_000622305.1 Nannospalax galili
TACTTTTTTAAAAAAACTACTTGGGGGGCTAGAGAGATGGCTCAGCGGATAAGAACACTGACTATTCTTGCAGAAGACCCGGGTTCGAAATCCAGCACCCACAAGGCTAACAACTGTTCATAACTCCAGTTCCAGTGGATCTGACAGTCTCTTCTGTCCTCCACAGGCATTGCAGGACAGGTGCACTTATACCTGCATGCAGGCAATACACGCATACACATAAAATAAAAATAAGAAAACATTTGAAAAAAAAACTACTTGGTAGACTGATTTGTTATATTAACTATCAAATCTGTAAATGTTTCCATTTCTTGTAACATTATGGTATAGCGGCAATTACAATGGCTGTATGCTACTGCCTTACAGAGTAGTGTTATGATTTAGTTAGCCAAACTCCGATGGTTAGATATTAATTCAAATTCCCTGATATTAAACAACACTTTATAAGGAGTCTTGGTGTGCAGATCTTGGAAGACATCAGCAGTAAATCATTTGGCATAAATCAGGAAATGTTGAAATGCCAGGTCATTTTAAAGGTTTTCAACTTGCAGATTTAAACATCAACTCTCAGTTTCCCCAGCCTTGCCAACATTGCATGTTATCTTAAAAATCATCTTGCCAATATAAGTGAAAAATGCTGGGTTCTATCCTCCCACAAAAGGTTATTTCAATGCAGTTTAAATATGAATTTACATGATTACTAATGAGGTTCAGGGTTTTTTTTTTCATACTTTTCTAGGCCATTTATAATTTTCTTTTTAACTATCTTCTAGTTTTTCAGAAAATTTCTTTTTTTCTTACTGATCTACACGTTGTCTTCAAGTAAACCATTTTGAGTATGCTAACAAATTTTTCCTGGCTTACTATTTGCCTTAAGTTATTTATTATTGTTATTGTTGTTGCTTATGTTTTTATTAAAGACAGAGCCTGTTATGAAGTCCAGGTTGGCCTTGACCTTCCAATCTTCCTCACTTAGCCTCCCAAGTGCTGAGATTACCAATATGAGCCTTCATATCTGGCTTCGTGAATTTTTTTTTATGTAAAGTTTTTCATTTTCATGCAGCAGAAACAGGCTTCTTTATGTTTCTGATTTTGCCTTCAGATTGAATTAGTAAATCATAATCAGGACAGCCTAACCTGAGGGAGGAGTGTGAGTACCTGGTGAGGAAATGTCAGAGGGGGTCCATGGAGAGGAGCACTTGAAGTGAGCCTTACAGGTAGAATGAGGGACAGACCATTCTCCTGTTCTCAGAGAGAAGAGGAAGCATGCATGGCAGACTCACTTTCTCCTTGTAGAATTATAAAAGATGTCACCAACCAAACATGCTTGTGATCAACCCACAATGCCCAGAGGAAGGCTTTATGAGATGTTAAGGAAGAGGATTCATATTTTTCTAGCTTCTCTTTTTCGTTTATACTTTGCTTGTGGTATTTTTGGCATACAAATAACTTTCTTAGTAGTTAAATTATCTTGAATGGGCTGGGAAATTGTATTTTCCAAAGATGGCCACATAAGCATGTACCCCTATGTCTTTTTAGAATGTGATCTTAACAGGCCTCATTGGCCTGGGCCTGAGGGGAGCTCTGTAATTGCCCTCAACCACCAGGATATGGCAGAAGTGATGCAGCAGGTTACCCAGAGCTGAAATCTAGATCTATGCATGCTCTCATCACCATCCCCTGCTAGATTCCCAGGCAGCTTCTAGACAAGTAAGGAGACTTGGAATTCCTGATATAATTTATGACTTGAGATAATTACAGTCAGCCTTCTATATCCGTTGGTGTCTGTCTTAGTTAGCTTCTCTATTGTTGTGCCAAACACACACACAATACCAACTTGGAGAAGAAAAGGTTTATTCGACTTACATCTCCTAGTCACAGTTCATCACTGAGGGAACCCAAGGTAGGAACTCAGGGCAGGAACCGGGAAGCAGGAGCCGAAGCATAGACCAGGAGAAACACTGCTTACTGGCTTGCTCTCCTGGCCTGTGCTCAGTCTGCTTTCTTATACAATATAGAACTACCTGCCCAGGGATGGCATTGCCCACAGTGGGCTGGGCCCTCCCACATCACTCAAAAATCAAGAAAAGGCCCCACAGACATGGCCACAGGCCAGCCCAATGGAGGCAATTCCCCAACTGAGATGTGTCAAGTTGGCAACTAAGGCTGTCTAGCACAGTATCTATAACTATGGATCCAATCAACTAGAGATGGCAATTATTGGAAAAGAAATTTGCTGTACACTAAACAAGCACAGATGCTTATTCTGATCATTATTCCCCAAACAGCACAGAACAAGAACTACTTACATCACATTTAGGTTGTATTTACTATCATAAGTAATCCCAGCGATGAGTTAAGATATTAAGGAGATTGTGTGATATGCAAATGCTATACCTTTTTATATAAGCCTTGAGGGTCTGGGGCTTTTGGTATCCATGTGGATTCCTGAAGCTAATATCCTTGGATGCTGAGAGACAACTATATTGAGGGAGAGATTCAGGAGTGGAAGCAGGAAACCAATAGAGGAGGATATAGCAATGTTCCAGATAAAAGATGGTGTGGTTTGGTTAAGATAACTCAGAGGAAAATGGTCCTCCTTGAGAAAATTTTAAAGGTAGAGCTGCCAGGATTTGCTAATGGACCGGATGAGGGTTGGAAGGGAAAGGGGAAGTCACTGAGGATGTCTAGCATTCTATCCTCGGCAGCTTGATATTGAGTAAGGGGTGGTGTCGTTTACTGAGGACACCTGACCGATGAGCATCTCTACAAGCTTGAACTGGCATGGTCCACAAGAAACCTGTCAGTCATTCAAGGGGAAATGCTAAATGCACAATTGGCAATGCAAAGGCAGAGCTCAGTGGAATGACATATACTTTGGAGTCACTAGCACACACATGCTGTTCCAAGTACTACTGCTGTGTAGAAATAGAAATCACCCCCAAACTTCGTTTAAACAGCTTTTGTATCTGGCCACCAATTCTGAGGGTTGGGGTCTCAGGGGCTAGCAGGAAAGTTTAGTGTCTGCTCTGAAATTTCTGAGGCCATAGCCTGGAAAATGCAAGGGCTAGAAGCAACATGATTTTGAATCATCTAGCAACATCTTCACTAATATACCTGGTAGTTGAGGCTTGTTGTTCACTAGGATTTCAGCAGAGGACATTGACTGGAACACCTACAGTGGCTTTTCCATTTCCATGATAGTCTGGCAGCCTTTGGGTATTGGACTACTTACATGAATATGGCAGAAACAGCATCACCTTTTCTAACAATGCCTTGGAAGCCAGGCAGCATCATTTCTACATCTTTCTATTAGCTATAGAGAGTCACAGTCAGCCTAGATCCAAGACAGCACAGGGTGAGGGAAGGCATGGTGGTAGACATAGACCCTTCATTCAATTACTATAACAATTACCTGAAATAATCAACTTGTAGAGAAAAAAGGTTTCATTTGGCTCACAGTTTTGGAGGGTTTGGTCCATGATCAGTTGGCCCCACTGCTTCTGGGCCTGTGGTGAAGCAACATATCATGACAGAAGCACATAATGAAACTGCTCCCCTCATGGCTGGGATGTGAAAGAGAAAAGACAGAGACCCAGGTCCACAATGCTCTTTCAGGACATACCTCCAATGACCCCAAACCTCCCACTAGGCCCCCCTCTTAAAATTTTCTACTACTTTCTAATAGCAGCAACTGAGGATCAAGTCTTTTTTAACACATGGGCTTTTGGAGGTCATTTCAGATCCAACAGAACAGATCCCTTCTCTTGATAGAAGGAGTGTGCAGGATCACATTGTTCTTTTATGAGTATTTGAATGAGAGATACAGCCTTGGCCATCCTGGGAAAATGCAATCTGCCACAGATTGTATTTAGGACCTTGTAAATGGATGACATGCTTTGGAAGCTAGGAAGAAGTCCTAGAAGGACCATAAGACTCTCAAAATTTAGAGAATGGAAAGAGGATGAGTGAGTGGGCAGGGGGAAACCTGGAACAAATGCCATCTCTTTTAAAAAAACATTTTATTTATTATTTTTATTTATGTGTATGAGTGTATTGTCTGCATGTGTGTTAAGTGCACCTGTGTCATGCAATACCCACACAGGTCAGAAGGAGGCATTGGATCCTCTAGAACTGGAGTTACAGTCCGTTGTTAGCTGCCATGTGGGTGCTGGGAATTGAACCCAGGTCCTCTGTAAGTGTAGTCAGTGCTCTAAACCACTGAGCCATCTCTCCAGCCCCAACAAATGCCATTTCTTGCAGTGGCTACTACTGCCTGCCGAAGCTTCTTAGGAAGTAGAATCAGAGTAAGGTTCTCTCCCTTTACCCCCACTTTCCATAAATTTTAAATTGTGGTTTTATATATATAATTTGCCATTTCAACCATTTAAAGGGTTCAGTGGGATTCCGTCAATGGAATTCAATACAGCCATCATATTGTATAATTGCCATTACCATCTAGCTCCATAAACATCTTGTAAAGCTGAAACCCCATGTATCTGAATCCCTTCCTCCCCCACCCCCTGGCAACCACCATTCTACTTTATCTCTATGGTTTCGAATTTCACATAAGTAGAATCATTCTTTACCTGACTTTTGGAGACTAGCTTATTTCATGTAGCACAATGTCTTCAAGTCAGGAAGTCTTACATCAGCTATAAGCTGAAATGACAACCTGCCCTCCCTGAGTGGAGCAGAGGGAAAAAAATGTCCTTCAGATCCAAATTGCTCAGTTTAGGGCTGGGCAGTAGAGGACCTGTTCAACTTGCTTGAGATTCTGGGTTCGATCCCAAACCAAGCCACTGTTCAGTCTAGGGATACAGATGTAGCTCAGGGGTCAAGCACCAATTCGTCCTACCAGTTTCAGAGTTGATATTCCCAGTGAATACCCTACAGGCTTAACACTTCCCGAGAGTTAATGATTAACTGGGCTAAGTGCCCTCGGCTTTACCTTCCATCAGCCCTAGCCCCCCCCCCCACCATGGTGATTGATGAGCGAAGGTCTTCGTACCTCTCTCCCCTGCAGATGTTTTAACTTCCCAATCAGAATGCTAGGAACAGGGGATTGTCACTATCCAACCCCAAACTGTCCTTCTAGAAAACCATTTTTGCACCTTTCAATAGCCAAAGGATCATCTAATTTACTCATTTCTAAAGGAAACATCCAAAGAGTAACATCTGTATTAAGACTGTACTTGACTTTGGGATTTTCTCTGAGAATGGTTGGTGAACATTGCCTTTCATCTTAGAAAGTTTCTTCCAAAAGTAATGGTGTTTTTATCTCCAAGAAACAACCCAACAGCAGTTTCCTAAATGGCAATTCCCAGGTAACAAAACAAAATAAATTAAATCCCTCTTTACCAAGCCCCTGCTACTTAGTTGAAATAAACAGCCTATCTGTGAGAGCTGGAACCTCTATTATTATACAGAGGTCTTGTTCAAAGGGCTTCTGATCTCTACAGGGTACAAAGTAGATTCATGCTGTTCTTTTAATGCTTTTTGCTCATGCAAATGATGTTCTCTTAACACCCACTAATGCTTAAGTACTAAGTTAAAAACAACTGCATGGCAATTTGGGCCACTCCAGAGTCTGCTCCCAGTTTTGTGGTTTTATGTAATTTGTGTACTATATACAAGAAGACTTGACCTGGAGCAGGCAGCCAGAGCTGTGTAATTAGAAGCACTTCCCATGGAAATTATGGTGACAAGTAAAGGCTTGAGGGTTTCTGTGGGAGCCCAGAGCTGCAGATATTCCTTATAGGTACTTGGGAAGCACAGCTGTAGGTACTGAAACCAATCACTGTGTAGCTGGGTGCAGTCAGGGAGGACAGCCCTGAGCCACCCAGAACTGTGTCTATGGCAATGCCCCACTCCATTTTAAAATTTTTCATTGTTAAGAAAGAAAGAAGGGAGGGAGGGAGGGAGGAATTAAAATTGCTTCATTTTTTTTCCTTTTTTCTTCCCACCAATTTCAGAGTTGAACCAGCAGTGAAAACCTTGCAGGCCTAAAATTTCCAGGGAGTTAATGACTAGCTGGGTTAAGTGCCCCCTCAGTCCTTAATTGTTGCACCAGGAAATACTTTCCAATCAAATTATTGTTTAATCCAAACAAAAGAAAATGAACTGTGATTGCTTGCTGGTCAACAATGATGATCAACTCTCCCAGAAAGTCTGGGAATCTGGGAATGGCCGAGGGTTTGAGTGTAGGGAGAAGTGTTTTTCTGGGGTCTGTGGAGCAGGACAGAGTGACACTGTGTGGGGAATCCTTGCAAACTCCTCACCTCAGCAAAGGAGGCTGCCTCACAGGCCAGAAGGCCCAAGGAAAGCACACACAGCATCCCAGGTCCCTCAGCCATTCTTTGTGCCTGTAACCTTGAAGCCAAGTGTTCCAGATACTTCTATAGGAGCGTCTGAGGAGGAGACAAGGCATCTTTGCTGAGCAGTATGAGAAATCTGACCCATGACAAACCAGACTTCCAGAGCACTAATGCCAGGCAGGCTCTGGGCACCAGGTTTGTGCACAGAGGCTAATAAAGCCAGTGATACAGCACAAGAAACAAGAAACACTGTTGCCATTTCACAGATGAAGAAACAGATCCAGGAGGTTAACCCAGCCAAGTTCCAGCACCCTGGGAAAACAACAGGGCCAGAACCTGGCCTTTCTATCAGAGCCTGTAAAAAACTGTAAAACAGGGTCTGGAGAGATGGCTCAGCGGTTAAGAGCATTGACTGCTCTTGCTAGAGGACCTGGGTTCAATTCCCAGCACCCACATGGCAGCTACAAACCATCCTTAACTCCAGTTCCAAGGGAATCCGAAGCCCTCTTCTGACCTCCACAGCATTGTATGACACAGGTGCACTCACATACGTGCAAGCAATACTCATACACATAAAATAAAAATAATAAAATATTTTTTTTAATTGTAAAAACAAAACAGTAAGTTCATGATCTTCACTGTTTTAAGGAACGGTTCTGTGGTATGAAGTCCAGTCACATTGCTGTTCAACTCTCACCACCACCCATCCACAGACTCTTCATCTTGCAAAAGTAAAACTCCATCCACTAATCTAACATCCCAATCTGTCTCCCACAGCCCTGGAAAACACTATCCTTCTTTTACCACTAAGTCTCTGTAACTCTAGGTGCCTGGTACAGATGGAATCAACATTATTTGTCATCTATGACTGGCTTATTCCACCATAGCATAATCAAGTCTTATCCAAGTTTCAACATGCATCAGGATGTCCTTTTGAAAGTTGAATTATGTACATACCACATTTTGTTTATTCATCTGTGGATGGACATCTGAGCTGCTCCATCTTTTAGCAGTTGTAGATAATGCTTCTGCAATTAACTCTCACCACTAAGCTTCACTGAGCCTTGGGGAGGTGCTCTTAAAGGAGAGTTGCTACCTGGCTGCCTGTCACACCTGCCTCTGAGGATCAGCAGAACACCACATAGCCCATAGACTATTCCACCAGGTGCCATTTTGCTGGCCTGGAAAACATTGTCTGAGGCCACAGACCTTGTCTCACTCAGGGTAGACAACCTGAGACTCCAAGTCTCAATTTCAGTGTTCAATTCAGACTGTGTCCTTGAGTCTTAGATTCTAAGAAAAACAAGATTCATCAGATCCAAACTGCTCAGTCTAGGGCTGGGTGGTAGAGGACCTGCTCTACTTTCTTGAGATTCTGGGTTGGACCCCTGGCATCCAAACCAAACCAAACTAACTACTCAGTCTAGCACCTGCTCAGCTTGAGACTGAGTTCTTATCCCCAGCACCCAAACCAAACCAACTGCTGTCTGAACTTGATGTATAACCCGGACCACAGCTGTCTGGGGCTACACAGTCTCATGCATCCAGTGAGTCCTCCAATCTTCCAACCCAGTGTTCTCTAGCATGGATGAGGCTCAGACCCAAGCTACCACTCATAATGGGTTTTGTGGACATGTGAGGGACAGGGGCATCTGGGTTACCATAAATGGAAGACACTGTATTGATATTTAGTCCGTGAGGACAGGGACTGGGAGTAACTGTTGGTATGTGAGTGTGGCCCAAATTCTCTCTGGGTCTCCTGTTTACGATCAGACAAACCATATAATATATTTTATGTGAGTTTATTAACTTACAAAGGAATTGAGTACCCAGTGCCTAGCCCCGCGCCACCGCCACTCAGAGCCCACCTTATCAGACGGTGCCATGCCCATAGCCCCGCATTGGCTCACGCCTCTGGGGCCAGTGATCTTGCTACTATTTCATGGTAAGTATATACCAGAATTTAACCAGCCCTATCATGGCTGTCTCCAATACTCTCCTACTGAAAACAAGAGCAAACAAAAGTCCTCAGTATTCATCTATACACATGCTGGTGGCATATCTGCAGGGTAAGTACCTAAACCATGGCTTACAAGACAGATAATGTCATCCAATCATTGATGAGCTCTAGCCTACACTACACCCAGGTGCTAAGCTCCAGAATCTCAGTCCTTCCCCACCCCTGAGATAATGGACAGTAGTGTATTCTCAAACTATCTGACGTCTGCCAATCTGAGAGATGGAAAGTTGTAGCTTGGGAGAGTTTTTAATTTTTGTCGTTTATCAGAGGTTTAGTATCTCTGTTGATGGTTAAGAGCCCTTTGCGTTTGTTGGCCTTTTCCTTAATCAATATTTAGGATTTCTTTAAGTATTAATATTAAGTAAAGGGAACTGGAGGTGTAGTTTAGTGGTACTTATCTAACATGCATGAGGTCCTGGGCCAAATCCCCAGCATGGAAAAAAAATTAAAGAAATAGATCTTGTGTTATATGAATCACAAGTGTTTCCCTCCAGTATGTTTTCGGGTCCCTCCTCCATGTAGTCACCTGTAATACTTTTTTGTAGCTGAATTGCTTTTTGCTTTTATGGCTCTGGGCTTTAATGTCATGTTTAAAGGCTGCTCTCATATCTGAGGCAATTAAAAATGTTCTCCCGTTAATACATTCCATCAAAAGTTTGCTAGTCTCCAACTCTGTGCCAAACACTGTTGGAGGTGCTTGGGCTGAAGGTTTGAACAAAACAAACCCTGAGTGCCTTTTGGGAGTTCTTTGCTAAGGTCTTTTCTGAAGCACTTTTCCAAGATGAAAGGTTTTCAAGGTTTCATTTTTGCATTTAAATCTATTTTTTCTATTTAGAATTTAATTTTGTCTAAACTGCAAGGGAGGTCTCTTCAAGGGCTTCCCATAGAGGTGTAGGTCTAGTTATCCCAACACCGTTGGCTGAAGAATCTCTTCCCTCCCCTCCCCTCCCCTCCTCTTCCCCTTCTTCCCCTAACTCTAACAGGGTCTCCCTGTAGCCCTTGATGGCTTGCAACTCTTGTTATATAGACCACGCTGGCTTCCATCTCACAGAGATCTGCTTGTTTCTGCTTCCTGACTGCTGTTCTTGACAGGCTCTCACTATATAGCCAAGCTGATCTTGAACTTACCAAGTTGTCAGACAGGTCTCAAACCTGTGATCCTCCTGCCTCAGATGCCAGTGTTCTGGGATTTACAGACATGTATGTGACAATTCACAGTGGGATTTGGATGTGCCCCTGGCATACCTGGTTCTAGCTTTTCTTTACTGATTGGAGATATCAGTTTTATCATATGCCCAATTCCCATAGCTTATGCGTTTTTTTTTTTAATTAAAAGAAGCATTTCATTACAACAGCATTAACCTATTCAATAACATTTTTCTGAGCTAGGGTACATCTCTTTCAAAATTGGCTGTACATTTCTAGGTTTACAGATGAATTATTACGCTTATATAATCTTTTACTCATTATAAACTCTATAAGACATAAAAGATCAGTTAGTGGGGCTAGCAGGATGACTCAGCAGTAAAGATACCTGCTACCATGCCTGATGACCTGAGTTCTATCCCCAGGACCCATGTGGTAGAAGAAGAGAATCAGCTCTCACAAGTTGTCCTCTAACTCCACACGTGGGCCATGACACGGGCACATACACATACACACACAC
>NW_008350388.1:47305-54427 GCF_000622305.1 Nannospalax galili
TTCCGATCTTGTATGACCAGTTGTTGAACTCTGAAGTAGCCTCCATCTGTTGCAAAATGAAGCTTCTTTGATGAGTGGTACAGAAAACTGTTTTGAAGTATATGCCATACTTTAGTAGTGCACAAATCAACGTGTATAGCTCAGAGTATTCTCAAAATACACACACTTTCTCTGCTTCCCTGGGCCTGCACCACCAGCTAACTCTCCTAGCCTGCACTACTATCCTCAGGCCTCTTGGGGTAAGTCTATAGCGCAACTCTGGGACTCCCTAAGCCACATTCACCCTTCCATTCCCCCACCCCGGCCGTTTTATACTCCTAGTTTGGGCCCTGTGCCATTCCTAGTCTCGGGGCCCCAGACACCTGGGGAAACAATACTGTTTCCTGATCCTACTCACCAGAGCAACTCAGTCCCTTTCTTGGGCTACAGGAGCACGGCTTCTGGTCCTGGGCCCGCCCTCACCTCTCTCTGCTTCCCTGGGCCTGCACCACCGGCTAACTCTCCTAGCCTGCACTACTATCCTCAGGCCTCTTGAGGAAAGTCTATAGCGCAGCCCTCCGCGCCGGGACTCCCTAAGCCACATTCACCCTTCCATCCCTCCCGCCGTTCTATACTCCTAGTTTGGGCCCTGTGCCATTCCTAGTCTTGGGGCCCCAGACACCTGGGGAACCAATACTGCTTCCTGATCCTTCTCACCCAGACCAACTCAGTCCCTTTCTTGGGCTCCAGGAGCACCGCTTCTGGTCCTGGCCCCTCCTCACCCCTCTCTGCTTTCCTGGGCTTATGCGTTTTTTTAAAGCTAAAAGAAATATCCTGCTTTAAACTTCAGGGACAGATCCCTCAGGCTACTAGCGTATCCTGCTCTGTCCTTAGAAGACTTGGTTGGACTCCTGGGTATTTATCTTTCTAGATAAATGTGTGTGTGTATGTGTGTGTGTGTGTGTGTGTGTGTGTCACTAACAATTTTTTTCCGTTCCTTTTATCTTTCTAGATAAATGTGTGTGTGTGTGTGTGTGTGTGTGTGTGTGTGTGTGTGTGTGCACAGAAGCTAGATGAGGGCATTAGATTCCTTGGAGCTGTTGTGGTTACAGACAATTGTGATCCACCCAATGTGGGTGCTAGGAACCAAGCTTCAGTCCTTCAGTCCTGCACTCCTAGCCCTTGAACGATCCCACCATCCATCCCTTCATCCTTTTTTTCCTACTCTGTAATCATCGCAATAATTACCCGCAATGCAGATAGTGTATCTCTGTCTTGCAACTGAGGAAATTTGATCTAAAGAAGTCTAGAGACTGACCCAGAAGCTTGGTGATAGAGCCCTGTTGATTTATCTGCTCCACACCTGCATCCCTTTGTCTGGTATCTACTCCCTTCTAACACTGTCCAACACTTCCCTGTGAGCTGAGACACAGCTACTGGCCAGTTTAGGCCTGCTCTCACAGGCCTTGTCAATCATAGCCTTTCCTTATAAATTTTCATTGGAAACTGTGAATGCCTGAATCCACACATAGTACTCAAACCTGTATGGTTTTCCTTCTGTGCACAAACATTTAATTTATAAATAAGGCACATAAGAAGTTAACAACTAATAAAAAACAATTTTAATAATATGTGGAAGCAAAAGTTACGTGAGCGTACTTGCTCCATCTTGAAAGAGTCAGGGCAAATTTTAATATTGTGGACCATGGTTGATCAGAGGTAGTGGAACACTAGAAAAAGAAATCTCAGGGTAAGAGAAGATTGCCATGTGAGGTCTCGCCAGGGTAGGAGTCTCCAGAGACTGATGTCCTCAGCTGCCCATGTTTTGAAGACATTTGTGACCAAATTGGAGGATTATGCCAGCACAAACTCAAAGCCAGCTTCTCAATAAGACAAAAACTGGTAAAATTGTGATTTACCAAAATAAGATTGTCCTAGCCTCTTCACTGGCCCACTGAGTGAAGATTACAAAGGGGCACACGGCAAATTTAGGCAACATTTCACTGTCAAATCTGTCCTTCCTTTAGGAAGTTACAGCTGATCCCAGGTTGGTGCTCTTGAAGCCAGTTTTTCTTTACAGTGTCTCTGGCCCTTGACCCTTCTTTTCCATTCTCACTGCCAAGTCCAGGTTTTATTGCCTTGGGCCTGAATTGTTGTAGTAGAATCATAATGTTATTGCTCTTGTAACTTTGTATGGCCTGAAATGTCCCGTGTAAACTAGAGTCTAAGTTCAAAATAAGACTCCCTGTGGGGCCTTTTTGACCCCTCAGAGTCATGGTCCATAGTCTCTGATGCAAACCCCCACCCTAGGACACCCCAGACTGTCTAGCTAGTGGTCAGCTGTATGACGTTAGGCACATCACCACACTTAGCTGTGGAGCCTAGAGGAAAAAGAGCAGGGCTGTGGTCAGATGCAAAGTAACTGTGGAAATGACCGTCTCAGAGCTGGCACTGAAAGGGAACCAGCCTTGGTCCCTTTGTTCCCCTTCTTAACTGTTTCAAGGGGCTGTTAACGCTTCAGAGCCTTGCTTCCCCTTTGTGCCCAGCAGCAGCATATGGTACAGAGCAGGCATCAAATGAGTGAATACGGAAGAGGAAGGAACAGATACACCTCTGCTCCGTCAGACTTTCTCTTCAGTCCTGCTGCTCTTCCAGTCTGGTTTTCAGCAAACATGTCATTTCTTTTTTAAAACATCATATGATGTATTTTCTATAAGTGCATCGTATGATGTACTTATTCCTACTTATATAAACAAAAAGAAACAAATTCACCATATTCCTACTAGTAGGTGATTTGACCTTCTGGTTATACATCCTTTAGACACATATTAATGTTTAAACAATCTTATTTTTTTTTAATTGAGATATTATAATCAGCCTAGTTTCAAACCTGTCTTGTTTGGTTAGCACTGTTTCAAAAACATTTTTCATAACCTTAAGAAAACTTAGTAAAGATTTTTAAAAATATATTTTATTTATTATTTTTATTTTCTGTGTATTAGTATTATGCCTGCATGTAGGTAGGTGCACCCGTGTCGTGCAATGCCCACAGAAGACAGAAAAGGCTGTCGTATCCCCTGAAACTGGAGTTACAGACAGTTGTTTGCTGCCATGTGGGTCCTAGGATACAAACCCAGGTCTTCTGCAAGAACAGTCAGTGTTCTTAACTGATGAGCCATCTCTCCAGCCCCAGGAAAGCTTAGTAAAGATTTTTTAATGGACATACAATATCCCATTGTTTAAGTAAACCATAATCCATTTATTTTTCCATTGTACCACATGTAGTTTTTAAGTTTGCTTTATTTTAAATAGTGCTAGGATGAATATTTTTGATGAATATCTTTGGTCCTGTTTTTCTATAGCAACTTAGAATTATGACAGTAACTACATTTCTTGACTTCTTACCACATCCAAGCTTTCTTTGTTATCGCCCTAAACCTTCATAACAATCTATGAAGGGAATTTTATCCTTCCCACTTCACAAATGACAAAACTAAAGCACAGATAGAGTAGAGAAATGTTCTCAACACACTCACACCATGGGAGTGGGGCTGTCTCGGTTTATTTTCTGTTGCTAATAGCACAATACAACAGACTGAGTGAATCATAAAGACATTTGTTTGGGCTCGTTGTTATGTTCCAAGGTCAAGGGGCCACATTTGGTGATGACCTTCTTTGTTGAAAGTGTCTTAAGGCAACATAGGGAATCATGACGAGAGAGAGAGAGACAGAGAGAGAGACAGAGACAGAGAGAGACAGAGACAGAGAGAGAGACAGAGAGAGTGAAAGAGGGAGAGAGAGGGAGAGAGCAAAGGAGAGGGAGAGGGAGAGGGAGGGCGGAGAGAGAGAGAGAAAATGTATGTCTCGTTCTCTTCTTATAAACCCACCAGTATTCATTCAATCTAAGGGCTCCATCCAGATGACCTTAATCACCTTCCAAAGCCTCTATCTTTAAACATCATAGATTAAGTTTCTACTCTCTTAATACCTCATGATGGGTATTAAACTCTAGAATGAGTTTCAGAGAGGAAAAATCATATTCACCCCACAGCAGGGACCCAAGTCAACCCGGTGCCTACACTGAAGCTCATGCACTTAGTCTTGAACTTAGTCTTCTTAGTCGTAGTCTTTACTTTTTGTCAAGACCTTACTATGTAGCCAGGCTGGTTGCAAAATTATAATCCTCCTGCTTCATCCTAAAAATGCTGAGATTCCACTTTCAGTCATGACAGTCTAAAGTTCTTGGTATACTTGCGCAATGACTCCACATAGAGGCTATTCTGATTTATACGCCCCCAATAACATGAGTGTCTACAGCTCCCACTTTCAGTTCCTTCAAGTGATTGCTAGCCATCTGCCTCTCACCTCTGTGAGTTGCCTCTCCAGGTAAATGTCTAACAGCAAAGGCTCCTATGGGCCCATAGTTCAGCTGAGCAGCCCAGGAACAGGCAAATTGATGACGTTTCCCACAGAGTTTGACCACCTCCATCCCACTCTGATGTGTGAATGGTCCAAAGAAACACAAACACAGAAGGAAGCAGTTGGGGGACACAACACCCTGGAGCAGGCCTGCCTCCTGCTCTGCCTGTTTGTGATGTCTCCAGGGACCTTTGTCTAGAGGCCCATACATGCACATAGGCCCAAAGTTATGTGTTTATGAGCTGAAATTCCAGAAGTGGTTTCTTTATTGTCTATAACCTATTGTCTATACATTCATCCCAGTATAATTTTAAAAAAGAAAACCAGTTTTCTTTTGCTATGGTTTAAGTACAAAGGTAATAGAAATTAAAAAAAAAAAACAAGATTTGTTGGTTTTCTTATGCCAAACAAAATATCATTTAAACTCTGGTTGTATTAAATTGCTTGTATTATGGAGAATATTCTGAGAACAAAGGTCTCCCTTTAGAAGACTTAGACCATTTCATAGAAGCATCTAAAATATTTTTTCCTGACACCTCTTTCTTTCCAGGTTTTTTTCGTACCAGTTATTGCTTTAGGCAGTTTGACAGACTAAAAAATATATATTTGGTCGATGTCCCTGGTTTTTGGCACAGAGCTCACCAAATCCCCATAATTTCCTGATTGATACAGAGGCCTAGAAGCAGGTTTTTGTCCTAATATTTGGTCTGTGAGCCAACTCTCTGACACAGAGTTCCTACTTTCCATAAAATTCCTGGGTGATCCTTTGTACCAATGTGACGACTCATGATGGGTCCAGGACAGCTCCTAGGATGGAAGCTGGTCACCAGAGAGATAAGGAGATTAGAAGCTGGGACCTTCAGCTTCATCCTCTCCTTCTGGAAAAGGAGCTAGAGATTGAGTTAATAATCATGCCTGTGTGATGAAGCCTCCACCGAGGTCCGTAAAAGAGACTTCAAAGACCTTCCAGGTTGGTGAACACATCCATGCCATGGTAGGGTGGTATACCCCACTTCTGTGAGAACCCCTTCTGACCTTACCCTGTATACTTTTCCATTTGGTTGGTCACCAGGATCCTCTATAATATCCTTTTTATTTTTATTTATTTATTTATTTATTGGTCTTTTTTAATAAGTCAGTAAACAGCATTTCCCTGTATTCTGTGAGCATCACAGAAATACAGTATTTGAGGAGAAGCTCATGAGTCCTGACTTATAGCTCGGGGACAAATGACGGGAAGCCTGAGGACCTACTATGTGCAGTTGGTAACTGAAATACGGAGCAGTCTTGTGGGGCTGAGCTGTTGTTTCAGGTAAACAATGTTAAGACTAAACTGAATTAGAACATTCAGCTGTTGTCCACAGTACTGGAGAATTGTTTAGAGTAGGGAAGTCCCTCCATGTGTTTGGTGTCAGAAGTGCTGGTAGGAGTAGAGGGAGACTTTCCCATTTTGGTCTGCTCCCAGTCAAGCAGCATGCCTCTCTGGGGGTCTTTGCTACATTGGGCTCAGAAAAACGACAACAGCCACTACTCACAAGCACCCACTGTGTGCTGGAAACTTTCTGGATGTTTTACACATGGCTTGGTTCTAGTCTTCACAATAAGTACATGACACAGGGAGAGTTTGCTCCAGCCTGGAGATATAGACGCTGAGGCCCAGTGGTCTCAGAGTCGATGCTGAGTCAGATCTGCAAACTAAAGCCTGTATCTTCCAGTTACCAAGGAAAAAGTACTTGTTGAATGGGCCTCTTCCTTCTGTATCTGTCCCTCTTCCTTCCACAAGTGGTTGAGTTGCATCCAGGAAGGAATCTTGGTGACTCTGGAGGGAACTGAAAACAAAATGCATCTGCACCATTGTCTTGGGCCATCTCCTTTTGCAAGACTGTGGGGACGAGAAAAGGTTATCAGGAGCACAACAGTGCTAGATAGATGAGGTACTGACTCCCACTCTTAGCCTGAGCCATGAGCATTACTCTTGGCAAATCATGCGCTCATGGAGCAGTTCATACATTCCAATGGATAAACCTATTACCTATTTTTCTCAGCTTCTCACACCCATTATAAAAACCTGAAGGTTCTAAACTGTCCTGGGCAGGGACTGCTGCAAAATACCCTCTTCCTCTTGCCTCTGAATAGCATCAGGTGTTTAGATACAAAAAGTGGTTCTGTTGGGGTCTATGACTGGTCAGTGCCAAAGTTGAGGATACCAATCACTGAGGGAAGGATGAGTTCTCAGGCAGGAAGTAGAGACATGGAGGACAAACCCATTTCAGGAAATAGAGACAACACTGAAAGTGTCCTAGACCCCCAGTTCCTCCTCCCCCTCCCCCTCCTCCCCCTCCTCCCCCTCCTCTTCCTCATCCTCCTCCTCCTCCTCCTCATCATCATCATCATCCTCGTCCTCCTCCTCCTTTTGGTCTTTTGGAGACATGCTATGTAGCTCCAGCTGGCGGAACGCACTATGTAGACCAAGCTGGACTTGAACTCACATAGATCCACCTGCTTCTACCTCCCAAGTGCTGGGATTAAAGGTGTGTTCCACCACTTATTTATACAGAACAATGTTGAAGCTATATTAGATCCCAGCTTCCTTTTCTTAAAAAAAGATAAATTTTGGCTGGGCAAGGAGGCACACGCCTTTAATCCCAGCACTTGGGAGGCAGAGGCAGGCGGATCTCTGTGAGTTTGAGGCCAGCCTGGTCTACATAGCAAGTTCCAGATCAG
>NW_008350388.1:54474-63203 GCF_000622305.1 Nannospalax galili
AATTTTTTTTTAATTTATACGTACTTGTATGTGCATGTGAGTGCAGGTGCCCTCAGAGGCCAGAGGTGTCAAAGTCCCCCGAAGCTGAAGTTAAGAGGCAGTTGTGAGCTGCCTGATGTGGGTGTTGGGAACCGAACTCAAGTCCAATGCAAGAGCAGTATATGCACTTAACCCCTGAGGCATCTCTCCAGCCCCAACTCCAGCTTCTTAAAGGGAAGGTTGCAATCACAAACAGGTCATATAACTGAATATGGGAAAAATTCAACTGTAGTAAAAGGTTTCTGAATACCTAATGACCAAAAATTAAAAATCAAATACGTAGTGAATCCCAGGTGTTTCTGGCAGTACTGGCTTGTGTTAAGTCATGTGACTTAGCTGTAGCCTTGCTTCTGAACACATAACATACACACTTTTCACTGTGCATGCTGTCCTGCTGTATAACACCAATGAACACTGCCTGAAATACCTCAGCTCAGATGTAAAATTATTGTATGGTGTGAATTATAATATTTTTATTGCACATACAAAGGTTTCTGCTCTTACAGAAATATAATGGTTTGATGACAGAAATATTTTAAATATTTTAAAAATATTTTAAATTTTTAAAAGATTTTCCTACCATCATTTCTCAGCGTGAAAGTATCAAATTAATGTATCTTTGTATTGTACCATTAGAATGTTTGATTTTTAAAATTGCTGTTTGAGTTGCTGACCTGAGTTCCATTAAAAAAGTGTATTGATGCTGGGCGTGGTGGTGGATGCCTTTAATCCCAGCACTGGGAGGCAGAGACAGGTGGGTCCCTGTGAGTTCAAGGTCAGCCTGGTCTACATAGTGAGTTCCAGGACAGCTGGGGCTACAGGGAGACCCTGTCTCAAAAAGGCCCCCACCCCGAAAAAAAGTATATTGGTTATTTCTCTTATTGCTCTGACAAAATATTTGACAAAATCAACTCAAGAGAAGGACTTATTTTGGCTCACATTTAAAGATGCAGTCCATCATGGTGGAAAGGCTGGGCAGGGGGATCAGGAAGTGGCTGGTCACATGGCATCTGCAGTCAGGAAGCAGAGGGAGATGAGTGTTAGTGTTAAGCATGCTTTCTCCATTCCCCTTTTCATTCCATCTGGGAACTCAGCCCATGGATGCTGCTGCCCGCATTCGGAGTGGGTCTTCCCTCTGTAGTTAAACCTCTTTGGAAGCAGCCTCACAGACCTGCCTAGAGGGGTGTCTCCTAGGTGATTTTAAATCTAATCAAGTTGACTGTGACTAACAATCACAACCGTTACCTGAATTTTGGCTTGGGATTAGGACAGAGTTGCCAACAGTTTCTGAAATGGCTTTAAACATACTTCTGCCATTTTGTATTATGTATTTATGTCAAGCAGCATTCTCAACGATGACAAAATCAAACTACCAATCAACTCTGAAAAACGATGAAGATGCTCTGCATCCTTCACTATTAAATATTTAGCCAAGATTTTATTCTTTCTGTAAAAATAAACAAGTATAGGTACGCAAATTTGATTTCATCATTAATTAAATAGTAGATTGGTAAGCATATTGAAGAATTGCTTTAAAACAAATTTCTTTGTGATTTATTTCAGTAAATGTTTGATTTGTGTACCTATTTTATGTAACTATATACTTGAGGTCATATGACAGTTTCTTGGTTGAAAAGGCTTACGATGAGTGGAAAAGTTTAAGAAGCCCTGTCCTGAAGAGCAGACTGGGGAGCAAAGGGCTCTATTCTAGGGGGTATGCTGGGAAATTTTTTTCTTTTACCGCCTTGTCTTCTTTCCATTCCTTTTCTTTTTAACACTTAATGTATTATAGTGCAGATCTTATCATGGCTTTCTTTGCTTGAAGGCCCTGGGACAGAACAAAATCTAGGCCAGAATCTAGACCAGAACCTGGCATGGGACTGACATTTAGAAAAGATGGGGATGAGAGCTACAAGTCACATTTTGTAAGTTGCTTTATGAGGCTATGTATTACTTGGTGAGTTTATTTTTTTATATAATATCCCTCAGCCTCCAGTCAATCTTACTCAAATGTTTTATGTCATCCCAGAAGTCCTGGGGCAAATCAAGGAAGGAAATGAAAGTACCTGTGATAAATTGTAGAGGGAACCAACGACCATTCCCATTTTCTCTCCCTTTCCTGTTCTTTCAAGTCAACAGAGGTGATCACATTATTCCCCTCAGGAAAACCAACCTCCAGAACAGCTGAACCACTGGGGCTTACCTCCTGGCTAGTCCTTTCTAGTCTTAGAAGTTCTAATTTTCACAGGATACAGGAAAGCAGGTTTCTCAGGACATCAGGCCTCTATTTTATGTCTACTAGTCTGACGTGTGCCCCAGCAGCGGGTGGCAGCCTCTACTTTGATGGAACATACAGCAGTAAAACAATCTGATCTGAATTGGAGCTGCCGGCTAGAGTTTCCTACGGTCTTGCCTGCCTGGATCAGTGAAAACTAAAAGAAAAAGAAAAAACAAGCCCCAAACCTAAAGCATCCTGGCCTTTCTTCTGTGCACCTTCTATATTTTGCATTTTTCCAAAAATAGCTATCCACTGAATGCCATATATGCTGTTGCTGGTTACATAATTTATATTATCAGCAATCCTCACAGCTCTGCAAGGTAAAATACTGCCAACCCCACATTCAAAGACGAGAATATCAAGACACAACAGAGCTTTTAACTTGCGCAAGCTGGAGACTTTCCAAAGTCACATGCTTGTAAGAGTCTAAGCTGTCATTGGAACCTGGGTTTCTCTGAGTCTAAAGACTTATTTCTCCTATGCCAACTTCTGAGTGATGTCTACTACATTTTTAAGCTAATTTTCAGATTTCTCGGTTCTCTATGCTTTTTTTTTAAGGATCAGAAATGAATGTGGGTTTTGTTTTTTTTTTCAAGAGCCCCAGGTACTGTATTCGCCAGTCTACATAGAACAAGCATTTTGCTTCCAAGTATGCAAAGTAAGTTTCCAGACTGGGAACCTGAAGGGGCAAAATGAATGTGAAAATGGGAGTGGGGAAATTTGGAAGAAGCAGAATTGCATGTCAAGTTCTAGTCCTGCATGGCTACAGTGCACAAGGGATTTGTAAAATTTTATAGTTGGATACCTATTACTCTAACAAATGCTTGAGCTAATCAACTGATAAAGAGGAAAGGTTTGGGCAGGAGAGATGGCTGAGGAGGTGAAAGCTCTTGCCACCAAGCTGAGAATCTGGGTTCAATCCTGGGTTCAATTCCCAGACCCCACATGGTGGAAGGTGAGCAATGACTCCCGTGGACGGTCCTCTGACTTCCACAGCCGTGTCATGGCATGCAAATGTACACACACACACACACACACACACACACACACACACACACAAAATAACTAAATATTTTTTGATGAGGAAAGGTTTATTTTGGCTCATAGTTTGGGGATTTCAGTCATAATTGACTGGCCCCAAACCTTTTGAGCCTGGGATGAGGCAGCACATTATGAGGAGGAGCCAAACCACTCACTTCATGGCTGGGAGGCTAAAAAGAGAAATGGAAGGGACCAGGATCCTACAATCCCTTTCAGGGACATGCACTCAATGACCTAACTTCTTATCAGCAGCATGTCCTTGAAAGCTCCACCAACTCCCAATCATGCCTCCTTGAGGAGCAGGCCTTTTTCACATAGGACTTTGTGGGGTCACTGAAGACCCAAACTACAGCAACTTCCTTTTTTGCTATCTTTATCTCCCAGTTAAGCTCAAATCCTGGTCTTGCCTAATGCCTCCTGCCAGGCTATACTTCAAATTAAAGGCTCCTTTCCCAGAAGCCATGGAGGTAAAGGGGGAGAAGGAGCCCAAGAGAGGGGGATAGTAGGAGACAGGTGTTACCAAGGAGGAAGTGGGGAAAATGGGAGTATTTAATGGGGAGGGTTGGTTATACAAGATACCATGGGGGTGAAGGGGAAGAAGGAGCTCAAGGGGAGGGGATAATGGGAGACAGATGTTATCAAGGGGGAAATGGGAAAAATGGGAGTATTTTAAGTAGGGGAGAGGAGGGAGGGTTAGACAGGGAGAGAGAGGAGAGAGATAAATAATGCTTAGGTGCTGTGAAAAACCAGAGGGAAATATTAGTATTTCAGTAGCCAAAAGGCTACTGAAAAACACACATACTGTACATGAGTGCATGAGTGTGCACATGTATAGCTGAAGGTTCTATAACAAGAAACAGTGTGAGACAGGAGAAACATCCCTTCGAGTTGTTCGTTAGGGTAGTTCAAGAGACTCCCAAAATACCACAGGCTATTGCCACAGTCCTTGATTTCCTGCCAGAACTTGAAGGTAAGATCCTATAGCTGAAGACAGGACATACTTTGGACACAGGACTTGGAGCAACAGAGCTGGAACTGACCTGGAAGCCTCATTCCAAGCTCTCATAATTTACATAGTTCTAGAGGACACTATGTAAGCTGCTAAGGGAGAAAAATCAATCAATAATCCAACCCCAGTTTTCAAGTCTAATAACCACAATGATCAGCACAGCAATTTATAACTATGCAGTAGTGGCACTTTTATCTTGGGGGTATTCAACAGCTATCTAATTGGACTTAAAGTCCCCTCAATGGGAGGGAACTCCTGTGTGATACTGTAAACATAGTCAAATACATGGCTGGAGAGATCATAGATCCCAGAGAAAACCCTATGTCTGTCAAATCCCTAGACAAACGTAACTTCTCACTGGATGCTAAATGTGAATCTTTATATTTACAGATAAGTGTACCTGTCACCATTCATCAAAGAAGCTTCTTTTTGCAACAGATATAGACTGTTACAGAGTTCCACAACTGGTCACACACAGAGAATAAGTGTCTGTGAGATGCCCAGTCCTAAGTGACACATCTGCAATGGAACCTCTACACACAAGACTCACAGAACATAGTAGAACAGGGGTTATAGAGAATACTAATGCATCTCTCAACTCTCACCAGCAAAGCTTCCTCATGCAACAGAGGGGATGAACACAGAAAGCCACAAATGAGCAAAATGTAGAGAATAAGAGACGACAGAGTAACTGCCTCCAGATAGGACTCCTGTATTAAACCTCACCCATCTAAGTCAGGGACCATTGCAGAAGAGGGGACAGAAATATTGCAAGAGCCAGGGTTGGTGGACAACCACAAGGAAACAAGTGTTTTACAGGCTTCTGGGAACTTGGTCAAATGAACTTACAGCAATGGTGACAACATGCACAAGACTCATGCAAACTCAAACCAGACAAAAACCCAGCATAGAACTGGGGAAATGAGCAAGAAGCCGCAACATTAGCTGAGAAACTATTGGTAGCTGCTCACTTCAGGGTGAGGGAGAGTTGGTTTCCTTTAAGGGTGTGATGCTAGATAGGCTGACCAGGATCCACGGGATGAATTCACAGGTAGGGACATTTGGGGACACAAACTTGATTCGATAGACCTTAACATATATGACAGAAGGCATGAAATCTGGTGGGGGGGGACTATGAGGAGGTGCAGATAGGGGAGAGATCTAAATATAATTACGATGTATTGTATAAAATGCACAAAAATTTAATAAAATATATATTGAAAAATCTTTTTCCAATTATAACCCAATACTCATTTGACACTCAGTTTGTTTTGAACTTTTCTTTAAATGTATTCCATTATTTTGCTTATCAAGAACACAAGGAGTACGGTTCACACTTACTCCTTCATTTCAAGCTGGTACTGTACATGTAGAGGCTGCTCAATAGTCCATGATCAAAGAATTCATAGTCAAAAATGAATGATTCAGAATAATTCATGATCAAAGTAGATCTGAGTGGTATTAATAATACCTGACATTTTTAAAAGAACGTTGAGCATTAGCAAGCATTCCTTGTGCAGGCTTCTCAGAACATCACTGCCACCCAAATAGGAAGTGAGTTCAGAGTGGTTAAGTGACTTTCTCTGGAAACCCAGATCCTCTTACCCCAAAGTTTGTAATATTTCTTTTATAGTTGGCTGTCAAGGATGAAGATAGGATAAAATGTAGACTGACTCTACCTGTAAACATCCTTACCAGTAGAGGGCGCAGGAACAGGCATGTGTCTTAGAGATAGAGGCATTTACATGCTGGCCCAGTCACTGAGCTCAATGACATTATTAAATTTTTCTGTGCCTTATCTTTAAAATATTAATGATAATGCCACCCTCACCACTACCAGCTGGTGGTCATAGGATTCAAAATACTTTGTGGCTGACACACAGTTGGGGAACAATAAATCTCTCATGATCCCCAATAGGGGATTAAATAGATACTGATACACGGTTGATGCTTTAATAAATATTTGAAATCAGTTTGCATACTTGAAACTTAAAATGGGAATGATTATATCAAAAGGGTGAGGAAATGGGTGCCGCTGAAAAACATGTAATATCCAGCAAGAACAGGAGGAAGCATATTAGAGCCTCTCTGGAGAGAATGTCTTAAAACAGGATATGACATTGGGCCCAGAAACTATTTAAGAAAATAATAGGGTATGGTAGTCTGGATTGTATGAGGCAAACTTGTAATCCCAGCTGCTTGGGAAGTTGAGGCAGGAGGATCATAAATTCAAGACCCAACTGCAGTACAAAGTGAGTTCAAAGCCAGCCTGGGTTACAGGGACCCTGTCTCAAAAATTTTTTGAAAACCAAGAAAGAGGACTGGGGCTATGTTCAGTGGTGGAGTGCTTGTCTAGAATGAGTGAAGCCCTAAAGTTAGTTCCCAATATTGCCCCTCAAAAGCAAAGGATTACACACACACACTGCATAGTAGAAAGACTTAGAGTGTCACCGTCACCCTCTTTATGGCAAAAAAATGGAACCAACACACTTATGCAGGAGTTTAATAGTTTATAATGCTCCAGCAAATTGAACACCATGTAGCCATTACAGAAATGTTCCAGAAGAATGCTGTAAATGGAAATAATCACACAGCAGGCAAAATCCCAAGACACATCAGTCTAAACCTTCTGTTTGAAAATATACTCAAAGCAGAAATCAAAATATTTAGGTATTTCCAAAAGAGAAGAGATTGCTCATAATTTTCCCTTCCTGTTTGCTTAACATTTACACTTTTGCAATAAAGTAATTTTCTTTTTCTTTTACAGGTGCAGAATTGGAGTCTCATTTAACCCTGCTTCCCAGCAAAGCTAGGACAATGATCATGTAAATTAAGTGAATTGTAATAAAGCAACTTGGAAGTTTCAAGGTAGTTAAAGGAATTAAAAACCTGATGAAATTTCAGAGTTAGCCACCAGGTTTTAACTTAGATGTTGTGAGGTTGCAGTAGACATCAGGTCCTCTTTTTCAGAAGGCCTAAATACGACACAGAATTAAATACAAACAATTGCTCATGCAAACAGCCATACGACCTGTTTGTCCCTCGCAAATGTAACCCGAAACCCATCCTATCTCGGACTTCGAGTTGGCTGCACATCTCTGGACTGTGTGTGTTCGCTCTCCATTATTTAATTTACTTTCCTAAACTTGAAATGGAGTGGAATTTCAACGTAGAGTTACCCATTAGCTCCGAGGCTAAATTTAAACCTCTAATTAATCCGTTGATCTTAAACACATTGCTTCTTCCTCAGAAAAGTGTGGCAAGGTTTCTTAGGTGTCACAGAGCTGAATTCTGTCTGAAAATTGGTCCATGCTACATTGTCACTCGCACCGCCTGAAAGAAATCCCTACAGGTCTTCCCGTGGAGCAGGCGCACTCTGCCTTCACCATCCTATGATGGGGCTGTGACTCTATCTAGATCCAAAGGTCACTGCGTCCTTGGACAAGAACCCATATTAGAAGGTGTAGTGGGTGCCAAACATTTGTTTATGAAATAAGGGGAATAACTTCGTATCAGTCATCGTTTATAGGTGAGCCAGAGTTCATACTCCACAAAAATTGCCAGGTGACAAGAGCAAGATTATTAGCTCACCTTTATCTTCATAGAAACTGAACACATCTTTTAGGGCCCAAATGAAAATTTCTGCCGCTCTTGGATAGGAGCTCCAACAGGACCACAAGGAAGGAAGGTGCTCACAGGCCTGGGCAGTCCCGTGCACGCCTTTATCTAGGCGCTGCCCGCTGGGCCTGTGAAAAACCGGGGCACATCCCTGGGGTTAGCGACACTTTGGGGTAGACCTTCCCACAGAACTATTAAAAGGACCGGTGGGTTACTCGGTCCAGGAGTAACGCGGGATTCGGTTAACTCGTGGGCTGTCCGGATCTCTGTGTGGCTCCAGGTGACTGCCCTGCCTGTAACTCTCCCACCCAGGAAGACCAGCCCACGCCGTGGCGCTCCAGCTTCTGTGCGCACCCCCAATTCTCCGCAGGAGCGTGCCGGGTGACGTGCTCGCTTCCCGTACCTGGCTTCCGCGGGCCCCGGGAGTCACCAACTCCGCAAGCAGGCAGCAGGGACGACAGGGGCAGGCAGGCCACCCCCCCCACCCCTGCGGCTTTGTTTTCTTCCCAGGTCTCATTCCCCACACGTGATACAGTGTTATTGCAAAGAGCGCTTCGCAGCGCGGGTGCAGGGCGCGCGCGCCTATAAATACGGACGGCGGGGCCCGGGAGCCCGAGCTCTAGCACCCAGAAGCGGCCGGCCGACAGCGAGTGGGTCCCGCGGCTCCCCGCGCCCAGGGCCGAGCATGGCCCGCCCGCTGGAGGGCCGGGCCGCCGCGCTCGCCTCCCGCCCTGCCCAGCCCGG
>NW_008350388.1:63609-69445 GCF_000622305.1 Nannospalax galili
CTCGGTTCCGGTGCCCGCGCCGTGGAGCGCCGGCTCCGGGCAATGCCTCGCGCAGCCCTCGCTGCTGCCCACCCTGGGTCCGCGGGCGTCGGGGGAGCTCCCGCAGCCGCCCCGCTCGGCGCCGGCCGCCGCCTGTGCTCAGCTGCAGCTGCCCGACCGGCCCGGGAGCGCCGGGCAGGAGGACCTGGAGGAAGACGATGCCTTCTGCAGCGTGCAGGTGCCGGCGACCGCCTTCTTGGGCTCCGGGACCCCCGGGAATGCGAGCGGCAGTCGGGGCCGCCTCAACTCGTTCACTCAGGGAATCCTGCCCATCGCCTTCTCCAGGCAAGTCTCGCAGAACTACTGCGCCCTGGAGCAGCCCGGCCAGGGCGGCGGCGGCGCCAGCGCCTTGGAGCAGCTGCAGAGGTCCAGGTGTGTATCCTAGACGCCGCGCGCGCCCAGCTCCGTGGTCCTCCCCACCTTCCCGCGCCTGGCCTGGATCTGGGCACGAATCCTAACCACTAGAGCAGACGAAAGGGGAAGAGGCCCAGGGAGCGTGTGGTCACACATGTGTGCACGAAGCTGGCACTCGTCGAGCCGGAGGACCGCGTTCCTGCCTCACTCTGGGGGTTGGGGTTTCAGGAACCCATTAAAAAGCGGCTCCCAAACCTCCCGGCACAAGATCATGAGCTTCCTGAAACCCGGTCCAGATCCGGAGGCGCGGTCCCAGGCGTAGGGCAAGCAGCTAGCTGAGGGTTGCTTTGCCGAGCAGTGGGTGGGGCCCAGGTCGGGCAGCGCGCTGGAGTCCCAGCTAGCATCAGACAAGTGTGAACCCCTCTGGAAAGTTTGTGGAGCCCAGAAAAATTTATTTTACCTTTGCTTCCCCAAGAAATGGAAAGTTCTGACATTTCCTTGATCCGGGCCCAGGGTGTAGAAGACAGGGAGGAAATATGGCCCGAGACCTTTACATTCCAAGAAAATTGTCTTGCTGGAAGTTAAAAGCTTACTGTATGCTTGCTGAAGTTGTCTGCAGGTATTTGGCATCTTAGCAAAAACGTGAAACGCTGAACACGTGCATATTCTTATTTGGGGGACGTAGCTGGAGCTTTTGCCATTGGGGACAGTTAGCCTTGGGTCTGTGTGAGATAGTGGACCTAGAGGTTGGTGACCAAGCCCTGTGAGGCAGTAGGGAGCTGCAGGCCTGTTCCCTCCGAATGAGTCCTCCCTTGTTAATAAGGCTTCCTATGAAACTATAGCATTGACCATCTTGGCCAGCCAGCAGTAACTTAGTGACATGAACCTTAGCTTGCCCTTCAGGGATAGGCCCTTACCAACATTTTGTGGGATCAAGGTAAGCAAGTACAGCCTCTGTTCTAGCTGTACTGTACTGCTCCAATGAAGGCTCAGGCTTGCTTTGGTCTGAATAAAAGGTGGTCTGCTGGAACTTAGCTTCCTCCCTTAATCAAGTGAAGAAGAACTAGTCAGTCTCCCTCAGAAGTTTGCTGACTTCCCAGTGGGTGAAACCAGAATTGTGGTGGTGTGGAGTATTGCAGTTTAAGTGCCTGTGAGCCTCAGGCAGGGGTGTGGAGCCTGGGGAAGCAGCCTTCTGAGTAGATGGATGAATTGGCAACACTGGGTACAGGTGACAGTTTTGCCCTGGCATTTCTTGTCAGAGCACGAGTCTCGCCCAAGAGTGATGAACGCACTGCCAGATCTGTGCACACCCAGCAGTTTCTGAGAAGATCTAGGTTATCCTTGACATCACACCCTGGCTCATAGTGACTAGAGTTTGAGCTCTAGCCCAGCAGAGGGTTGTAACAGGCATTGTAGTAAACATGCCAGGATGCCGTGTGGAGGGCAGATGTCCTGACAGCAACTGGAGATGAGAGTCCCCCCCTCCCTACATACATGCTACACTCTCCAGGGAACTCATTCAGGGGATGTGGAGCATCTAGTATTTCTGAACAAAAGAACCTCTTGAACTTGCTGTCTAATCCTAGCACAGTGAACCTTTAGGATGATTTATTGATCACTCTGGCCCGAACACAGCTCAAGATGCCATAGTCTCAAAAGATACATCCTTGCCTGGCAGTCATTTCATCTCACTGTTTCCAAAAGGTCCATATTTGGCAACCTTCTTAACAGAAACAGCTTAAATTTGATGCAGGGAGTAGAGTAGGTTAAAGTGATTTGAGAGAGGTCAGCGTGGCCATGGAGACCTTCTGAGGTATGTTATGTTTATGATCTCTGAAGAGCACTTTCACCTGTCTAGACCAAATGTGGCTTAGCCATGTTCACCTGAGTGCGGCCAGGAGGAGCCAGCCCTTTGCTCCCCTTACTGTCCCACTGTGGCTCACTTTATGACTCCCCCAGACCTGTGGGATCCCTTCACCTGCTGCTTCACAGAAATGCTCCTGGGATGTGGGTTGCCAATCAACTTAGGCGGACTTTGGATTCTTTTCTAGCTCCATACGGGATTTTCTGGAGCCTTGTTACTCCTGAGCATAAGCCTGGACCCTTAGCTTCATGGAGAGCTTAGAAGAATGAACTGTCCACCCCACTCTCATCTGCTTGAGTTCAAGTCCAAATTCCCCAAGCAATTCACATACAAATTAAAGTTTAAGAAGCACTGCCTTGGCAGATCTGAAATCTTTTTCTAATGAATTTGAGGTTTCCTGTATTGAGTTTGTTAGGAGTATATGAAAATCACAACTTTAGGATCTGGAATCTTGAAACACTTTCTGGTTACTTTCCTCTGGACTTTCACAATACTGGGGATGGAACCAGGCAAGGCCTCTACCATTAAGCTATATATCCCTGTCTCATCAGGACTTAGAAAACCCAAATGAATTGCTCAGCCTTCCAGGCTTTGAGCTGCAGTTTGGGAGTAGCATTGCTATGGTCAGACCTTCACATGAGTATGTGCTCTGTGATGTGAATCCACGTCCCTGTACACCTTGCTTATACTTGACAGTTGACCCTCACAACTGCCTGGCATGTGGATTCTTTCCCAGATCGGGAGACCAAAGGGCTCAGAGAGGTTGAGGTACTGTCTTGGATTGGTCTGGTTACCGAGAGGCACCATGATCATGGACCCAGTTGGGTCAGGAGAAGAATCTGGGTCTTTGCCATTCCAAGCCTGGTGGTGTTTCCCTCTGCCACTCAACCATAGCACTTTGCATACAGTAGGGTCATCAATACATTTTGAGCTACTGACTGTGACTCCAGGATACCTCAGGCTAGTTACACTGTTGTGATTCAACACCCTTCCCTGGTGGTCCCCTGACATTTAACTTCTTGTTTCTCCCCTAATTTTACTGCTACTCCCTGGGCTCCATTCTGTTGGAATGTCCAGGATTTCCAGCATCCTGCCAGCCTTGTGAAAGCGGTTCTATGTGACCCTGGAGTTTCTGAGATGAAAGCCACCAGGTACCTTTGAGCTTACACCCTGCCATGCTGCTTCTGCTGGGGCAGTGAGCCCCTTGTGGGGAAGGTGTTAATAGGTAAAAGGGAGCACAGATTTAGAAAATGTGTTTTAAGGCTTCTTTTACTTTAAAAACATCATCTCGGGCCCCTGCTGGCAGCAGCCCTGGGTTATTCCACTTCCAGGAGCTGCTGACTGGCAGACAGCCATGCAGAAGTGCAGAGTAGAGCCCAGGTGAGTGAACGCCAGCTAGCAGGGCTGTGCAGTGACTGGGGTACAGTTTAAGAATAGTGCAGGGCTTTGCCTTCTAGAATACCTGAGTTAGCTCTATGCAGTGAGTTCTTCAGTGGAAGGAGGCCATATGATGAAGGGCCCCATGTCCTGGGTTCAAATGCTGGTACTACCATGGCAGCTGTGTGACCCTGGGGAGGTGAATCAACCCTTTTGAGACACTTTCCTTTTGAGCTCTTTGGTCTGTGTCCTTGAGACCTTGCAGATGCCTGGTGCACTTAACAAAGCATTCTTACTGACTGCTAAATGTGCACAAGGCTTCAGGCCTGTCAGCTGTTAATGTGGTTAACATTACCTGGGGATCTCTCTTTTGTTGCTGTTTCTGTTTGGTTTTATATTTGAAACAAGGTCTCCCTGTAGCCCCAACTGGCCTGGAACTCACTATGTAGACCAGGCTGGCTACAATTTTACAGAGATCTGCTCCTGAGTACAGGGACTAAAGACATATGCCATTACATTCAGCCAGGGATCTGTCTCTTAAAAAGCAAATAGTCCAGCCAGGTAGCCTTTGTCTGTGATCCCAGCACTCAGGAGCCTAATGCAGGAGGATTGTGAGTTCAAGGCCAGCCGGCTACAGAGTGAGAACCCTATCTCAAAAACAAAGGCAGGTTAAAGTAGGCAGCCCCTTTCTAACCAGCTCCCTGGGAAAGTGGAACTGGAGGGATGCACTGTTCCAGGACTGTGATTCCTTCCTGGTCTAAATCTGAGGGCTAAGCTTAGAGATGTAATTTGCTCAGGGTCACTTAGCCCTTCAGGGTAGATAGAGGCCATCTTCTTCCTCTCCTCCCTCCACTGCTTTCCCTTGACGCTTAGGGTTGCTGCCCACCCTCTGTGCTGCCCCCTTGGGGTGGAAACTGGGCACATGCTATAAACTGTAATCTTGATTTTACTAAAAAGAAAAATGCCAACGGTCCAGGAGTGGAGAGCCAGAACCTGGGAGGGGAGATGGCTGTTCTTCCTTACTTTGTGCCTGATTTCCTCAGCAGTAAGCAAACCCAAGTTGTCTGTGAGCCATATTTCCAGCAACATGAGTTTAGGAAGCCAAAGCTGTGGCCCTGGACAGAACCAGGCTTCAGGTAGAGTACTTTCCCAAGACTGGGTAAACCACTATGTTTTTCAAGGGGCTAAATGACATTAGCGGGTCGCGTTGGCTGATAGCAGAGGCAGCCCAGGCCCGCCCACAGTTCTCAGAGTCACAGAACCTGTAGCAAGTGTCTACTGGGGAGGCCAAATAGGAAGCCAGGTTGCTTTGCCCTGCCAGGGTGGCAAGTTTGGCTGTGGCCTTGTGCTTTCTGGGAGGGGTGTGAAAGTCACCCTGGGCTCTTCCTAGCCCTCCCAGCAGTGGGCCTCCAGAAACTTCTAGTGCCTAGACTGTCCCCTCATTTGGGAGTTGGGTGAGGCGAAGGGGCTGAGGGCAGTGGACCTTGTAGGCAGAATAGGAGTAACAGTGGGAGCTAATGACCTGACCAGCATTGACTCCTGGGCTTGGGGCCTCAGTTTCTTCCTGGAATTAAAGTCCTATGGCCCAGCGGGGGGGGGGGGGGGCCCTTTGGCTTGGGGAAGGGGCGCTCTTTGGCTTGGGGAACATCTGTAAACTGTAGAATTATATGCAAAGCAGCGGTGTTTATGGTTCTGATTGAGAAACATGCATTAATGAATGAGTGAATGAATGAATGACCAGGCTACACACTGGAGTGTAGAATTTTATTTTTTTATTTTATTTAAAAATTTTTTTTTAAATTGAATAATCAAAATATTAGAAGAAGCATTTCATTACAGCTTTAACATATTTAGTAACACATTCCAGAGCAAGGATACATCTCTTTCAAAAATGGTTGTAAACTTTTAGGTTCACAGTTGAATTAATACAGTCATACAATATTGAACTCAGTATAAACCCTGTAAGACATAAAATTGAAAGAGTTTTGACCCTTTAAAGAAGATCTCCATTTCATTTTTTTGTTGATTTTTTTAGAGTTTTAAATTTTTTTATTTAATAACCATATAATTAGAAGCATTTCATTACAACAGCATTGACATAGTCAATAACAATTTCCAGAGCTAAGATGCATTTCTTTCTAAACTGGCTGTATAAACCCTATAAGACATAAAATTAAATGAGGTTTTAACCTTTTGAAAAGA
>NW_008350388.1:69474-71363 GCF_000622305.1 Nannospalax galili
TATCTGAATATTACTAGTCACAGTCGGTTACTTTCTGAGCTCCTTGGCATCTGAGCATGGATATAAAATCATCAGGTAGATTTCAATGATAATGTTTTTCACATCTACTAATTATTAAGGAGCAAATTTTTATACTTTGAAGAATTTTTCTTTTGTATTTATTTATATATCCACTTCCCAGGTAGCACCCTCCCATAGCCTCCCTCCCCCCACTAGAGCCCTTATACTCTGATATCCCTGCTGCTGTCTGCTGTGTTGTCGGCACCCCCAGCCCTTCCCCACTACTTGCCCTTCTGGTGAATCTAGTCAGCCTATCTAGAGGTCTTTGCTTTAGAAGGGTCAGCTGTTCCTCATCTAGCGGTAATCAGTTGTCAGTATTCCTTTGGATAAGATTGGGGTCTGCTGTTCATGCTGGGAATCCCTTTGGCCACCCTGGCCATCAACTCAAAAGAAGGCATCACTTGTCTGGCATTGTTGCTTGTTATGTAGTCTTTAGTTATACATATGGACTCTTAAAAAATTATATTGATCCCTTTAATCTTTGGTTATACTTTCCTTTTGGGTGTTTAAGGCCATGCAGTTGGCCCAGATAAAACCAATTTATTTTTACTCTTAAGGTCATTTGAGTATCTGTTCCTCAGGGGTCACAAGGGCTTGGGACGAGCCCCTGGCTCCTTTCTCTTACCAGTTCCACCTATGTAAAGATAAGTCAAAGGTCCTGCTCAACTATGTCTGGCTTCGCTTGGAAGCATGAGGAAAATGATTCCTCCGTGTTGACCCTCCTCTTTATAGACTGGACACTGGCTCAAGTCCATCTGGTGGGGTCTCCTCGGCCTCCCCAATCAAGAGGCCAGATGACCCACCACCATCACAGGACATTTTGATAGATGCTCATATTCCCCTGGAACTACTCAACCTAGGAGGGCAAGGAGCAAAAACTGTCCTTTATGTCCCTTTGACCAAACTATTATAGGCCTCAGAGTATGTCTGTTAAACATCCAAGAAGGTTAGTTCCACGAGTCTGGTACTTTTAATTAGTGTGTGTCATATGGAAAAATCTTGGGCAAAGATCAGTTGTTCTCAGAAAAAAACGTTACCTAGACATACATTTCTTGATCTGCTATGTATAATTTGTCAGTAGGTTGTAGGAGTAATAAGGTTCTCTCTGGTTTTCAAAACTAGCTAGGCATTGTTTATCTTTCACTTTGTCTCACCCCTCCATCATGGTTTTCCCACATAAGGTACCCCCATTTCCCCCCTACCTCTCTTGAGCTCCTTCTTTCCCTTTATCCCTTAGGTTCCTTGTATATCCTTCCCTCCCCCTCCCTTTAAACTAACCCAATTTTTATCCACATCTCCCTTATTAAGGCCTGTTTCCATCCAATGGCATGTGGGTGTGAAGGTCAGAGGACAGCACGCAGGAATTGGTTCACTCCTTCTATCATGTAGATGCCAGGGATCAAACTGAGGTTGTCAGACTTGAGCGCCAAGTGTCTGTACCCAATGAGTCATCTCACTAGCCTGGATTACTCAAAATATAACTCTATCACCATCTTTGTTATGGTTGTTAATAATTTAACTTGTGTAACAGCTAATTTATACACATCATATCACTGAGCTTATAAAATAACCACCTGGCATTAGGTGAATGTTACACATGAGGCAAGTGAGGCCCAGAGAGGTGCCATTCAATCCCCAAAGTACACGGCCAATGAATGACAAATCAACAATTGGTACTCACTAGCCTGATACCAAAGCTTCTGCTTTTAAACCTCCTAATAGGATTATAATGAAAATATACACAACTTATTTGCAGTCTAACCACTTAATATGCTGTTTGAAAAAAAATTATGTTTTTAAAATTATGATTTTTTTTTTTTAACAACCGA
>NW_008350388.1:72777-74050 GCF_000622305.1 Nannospalax galili
TGTTTATTGACTTACGTATATTGAACCATCCCTGCATCTCTGGGATAAAGCCAAATTGATCATGATAGATGATCTTTTTGATGTGTGTCTGTATGCAGTTTGCAAGTATCTTGTTGAGAATTTTTGCATCCATGTTCATTAAGGATATGGGTCTATAGTTTTCTTTTTTGGTTGTATCTTTACCTGGCTTTGGTATTAGAGTAATGCTGGCTTCATAGAAGGAATATGGAAGTTCTCCCTCCATTTCTATTTTTTGAATAAATTAAGTAGTATTGGATGCAGATCCTCTTTAAATGTCTGATAGAATTCTGCTGTAAATCCATGTGGTCCTGGGCTTTTTTTTAGTTGGGATTTTTTGTATTACTCTTTCAATTTCTTTTTGTGTTATGGGTCTGTTTAAGCTGTTAATCTCTTCTTGGTTTAGTTTTGGTGGTTCCCATTCCTTTAGATACCCGTCCATTTCTTTAAGGTTTTCAAATTTAGTAGCATAGATGTTTTTAAAGTATTCCCTTGTAATGTTCTGTATCTTTCTGGTGTCTGTTGCGATGTTTCCCCTTTCATCTCTGATTTTGTTGATTTGGAGGTGCTCCTTCTTTCTTTTGGTTAACTGGGCTCGCAGTGTGTCAGTCTTGTTTATCTTTTCAAAGAACGCACTCTTGGAATTGTTGATTCTTTGTATTGTTTTCTTTGTTTCAATTTTATTGATTTCCGCCCTGATTTTTGTAATTTCTTCTTGTTTGCAGGGTTTTGTTGATTCTTTGTATTGTTTTCTTTGTTTCTATTTCATTAATTTCCACTCTGATTTTTGTTATTTCTTCTTGTCTGCTGGGTTTGAGCTTGATTCACTGTTGCTCTTCAAGTGTCTTGAGTTGCAATATTAAGTCATTTATTTGTGATCGTTCTGATTTTTTGATGTAGGCACTTAGAGCTATAAACTTCCCTCTAAAGACTGCTTTTAGTGTGTCTCAGAGGTTTTGTTGTGTTGTATTTTCCTTTTCATTTTGTTCCAGGAATACTTTCTTTCTTAATTTCTCTTTTGACCCATTCATCATTTAGGAGTGTGCTGTTTAATCCCTCCATGTTCATGTGGTGATTAGGGCTTCTTCAGGTGTTGATTGTCAGCTTTGTTGCATTGTGGTCTGATAGAAGGCATGGAATTATTTCAATCTTTTTGTATTTGTTGAGGTTTGTTTTGTGCCCCAGTATATGGTCGATTTTGGAGAAGGTTCCATGGGTGCTGAGTAGAAAGTATGCCCTTTGGTGCTTGGGTGGA
>NW_008350388.1:74142-101374 GCF_000622305.1 Nannospalax galili
GCCCGGGTTACCCTTTGGGGTTTTGTTTTTTTTTTTTTTTTTTTTTTTTGAGACAAGGTCTTCAGTAGCCAAGCTGGCCTCAAGGATGTTCAAGCCAAGGATGACCATAAACTTCAAATCCTCCTGCTTCCACTTCCTGAGTGTTGGGATTCCAGTGTGCACCACCATGCCTAGTTTATGTGGTGTTGGGGCTCAAACGCAGAACTTTGTGCATGTTAGACTAGCACTCTACCAGCTGACCTACATCCCCAACCTAGGTAGAACTTTAAATATCACCTTCAGCTGTGACAGCTGAGCAGGCAGGTCACATTGGACTTCAACCTCAGGAAGCTGTCAAAGCTGGAAGCCTTGACTTGCCTGAAGTGTCTGTCCCCAGCTAACACCCCTCCCAACTGAGGAAGTAAACAGAGGTAACCTTGACTGTCAGAGGGCCTCAAGTTTATAAAGTGCTTTTATAGGTGTGATTGCAGCCCTAGCCAGGAATAGAGCAGGAATCCAAGATCACAGGATGGGCAGAGGGTAACCTTAGGTCAGGTATGTAGAAAAAGAAACTCTCTTCATGGACTTGATATCCTTTGTCGCTTATTCATTCAACAAACATCACTGAGCATGAGTATCAATTTTGAGGCTCCACTTTGCTAATCATAGGAGATGTAGACATAAAACCTGATTCCTTTGTGTTGCGTGACATAAGTAAACACATGGATTTAGCACAGTGATGTGTGTAGTAGTTAGATGTGAGCTCTTGGTTTGAGCCCCTGAAGGGCAGGGGTACTTCTTACCCTTTCCTGTGAGACATGGGTCAGGCCATTGGGCACAGTATTTTTATTTAGCACCCATGGGTTCCTAGTTATAGCAGTCCTGAGACAGCATATCCATCTTGTTTTAAAGCACAGAGAGGTTTAAGTACCTTGCCTGAGGTCCCTCAGCCCATATGTGAGGTGTGATTTTGAAGCCTTTGGAATCTGCTGGCACCCACATGTGCAACAGTTTCTGATTCTGGCTCAGAAATCCTCTTACATTGGCTTCAGTTCTCAGACATTGACCTAAATGACTTCAAATGTCAGTGTCCACCCTGATTCTTTTCAATTCTCACCTTTGTATCATCCAGGAAGGACCTCTTAGGCCCAGGGAAGCTTTCTGTGACCATAGTAGTGAAGCCCCACAGGTACCTACTTGAGACCCTCTCCTCAGCCGGTTCCTATCCACTCTTCCTAGCCCCTTACTCCCCAGGTACTGTTGTCAGAGTGTAGTATAGTGGGACCAGCTACACCTTCATTCCTGTCTTCCATGACCTGATCACCTGCTTCCTTCCCAGGTCATGTCCTTGGTTTGAACCCTCTGTGTCCTCAGCCACCCTGGTCTCCAGTCAGGGATCAGCACACTGTGGCCCACTGGCCTTTCATACAGTGATTTCTTGGAAACGGCCACACCCATTTCTGTCTTTATTGTCTTTGGATGTCTGTGGTAGGGTGACAGAATGAAACTCAGAGTTGCAACAGATATCAGGTGACTGAAAGAAGCCTCAGCTATTTATGCCCTGTCTTGTCCCAGCAAAAGCACGTTGCCCATAGCCTGGCTGGGTGCTCAGTGTCCAGGAGGTGTGCAGGTGCTCCAGGTCCCTTCATGCCCATCCTCACTATCCAGACCATGGCTCTGCCCCTGGTGACAGTAGCCATCTGAGAGGCTCTCTGCTTTTGAATACTTCATCCCTTCTCCCTGGCCTGGGGGCTTTTCTAAAACCCACATCTCATCTTGCCAGAAGTAAATTCTTTGTATTTCTTACAAGGCAGCCTTTGGCTGACTCCTGGTTCCTACTGTCACCTCTCCTGCTGCATTCGGGAAGTGATGAGGCTGTCATCACTGCTGTGAATGAGTCCCCAGCACCACCCATGAGACTGAGCTACCCCTTCCTCCCAGATGTGTCACCCAACAGAACATACCACCCCTCCCATTGGCCTCCCATTGGCCTTCCTTCCAGTCTCCTGTTATTAGGCATCCGTGAATGGGTCCATGAGAGACTGGCTGTCACCAAAATGGACTGTCCCCTCTGTAGAGTGATGACAGAACTGAAACAAAGCCCAGTTCCCTCACAGCGTCAGTGAGAGGTTTGGTTTGGTTTTTGACAGTGCTTTAGGGGTCAAACCCAGAGTCTGGCACATACTAGGCAGACAGTCTACCACTGAGAGCTGCACTCTCAGCCCAGTAGAGAAATTAGATCCTGATACCAAACCTCTTCAAAATCTTAGTCCATCCTTTTTTTCCCAAGGCTCATGACTGTAATCTCAACACGCCAAGGCAGAGGCAGGAGGACCAATGTGAGTTCAAGACCAGCCTGGGCTACATAGCAATACCCTGCCTCAAAAATGCTTAAGAAAAAAAAAAAAAAAAAAAAAGAAAAGACAAAGAATTTTCCAAATGTGACTCTCCCCCAGGATCACCATCCATTTCCTACCTCAAAAAACAAGGGTTATGGGTATAGCTCTGTTGGTACAGCACTTGCCTAGCATGTGGGAAGCACTGGGTTTGATCCCCAGCACCACAAAGCTGGTCAGATGGCTCATTGGCTGAGAGCCTATACTGCCCCAGCAGAGGGTCTGAGTTCAGTTTCCAGTGTCTGTTTCAGGTGGCTCCAGCTCTACAGGATCCAACACCTTTTGGCCTCCACAAGCAACTGCACTCATATGCATATATACACCCTACATAGACACATGCATGCACATAATTAAAGATAGCAAAGTCTTAACAAAACCTTTTCAGATACCAAAGCTGAAATTCCTCTGCCTGTGTAAGAATCATCACATCATTAAGTTCTTTTTTTTTTCATTTATAAACTATAGTATTGTGTTTATTTTTGTTTGGTTTTCAGAGGCCTCCAGGAATGTAGAATCGGTTTCCTGGATTCCCTTCTGTTTGTGTTAATATGGATAATAGCACACTGGTTCATATTTAATGATGTTATCGTTAATGTAGTTTATTGCTGTTAAAAGTTATAGACAAAAAGGTTTTAGGGCTTTGAATATTGCAGTATTGTGGAAATGTGTGGAAGGACTCCGTCTCATCCCCCTTTAAAGAATACCATGTACAGGGCTGGAGAGATGGTTCAGGGATAAGAGCACTGGCTGCTCTTGCAGATGATCCGGGTTCAATTCCAAGTACCCACTTGGTGGCTAACAACCATCTGTAACTCCAGTTCTAGAGGAATCCGAACCCCTCTTCTGACCTCTGTTGGCATTGCACAACATGGATACAGTTACTTCTATGCAAGCAATACATTCATACACATAAAATAAAAATAAAATGATTTAAAAAAAGAATACCGTGTACTTAAAAATTCAAGACTAATATTTGCAAGTACTAAAGATCTGTGTGCCTAGAACATCATTTTTATTTTAAAACACTTTCTTCATTGACCCAGTTATTTTTAAACAAAATGTCTATGCTGTACTTTTAGGGAGGTGGGGACCAACGAATAGAAAACCATCAAAGTCTAGGAGTTTTTGCTTAAAGCATGACGCATTGTTGACCTCATGTTAAAAGCTGGTTCTCAGTGGATTCTATTCTGTTGAGTGACACATGTGTGAGGTAACTGGAGAATTTGATCTGTCCATCTCAAAACAATAAGTCATTGTAAATTTTACTAGTTTGGGGCTTCACAGAGCTTTCATAGATACTTTTTCATTGAGAGGTTAAAAAAGGCAGTGGTAGTACAGCTTAGTCACCAAGAGAGATAAGGCGGTAGTGTCAAACTCTGTTTTCCAATTCTAAGGTGAAAGCTTTAAAACACAAAAACTTTCCCAGAGTTATATCCCATAACAGAAGAATCAAAGGTTCCTACTGCATTGCAAAATTTATTCTTCATGTCCTGTCTTCTGTTGTCTATTAACCTCAAAAGAACAGAGATCTTAGGGCTGGGTCTATGGGCCAGTCAGTCTAGGACAGTTCTGTGCTGTGGTTTGGGTCGACCCACTTTCCCATCAAGCATGTGCATGTGCTGATTTGCACGGGATAACCTTAGCAGGCCAGCAGGACCCTGGGTTGGAAGAAGAGGTAGAAAAGTTTCCCACGAAGGGCAGCTATCGCCAGGCAAATGTTGGGTGGCAGTGTCTCCCATGGGGAATGGCTGCTGGTGCCTCTCTTCCTCCTCTGCCCCTCAGCCTCTTTCTAGTGGGTGAATAGACTGAGAGGAGAAAGGACCACCTGTGGAGTCCCATGGACCTGCCACTTAGCAGCGACTTCAGGGCAGCTCACAGCCCTCCAGCAGCAGTGTCTTATCTGTAGAGTAGGGATAACAATTTCTGCCTTTGGGGATGTATTAGTTATTTTTCTTGTTGTCGTGACTGAATTTTTGACAAGAAGCAACTTAAAGGAGGAAGGAGAATTGTGATTGTTTCAGCTTTGAGTTTGAGGGGGTACGGTCCACCATGGTGGGACAGCATGGTAGCAGATGTCTTGGGCGGCTGGTCACATTGTGTCCTCAGTCAGGGATGGGAAATAGAGATGAATGCTGGTGCTCAGTTTTCTTATCTTTTTCCCCCTCTTTATTCATCTCGGACCCTAACCCATGGGATTGAACCTCTCACATTTCAGGGTGGGTCTTCCCTCCTCACTTAAACCTTTCTAGAAACTTCCTAATAGCCACACCTAGAGATATGTTTCCATGGTGATTCTCAATCCAGTTAAGCTCACCGTATTAACAATCCTCACAGGAGTGGTGTAGTTATTCAAACTAGAATGTGACATTAAGCACCAAGGAGATCCTTGGTCCTTGGCTGCTGAAGTGGAAAACCTGATATTCCCATTCTGAATTGACTGCACTCAACCCACCACACCTTGCATGTTCCATCAAGAAGGAGTTCAGAACATAGGTCAGGTCTGGGAAGGAGGGTTGGGATGGGGGTGGCAGAGCTGAGGCTATGGTGCTGGAAATGGCTAAAACAGTATTTTAATTTCATAAATAGTGGTAAAGCCAGTATTGGCAGGAAGCAGTACCCTCTGTTAGGTGCTGATTCTGCTCCCCCAACATCCAAAATCATAGTGAGGTGGAATGAATCCCACTCACTGGTGAGGAGAAGTACCACAGCTCATATTGCCTGTGTATGTGCATGGCACACAGGAGATGCTCTGCCAGGAGGTCCCTGTCAACCCTACTAGACACCCTCGAGACAGTCTTAGGAGATACATTTTTTCTCTGTTCCTCTGCAGAAATTGGGTCCTTGCTCTGTGGTCATGTACTGCCTGCTTGGCTTTTGGTGTTTAGGCAATACACCCTCTAGTGGGGAGGCTCTTTGGAGGATGCACAAGACAGTGTGGCCCTGCCATACAGAGTCAGAATCCATGGCTGCTTCATTGATTTGGCTGCTTCCAATTTGTGTGGAGCCCCCACCTACCCTCTTTACCCCTGGCTAAATACTTAGGGCTATGTTCGAAGTTCCTAGATATAACCTATTCAGCATTGGGACAGCAGCAATTTCAGTATCAGTTCTACCCAGGTATCTGGAAACGAGGCGGGGGGGTGCCTGCTCCAGAAGTGAAGCAGACTCATCATGCAAGGCAGCTGGCCTCCTGGATAGCAGAAGTTATGAGTCACCAGGCCTGAGGTGGAACTGGCGGCAGGCCTGGACGTGACTTTAGAACTGGGTCTCCAGCTGGTCTATGATATCATGATGGGTACCTGGCATTGACATCCACTGGATGATCCCTTAGGGAGAGTGAGCCTCACTTCAGAGGGAGCAGAGAAGCTTTTGAGCAGGGACAGGTGTAAATAGGCTTTTCAGTGATCCATCTGTGAGAGTTGCTCATGTTTCTCTAAGTGGTCCAAGTAAACTCATTTGATAGACTTGGGTGAAACTGTTTCTTTGATCTGTTGGTACCCTCTATGTCTAGGATGACTAAACACCCTGGAAAGACCCCACAACAGACACCAACTGTTGTGGTACCTTGTTTTAGTTCTTGTGGTGTGTACTTGGGTGAACAGTGCCCCCTCCCCAAGTCATGCCTACTTGGAATTAGAGGACAGGATCTCATGTAGAAATAAAGTCTCTGTAGATGTAATTAGTTAAGACGAGGTCATGCTGGATCAGGGTGGCTCCAAGTCTAGTGACTTGTTTCCTCCTAACAAAGCCATATGAACACAGAGCGAGAGGAGAGCAACATGGCACAGATCGAGACAGGTTGGTGTGATGGGTCTACAGGCTAGAGGGGCTTCTGGCAATACCAGAAGCTGGGGAAGCAAGAGGGATTCTCCCTAGAGCTCAGAGAGGAGCCAACCCTGCCCCACCTTGGCTTTGGACTTTAGCCTTCACAACTGTAATTTGTCATAGTGCCCCTGGGAAAAGCTACATGGCTGTAGGTTACAGTCAGAGCTAGGAGCCAGTTGTCTGCACAAATGTACCAGCCTTCTTCCCCCTGGCCAGTGGGGATGGACAGAAGTTATACTACTAGAACAGATACCCAAGGTAACCTCTGTAGAGAGGTTAGCTCAGTTTGGGAGGTTCTAGCTCATGATCTTGGCCCCATTGTTTCTGGGTCAGTGGCAGGTAGCCTGTCACAGTGAACATATAAAAGGGTAGAACTGGTCTCTTCATGGCCAGGAAGCAAGAGAGAAGAGAGACTAGGATCCCATAATCAAAACACTCTACCACTTTCCAACAGCACCAACCAGGGCCCCTGTAAACCTTCAACACATGACCTTTGCTAAATTACAGTTAGTCAGTACCTGTGGTGACTGAGGCACCATGGAGTTCAGGGTGGGGGTAGAATCTAAATTCCATAGTAGATACTTAGGTATTTGTTTACTTCTTTGACATGACTTGAAGCAGTAGTTCTCTGAATGTTTTTCCTGAACTAACAATACCCAGGAACATTAGAAATGTGATTTCCAAGCTGCATACAGTGGTACATGCTTGTATTCCCAGCTTTCAGGAGGCTGAGACAGGAGGATCGTGAGTTCCAGACCAGCCTGGGCTGCATAGTGAGACCTTGTCTTAAAAAAACACAGTTGCCAGACTCCATCTCCGACCGGTTGAATCTGAAGCCCAGGGGGCAGGGCTTAGTGGTGTATTTTGGATTTGGAAACAGCTCCGTAGATAAACCTCATGGTCTGGAGCTTTGTCCCTTCTGAAAGATGTAAAGATGCCTGGTGCTTTATTGTGAGACACTAGCACTTTGAAGCCTTCAGTCTAGCACAGATCAGCAAAAGCAATCTGGACCAAGCTCTGCTGGGAGTACTGGTGAGCGGTGAGGGGTGTGGGGTCGGGGCAAGGGTACTCCCCTTGCCCCGAGACAGGTTGGATGCTCCTTTTCTGCCCCTCCCAGAGCCATGCCTTGAATCTGGGGAATTTCTTCCAGCCTGCCCAGCATCCCCCCCCCCCCGCCCCAGCTTTCCCGCCTCCTCCTGTCTGCTGTTTCGTTCCCTCCCTGCAGTTCTAAAGTTATTTCATATTTACCTCTGTTTTAAGGTCTTAGGGGTTGTTTCAAGTATTCAAACAGATTTGTTGAAAGCTTTCTGCATTGTGCCAACCCTGGGGGCACACAAAGCTTCCCTAGAGAGATGGAGCCCCTCTTACCACAGATCTTAGTGGCTAGTGTGGCAGACAGCAGAAGAAAGGCAGCCATGAAACTACCAATGAAATAAACTCCAGAGGTTTGGAGACAGGGTACAGAGAGGGAGGGAGGGAGGCACTGGCTCCTAGTGTGCAGGCTGATAGTATGGCAGTGACATCCTGGGACAGGCAGAGGATGTGCCACAATCCATTGTTAGGAGTTTTTAAGAATGCTGTAGAGAGGGAGCTGGAGAGATGGCTCAGTGGTTAAGAACACTGACTGCTCTTGCAGAGGATCCAATTTCAAGTCCCCTCACCCACATGGTGGCTAAGAACTGTCCTTAACTCCAGTTCCAGAGGATCCAACACCCTCTTCTGACCTCTGTGGTATTGCACGACATGGGTGCACTCACATACATGCAGGCAATACACTTGTACACATAAAATAAAAAAAAAATAAATATAAAAAAGTGTGGTAGAGGAAAAAAAACTATAACCAAAGATGACCCTGTTTCTCACTGTCTCCCACCCCACACAGTAGTCTTCTGTCTTTGTTCCCCTGATAGCTGGAGGAGATGTATCTGTAGGATTATAAATAGCTTTTTTGATTGAGGATGCCTAGATGCAAAGTCTCATTTTTCCCCCTAAAATGGAGAATGTTTGTTTTATAATTATTTCCCACTTACTTGGCTTAAAACTTCTAATATTACCTTTTAAAGTAAATGCTTAATATGCCAGCTTCACAAACACACTCTAATCAGATTTCATTCATTAAATTGTAAAGGCATGCAGTTTCTTTTCATTAAAGAAAAAAAAAATTCTGCCAGATGATTGGATTTTTTTCCAGACAATTTCTAGTTTGACTTGTACATATTTGCCTCTATTCCCTAGGCAGGGACAGCTGAAGCCTCTCAGGATCTGAGAAAGGGTCTGGTCTCTAAGAGTTAATGTACTTAAATCAGTATATAGTGTGTGCTATTTTTTTCCATTCTGTGGCTCAGGGTGCAGTGGTAGGTCTCAATACTAGGAAAGAAGTTGGGTCTTTCCCCTGTTTTATTGGTGGTTTTTCGTGATAATAGTATGCTCATTGAATGCCCACTTAACAACCTCGTGGGACCCTGTGGATGTGGGGCCCTGTGGACATCACTTTCCATCCCAGATCTGCCCTTGCCTTGGGTACGTGGTTTTAGGTGAGTTCCTTAATCTTCTTGAGCCTCAGTTGACACCTGTAAAGGAGGGGATCACATTTAATAAGCAGATACCTCCCAGTGAGTATGAAGAACAAATCTGATGATGCCTGTGGGGCGCTAACCGCAGCATCTGAGACGTCATTCCCAGTGTCTGATGTGGTTAATGGAGTGGATACTTCTGTGCGCTGCAGATACCATCATATCAATGAAGGAACTGAATTTGCCAGTTTGCTTTTCTCACCGTCCCAGTGCCAGTAGGGCTAGAATCCCACCCAGCTCAGAAGCCCAGGCCGTTTGACATGGGTAACATTTTATCTAAATGAGTTTCTTGACCTTCCTAAGCAAAACTGGCTTTAAGACCTAGGTGCCCAACGCATTTACTGTCTAAGAATAAATGCTTGCCACTGTCCAACTCGGCTTTTGATGACGGCTGTGTTGGTGGGAAGCTGCCCCCAGAGCAGGGTAAGGAGGCCACATTTTACAATATGACTCTGTTTGCGTCAGACACAAGTGATACTTGGCGGCCCAGCAGAGTGGAAGCAACGGGAATGATATATTTCATTACAGCCATCCTGCAAACTATATTCCACAGAGCTGGAAAGAATTTAGCCTGTGGAGCTTAGCAAGGAGGTGTGACATTGGCGCTGCTTAACCTTCATTCTTTGGAGCCAGGGAAATAAAAGTCAAGACTGAAATATAAGGAAATGAATAAGATACGTACGTGCAGGCTGGTGGGATCTGGAATACGAAGAAATATTTACATGGGCGTTCAGCATTGATTTTATATTGTCACAAATTAGTACCAGATGCATGCGTTTTCAGACAGACTCCTGAGCTGAGACAGACTGTGATTTGGACAGCAAATGGCTTTGCCATTTGGAGTAGTGTTTGATAATTTTTAGAAGTTTCTTTTTATTTTCAAAGGGAAAAGAATGTGTACTACAGACCTGGAAAACAGAACTTTCATAAATGGTAATTAATGGAGGATGCCCCAGGGAGGAAGTTCTCCAGTTTCTTTTTATAGCCCTGGCAGAAGTGATGGAAGTGACATTTTATTAGCATTGGCATCTCACGCCTGTGCTGGGAGGTAGCTCAGCCTTGTATAGCCATGTCCAATCCTGGTCGATCCATTTCCTTCAACCTCAGGGCACAGGAGAAACACAAGAGCATTTCTGTCTGGGGCTTGGGGCCTCATGTGGGTTGCATGTGGCAGGAATCTGGGATCACTGCATCGCAGAGCACATTTTCTTTCCCTGTAGTTGAAAACCGTGGCCTTTCATTTTGAATCTTGAGTTTGGTCTCAACAGCATGTCCTTATGTTACAGGCAGTTTTTCTCATTGGATGTAAATGCCTTGTAAAATAAGGTTGGGATGGTCCCATACTTCTGCATGTTCTGGAATCCTTTCTCAAAGGGTTGCCATGTGGCTGTGTGAGATGACTTTTCTTATAGTTGTCAGAGGGTCACCTGGATGGCTGGACGAATAGAGGCTCTAATGCTGGAATGCTGTCAGACTTCAGTGAGAATCTCTCAGGGCTCAGCCTGAAAAAGAGCAAGGCACTGTGAGGCTGTGGTTGGAGGATTGGACTGAGGCCGAAATGGGAGAGCACCAGGGAGGGTCCTCCAGCCACTCTGTATTTATTAGTTCCTTTTCTTGTTATTGAGACCAAATATCTGACAAGGAGCAACTTGACCGAGTTGGGGTGGGGTTGGGAGGGTTGGTATTTGAGCTCACAGTTTAAGGGTATGCAGTCCATCATGGTGGGAAGGCATGGTAGCAGGAGTGTGAGGCAGCTGGTCACATTGTTTCCACAGTCAGGAAGCAGAGAGAGATGCATGCTGGTCTTCAGCTCACTTTCCCCTTTTTATTCAGTCTGGGACCCTGTAGGATGGTGCTACCCACATTCAGAATGGGACTTCTCTCCTCAGTTAAACGTCATTGGAATCACCCTGATAGCTACACTTAGAGGTGTGTTTCCATAGTGATTCTCAATCCAATTAATAGTTAAGATTATCCACAGCTGGGCCTTGTTGTCTATCTTATTGTGACCAGGCCATAGACTCTCACATGGATGAGAAGGGTTATTCCATGTACATGGGATGAAAGGTTGAGAAAGTACAAACTTGTGCCGATGCTGGCCAAAGACTTCCCAGCTGAGGACAGAAGACCCAGAGGGCAGAGAGAACCAACACTGTGTAAAGTTTTGGGTTTTTTTTTTTGGTCTTTTTGAGACAGGGTCTCCCTGTAGCCCCAGCTGTCTTGGAACTCATTATGTAGACCAGGCTGGCCTTGAACTCAGAGATCTGCTTGCCTCTGCCTCCCAAGTGCTGGGACTACAGGCATGCGCCACCACGCCCAGCTTGTTTTTTTGTTTGTTTTATTTTTAAGCTCTCCTCTCGAGGACCAGAACTCTGCCCATCAGTGCCTGTGCATTATAGGATTATAGGAGTGCACTGCCATGCTAGGTGCTGGGGATCCGAACTTAATGATGCTTTGTCCTCATCCCTGTTTTAGTTTATAAATTGCTCCAAGTCCCAGACATAGGGTCAGCAAAGCCAGGACTCAAGCCTAGGAAGTTCAGTATTCCCTAATTTAGTATTTGTAGCAAATTTATGAAATAAATAAGCAGTAAGACTGTATTGCCAGCTAAAAAATTTATGCTAGGAATTAGAGTATGGATGATTGAAGGAAGAATTTTTCGCAAGTAAGTCAATTTACAAATATAGAATTGGTAGGGTGTTTGTGATGACAGGTATTTATTACTGTGTTTGCTGGGGGCCTGGGGGCTTCCCTAGGAGGGGGTGGCCTGGAAAGAGTCACCCTTTATTTTACAAAAGCCTGCCTTCCTAATTCCTCACCAGCCCCTTGAGGTGGGAAGGACTGGTTTTACCCTCTTTCCAGGAAGGAGGGAGCTCATGTGAGGGTCACACAGCAAAGTAAAATCATCTGACCTCCTGACTGCAGTCTGCTTTCCTCCCACAATAGTGTTTGACAGGGGAGGTCCCCCCCTGTCCGGGACAGAAAGAGTGCCTTAGCTGGTAAAATGTAAATGCTGGCTTCCTGTCTTGATACAATTTGAAATACAATCTTCCTCCTAACCATTTCTCCATGATCAAATAGCCTTGAGAATAAGAGTTGAAATTCTGGAGCTAAACTTCCTAGGCTTGAATCCCGACTTTGCTCACCTTACTTACCTCTGGTTCTTGGGATGATTTGTAAATAAAACAGGGCTGGAGAGGACCTGAGTTTGGATCCCCATCAACCAATGAAAAAAGCTGGGCACAGGGGAGGGGGGCCTGGAGAGCTGGCTCAGTGGTTAAGAGCACTGACTGCTTTTGCAGAGAACCCAGGTTCGATTCCCAGCACCCACATGGCGGCTATGAACTGTCCTTAACTCCAGTTCCAGGGGAATCCAAAGCCCTCTTCTGACTTCGAGGCATTACACAACATGGGTGCACTCACATACATGCAAGCAATACACTCATACATAAAATAAAAGTAGGGGCTGGAGAGATGGCTCAGTGGTTAAGAACACTGGTTGTTCTTGCAGAAGACCCAGGTTCGAATCCCAGCACCCACATGGCAGACCACTGAAGAGACGAGTTTCAAAGTGGATGAAGCAGGCTGGTGTCCATGCCAAACTTGGCAGTGTCCTTCACCTGGTGCTGGCTCGTGGAAGACCTGGGTTCAATTTCCTAGTTCCTATATGACAGCCAACAATCATCTGTAACCCCAGTTCCAGAATCCAACACCCTCTCCTGACCTCTGAGGGCATTGCACGACATGGGTGCACTTACCTACATGCAGATAATACACACACACACATAAAATAAAAAAAATAAAAATAAAAATAATAAATACAATATTAAAAAAAAAAAAGCTGGGCACAATAGTGGATGCCTGTAATCCTGGTGCTAGGGAGGCACAGACAGATCCCTGGGGCTCACCAGCCACCCAGCCTGGCCTAATCTGTGAGCACTGAGTCCCAGTGAGGGAACCTGCTCCAAAAAAATAAGATGGAGGGCAACTGAAGAAGATACTCCCCATGTTCATTTCTAGCCTCCACATATGTACGCACACCTATGCACACATGTAGAAGCACAGAAAGAAAGAAACTAAAACCTTTCTGAATCTTGGTTTCCTGTTTGTAAAATAACCCCAATAGTGAGATTAATGTGAGACAAGTGCAACACTCACAGACCCTCTGTATTTGAGCCAGGACCATGTTGAGTGTGCTAAGTACTTGGGCATTGTGTGCCTGGCCCATCAACTCTAACCCTGAATAAATGCTGGACATAGCATGATGCAGCCATCATTATACAGTGCCCAGCCAAAGAGGGACTTTGAAATTTTCCAGTCCTTTTGATGTGTGAGTTACGTAGTCCAAGCCTGAGAAATATGTTGAGAACTTTACCCAGTTTGACTGTCAGCAGTTAGCAGATTAAACCTGTGTTGTTTTTTGTTGTTGAGTGGACAGCTGACCAGAGGAGCAGATATTACTGAGCACCTGCTGGGTTTGATTTAATAGTCCCCACCTGGAACCTATAAAAGTGTGACAGAAGATGAGACTGAGAGGTCACAAAAAAGGAGCAGATTTTATTTCCATGTCACTCCCATTAGCTGCATTTATATCTTTAACCAACCTGCCACTTTTCCTTCCTTTCGTCTACCACCTAGCAGCAGTAAAAGCCAGGTCCATGCCCTACAGGGACCTGGGAGAGAGCCATGTTGTGTGCAGGGGCTTTACACTGAAGTCTTTCCTGGCCCAGATGGACCTCAGGCAGCCAGCCCATCCACTGGGTTATGCCTCTCAAGAGACAATAAAGACAGTTACAAAGGATGTAGTTATTTTTCACATCTGTATAATTATGATAGTAGTTAGGGAAATTGAGGGCCCTTTCTTTGTGGGCGTCTACTTTCGACATTTCTTCTTTCCTCCTTTGACCTTGCTCTTACAGCTAAGTGGCACAGAATTAACCCTTTGGAGGATGCTATCATCAGGGACAAGCCAGTAGGCTCTTGAGCTTTGAGAGGCGGTCTAGGAAATCCTTCCAGGGTCTACAAACCTTCCAGTCCTATGGACCAAGGGCGCTTTCCTAGTTCACATTTGCTTTGTTCTCTACCATTAAACTGCTTGGCCTCATCTGCTTGCATGCTTGCAGAAGTGCTGTTGGCAGGAAGCCCTTTTTTCTTTGAGGGGAAGGGCACCTTCCCATAAGCATGCATTTTGTGCCATGTTTTAAGTAGACTTTGCACCCTAGATGAGCCCCCCTCCCCACTGCATATACACTTTATCAGTGAACAAGAGATTCTTTCTTCTATGTCTGTTGATTTTGCCCCAGGCCATGGTGTGAGATACTCTACTAAACAGAATCCAGTCAGATGATCCTGACTGTGTGAGCTTATAAAAGACATCTGTTTAAGTTTAAAAATAATTAACACACGTGCCTAGACAAAAGGTTATTGCTCCTAGCAAGATTAAAATTCATTGTTAACGCAGAGGTTCTTTGTACTTGTCTCAAAAGAATCTTTTTTATTTCATCTAAAGATGAAAATTTAGGCAAAGAAAATGTTTTGGTTTTTTTTAATTCTTAAAAAAAAAAAGCATTTGCAAGTTACACAGTTACAGTACCCTTTCATGGCCCTGAATTCTCTTCTTTGCTCTTGGAGACTCACAAGGCAGGTCTGTCTTTTGCTGCTTTGATAATTTGTAAGAGAAAATTGATCTAAGCAAGAACTTTTGAAGATAGATTGTTTTTTAAATAGGGGTTTGATAGATGATGAGTAACTAAAGGCTTAACTTTAGAAATGGCAGAGACGGAGACACGGCTAGGGAGATGATAGTTGAGTAGGTAAAGCGCTTACTGGACAAGTATGAGGACCTGAGTTCAAATCCCCAGAACCCATGTATAAAAGCTGAGTGAGTTGAAATGCATCTGTAATCCCAGTCCTGTGTCATGGGGTGAGATGGGAGGCAGATGGGAAAATCCCTGGAAGCTCGTGGGCCCACTGGTCTTTATTGGACTATAAGGTAGAAGGTGAGGACCAACATCTGATGCTGTCCTCTGACCTCCACATGTGTGCCATGGCACGCAGGCCTACAATCACGAACACACACAGGCACATATAACACACAGCACACATCACACGCATACACATCACACACATCTCTCTCTCTCTCTCTCTCTCTCTCTCTCTCTCTCACACACACACACACACACACACACACACACACACACACACACACACAGCCTTTCCCCTGTCCCCCAAGGAAATGGCAAAGACATGGGCAGAGTTGTGTCTCTCAAGACTCCGTGACAGGTCCAGAACTGGGCAGCAGACCATGTACAGAAAAAGCCATGGACTGCTGCTATCGCTCTATGATGTCCCAGCAGCACCCATATTCCAGGGGCTCTGCTTAGAGGAACCTTGAGACCATCACTGTTTGAAGTCAGCACAACGCCAGGTGTGAGAAGGTGCTCAGGGCTCATTCCCCACAAACTCACCTGATGTGCTTTGTAGGACTTCTTGTGGTTTGAATGTGAAATGTCCCTCACAGGTTCATGTATGTGAATACACAGTCCTCAGCTGGGGCTGCTGTGTTGGGAGGTTATGGAAGCTTTCCTCACCTGGGGTGAGCCTTGAGTGCCATAGCCCAGCAAGGCTTCCTGATCTGTTCATAATCTGCCAAAGTGTGAATAAGCCTTGAGCTCCCACTGCTACAGTTGGAGACAGCCCTGCTCGGGTGCCTTCCTTATCTTAATAAGTTGGTAATTCCCTGAACCTGACCCAAAACAAACCCTTCTTCCCTAACTTGCTGCTCCCAGGCTTTCTGTCACAGTGAGGTGAGAGTTGCTAATAGAGGGGCATGTGCCCGGTCAGTTTGTCATTCTGAGGTTCCTCTGTTGGTGAAAATTCCTTCTATGAGGTCTACAGATGGCCAGTCCCAGTGGTGTACACCCTGCCATCCCAGGTGCTTGGGAGGCCAAGGCAGGAGGACTCCCTTTGAGCCCGGGAGTTTGAAGTCAACTGGGCATCATAGCAAGACCTCATTAAAAGAAAATGCTGCTTTGAAGATATAAAACCAATAGTAAATCTCACTTTGGCTGTCATGTCTTGCTCATCTGCCCCTACAGTGCCTGACTGGTGCTTTGTGTGAGGTGCTATGTTCCCGAGAGGTTGTATCTAAATTGCAGTCGTGTTAAACATGAATGTTGATTCAGTAATGGTATCATTGCTACTTTGGTGCACTTACTCTTTGGGTGGGCTGTCTTCATCTAGCCATTCATCTATCCAGATTTCTTTAACTCCGGCTGGGTGCCAGGCGCTAGAATAGGCTGAGGTGAACAGCAGCCCTGCCTTGAGTACTCTGAGGACTAATGTCTGTGTGTTTCCATGTGTGTATACAACACTGTGCTTTGCTCATGAGTTGCTCTCTTTTTCATTTAAGGACTACTTTGGGACTGGAGAGATGGCTCAGCAGTTAAGAGCAGGGTCCACCGCAAACACATGGCTGCTTATAACCACCTGTAACTCCAGTTCCGGATGATCTAATGTCCTCTTTTGGCCTCTGCAGGCTCCTGAACACACGGTACACATAAACACACAGGTACACACACATACACATAATTTTTTTTTTAAATCTTTAAATGCTGCTTTAATTTTTTAAAGAAAAGACCATCTTGGGGCTAGAGAGATGGCTCAGTGGTTAAGAGCACTGGCCGCTCTTGCAGAGAACGTGGGTTCGATTCCTAGCACCCGCATGGTAGCTAACAACCATCTATATAACTCCAGTTGCAGGGATCTGACACCCTCTCCTGATGTCCGTGGGCATTGCATGACATGGATGCACTTACAAACATGTAGGCAATGCACTCATACATATAAAATTAAAATTTATAAAAGACCATCTTTAGGGAAGGGGAGGGTGCTATGGATTGAACTCTGGGCTCACACATGCTAAGCACATGCTGTACTACACATACAACCCCAATCACATTTTTAAAGTACCAGGCAAGCACAATGTGGTAACACATATCTATCCTAGCACTCTGAAAGCTAAGAAAAGAGGTTTGCAAATTGGAGGCCAGCCTGTGCTACTTAGCAAGACCCTGTCTCAGAACAACAAACACAAAATCCTTTGTGTTTGTAGGGATTCTTGTGGTTTGAATGTGAAATGTCTCCCACAAGAAAACAGTAAGAAAGTTCTTACTTTTGTAATATGGGAGTGTTGTGGTCTTTTTAAGGCAGACATTGATGGCTTACACAGTTAGCTGTTTGAGGTCCCAAATCGTTTCATGGACCTACAGCTAAAAGGAGACACACCCATTGGACACTTATGCATTCATTTTTCCCAGGACATGTTTATTAACCTCATGTGTATGCAAAGGGCTGGGCATAGATGGTCCAACAAAATGTCCTTGCTTTTCACCTTCAGGGAGCTTACTTTGGGGCGGGGGGAAGCAAACCAAAGCGACAGGGGGAAGTAACAGGATGAAGTGCTTCTGTTGGGTGGAGTCAGGGAGACCTTTCGGAAGAGATGCTTTAGGTTAGTGCCAGCTTGTGAGAAGAGAGGAGGAGTGAGTGGCGAGAACGAGCATGTTTGGGGAAGTAAGCGCTCTCAGAGGTGTCTACAGTGGGAGAAGCAGACAAGGCTGGCCCTGCCCTGCAGACGTCAGGACTTCATTTACAGCTGTGTGCACCACCACATCCAGTTTTAGGCTGTGCCGGGGATTAAACCCAGGCTTTGTGCATGCTAGGCAAGCATGCTATTAACTGAGCCCAGCCTCCGTGACATTTTTTGCAGTGGGTATGTCCTGGGCATGAAGTTTAGCTCTTAATTGGCCTATTCAGGAGACTGACAAGCAAGGGAGGATGGCAGATGAGGTGCAAGTGGACAAGCGTGTGGATGATTTGAGGTCTAGTTAGAGACAGGACAGTAGTAATGAACCAGGTAACTGGGGAGGGGAGTCAGAAGTAACTGCTGGGTTTGTGGCCTGTCTTCTCGGGCATCAGTGGAACCCTGAGGTGGGAACAGCCTGAGGGAGCTGGTTTCACTGGTGGCATGGAGGAGGCTGAGGGTGCAGGCGCCTCTTGAAGATTGAAGAAGGCATTTGTGACAAGGAGATTGTAGGATCGGGCTTAGGTGTCACCAGGATGTAGATGGTGTTTTAAATTCAGGCTGAGGATGAATTCACTCACAGAAAGGCAGCAAGTGGGAGTGTCTCATATTGGGAAGTGGGGTGGAGGAGACAGTGTAGCCACTCCAGGGAGCAGAACCAGCCACCTGTGCTGTCACTATGGGGGGGTGCTGAGGGGTGGGGGGCTAGGAGAGGGCTGAGGATGGAGAAGCAAGTATAGGATAGCATTTGTGGAGTTCAAAGAGGGAGTAGCATAAATGTGGCAGCCTGGAGGCATGAGGGAGTGTCTACTTGAGGCTGGCAGGTAAACAGCTTGATTGGTCCTTTAACATGGGACACAGGCTGTAGTTATTGAGCCCGGGGTTCCCTTTGGACAGGAAAGAGGGGCTTACATCTCCTGCCTACCTCTAGATGTAATACGCATATTCTCCTTAGTGTGCATTTTCTTTAACGAAATTTAAAAGCCGGGGCTTGGGAGATGGTTTAGTGAGTAAAGCGATGGCTGCACAAACATGAAGTCCTGAGTTTGGATTTCTAGCACCACATAAAGTCAGGCATAGTGATGCACATATGGAATCCCAGAGATTGAGAGACAGGTGTGTCCCTGGAGCTCACTGGCCAGTCTACTTTCTCTCTCTCTCTCTCTCTTTCTTCTCTCTCTCTCTCTGTATCTCTCTCTTTATCCCTTTGAGACAGGGTCTCCCTGTAGCCCTAACTGACCTGGAACTCACTATGTAAACCAGGACTGGCTTGAACTCACAGAGATCTGCCTGCCTCTGCCTCCCAAATGCTGGGACTACAGGTGTGCACCACCACGCCCAGCTGAAAAATGTATTTATTTTTATTTCATGTTTATGAGTGTTTTGCCTCTCCCAGGCCTAATGCCTCCTCCCTGTAATCCCAGCACTCTGGAGGCTGAAGCATGACGATCACAATCACAACTTTAAGGTCATTCTGAGCTTCGTTAGTGAGACATTAGTTCAAAGTGCGTACACACACACACACACACACACACACACACAGAGAGAGAGAGAGAGAGAGAGAGAGAGGGAGTACCCAAATATTTAAAAGCAAGTACTTAAAAATGTGAGTGTGTAGCTGTATTCTTTAGGGTGCTGTTATCGCCATTCTCTTGGTGCAAAAATTGGGGTCCGGAGAGCTTGTTAGATGCACCTGAAACCCCCAGGTCCAGGAGGTTATTATGCTGGTGTGGGGTGGAGGTCTTTAACCATCACACATGACATCTTGGGGTTCCATGGCCAGCGTGAGGGGTTTTCATCACAAGGAGATGGAATCGTTTCAGGAACTTTCCCCCTTGAGGTCTCTGAAGGCCTTTTCACTTCATACCACCCAGAAACAGCGTCAGTAATGGATTTTGCTTGTACGTTAGGGTTGGACTGACTCGTTCCTTGGGTCTACATATGCCAGTCCTTTGTTACTGTGGCTTTTGGCCTCTGCGTACTTGACCTAGAAGATGCCCTCCCAGGAGCCTCACAGCCAGCTGTGGGTGGTAGTGCTTGGGCACCTGTGTGCTTTCTTAGCATCTTGGTCTGTGCTGCCTGCTGCAGGAGTAACAGTGAGGTTCTTCTCCTGTCGGGGGTTAGCTCAAGACCGAACTCCTGAGAAAGAGCAGTTTGGTGCTAGGAAAAGAGATGTATCTGTGTTCCAGAAATTGCCCTGTGCACCTGAAAATCTAACTGAGGAGAAAGAGCAAACCAGCATGATGTTAAAACTTACTTTCTGGATCATTCAAACATTGAAAAATTATAATAAAATAAATTTGCCATCTTTCAACCACTTTTAAGTGTACAACTCAGCAGCATTGAATACATTCATGTTGTACAGTCTCCAAAACTCTTTGCATCTTAAAGAACTGAAGCTCTTTATTCACCCAGCAAACTCTCCTGATTTCTCTTGGCCTAGCATTTTCAAGAGTGATCTACGTGTAGCCTACCTATATCAAAGTCTCTTTTATTTTTTAAAGCTAAATGATACTCCATTATATGCCCGTACTACTTTTTGGGTATTCATTCACCCATCCTCAGCTGAGCCTGGAGCTCACCAGTTTGGTTGGCTGTGAACTCCAGGAACCCACCTGTCTCTGTGTCTCAAGCTCTGAGATTACCTATGTGCACCACTATGCCTGACTTTTTATGTGGGTGCTGGGGATTCAAACTCAGGTCCTCAAGCTGGCATGGCAAACACTTTACCAACTGAACCATCTCCCCAACTCTGCTGGTTGTTACCATAGTAGTGTCTACACATACATGTATGCATAAATACACAAACATGTTTATATACTATAGTATGAATGCATCACTTTTTAATACTATGTATTTTTTTCCTCTGATACATAAGAAACAGAAAAAAAAAACAAACCAAAATTTGGACTACCCATAAACCTAGCATCCAGAAGTGACCAGTTATATTTTAATTTGCAGGAAATTCAAGGCAGCAAATGGCACTGGTGCCAGTGCATCCATGCACATGTGGATGGGTTAGGTGCTGTCAATGATAATATATTTTGTGTGTGTGTGTGTGTGTGTGTGTGTGTGTGTGTGCGTGTGTGTGTGCGCGTGTGTGTGTTCCTTTTATTAATGAACGGATAGACCATCAGCATCCTCATTTACTATGCCCCATTCTGTATGTGGTGGGGAGTGGCTGCATTCTTGGGAGCACATTGGGTGCCTGAAGTGGGAATGACCTACAGAGTCTGTGCTGCACATGGCTTCTCTGCTGAGTGTCTTAATGGAGGGGGGGGGGCGCTCCTTCTCTCTCGTTTCATAGTAAAGCAAACCAGGAGTAGGAACTGGCTTTGAATGACTTCACCAGGAGGCAGGGAGATGGAAATAGAAACCAGATCACTCATTCCTGCCCTGTGCCTGATTCACCTGATAGGACTTGCCTCAAGATCATTATCTGCGGAAATTATTTCCCCTAACCTCCTGGGAGCACACTGTAATTTTTTTATGCTTGCTTAATGGTAATTTTGATTCTGATTTTTCTTTTTCAATTAAATATAAATGAAAACTTCCCAGGCTGCTTTTGGAGACTTTGTGGGTCTTTCTTTACATACGACAGAATTTTGTGTAGCCACATCACTAAGAGAACTGGGTCATGACAGCTGGTTCCTCACTGTCCTCACCTGTCCTGTGGAGAGTCCTCAGGCTGTGGACCAGTGTTTTCAAAGCTATTTGGAAATTTAGGGTCTATTTTATTTACTAGATGCCTCTCTGTAGTTTTATTAGCGTTTTCAAAATGCATTTCAAAAGGACTAAAAGGTGCCATCCACGTGAAAATCATATTGGTTAGACTGTATAGATTATAGTCTGTGGTAGTGTTAATCTGGTACAGACCCTGTTGTGTAGGGATGCAGGTACCCAGTCCATTTCTGCACTTAGAGCTACCCTTCAACCCCATGGAGAGGATAAGCTAGTAGCTCTGAGTGTCATCAGCCACTGGGAAGACAGAACAGTGGACCTCCTGTGGCTGCCTCTCCTCTTTTCACATCGGAGGCTTCTCTGCCACCCAGGGACAGCTCCAACCTCGAGGCAGCTAATGGCACTGGTGCCAGTTTGCATGAGAAAGTGAGATAGAAAAACAAGTGTGGAATTCATACCCCAGTGTTTCCCACAGACCATTATTTCTCATGATAATGGTGCCCCAGAATTCTAGGATTGAAGCTGCCTCCAGCCCAGCCCAGAATTCTGAGGTTTGTGTTTTACAACCCTAGTCATGTCTTCTCACTTGGGTAAAGCTTAGCCTCCCTGAAGCCCTTGGTGAAATAACTTCGCCTTGAAAATAAACTTTGAGGTTGAAAGTAAAAGAGCTTACTTTCAAACATGGCAAAAACAGCCCGAATGAGCTTTTTGCTGCTTTTGAAACAGACTTCAGGAGGATGACATGAATTTGAAAGGAGCAGAAGGGGACAGGTGTCCTGTCCCTGGAGTAAGTATTGAGGGGGTTTGAAGTAGTGTGAGCCTTAGAGGCTCTAAGGCACCTTTGAAAACCAAATGTTTGCAGAGGTAGAAATGCTAATTATCTGCTGTGATCATGGTACTTATCAAACTATTGCACTCTTAACCTAAAAATATGTGAAACTTATATATTACAAAAAAATCCCTGGTCGTCCCCTCATGATCAGGACCTGGTCCTCTGTGGGGTCATAGACAGCTGCCTGTAGGGTAGATGGGTCATGCCTGGATGACACCATGACCTTGGTCTGCCAGCTAACCCAGCATGGGTACACAGCCGTGAGGCAACAGGAGAGGCAGCAAGCTGTGTGAGAGGGTAAAATGCCAAGCAGTCCTCTGTCCCAGCCAGCTACCTCCTCTGGAAGATGGACTGACATCCTCCTGGGTAGAGTAAACTGCTGATTCCAAAAGAGGCAAGAATGTGTTCCTTTGAAGACCTTGGACTTCTCCCTGCCTGCCATCTCATGGTTCTGAGGCCTTGGACAAAGTCAGTGCCCTGTGGGAGCTTTGGTTTCTTGTCTACAAAATGGGATTCAAGATGCTGTAAGAATTCAGTGTGGAGCCATCTGTAAAGCCTGTAGTCAGGTACCTGGTGTAAATCATTCCTCAAAGGAACCAGCACAGGTAAACTAGGGCCTGTCTGCATTTGATCTGTGCTGACATCATTCCTAAGACCTCTGGGCTGTGTGAAGGATTACCTGACCACGTGCAAAATGAAGTCTCCTTTCTGCCACACCTCTCTTCAGGCCTCTGAAGGGTTTGATGGACAGGATTACTTCTGAGCCTTGCCTGTGTAGGCATTCCAAGTCTCAGGTGACCAGCAACATCTCCAGTCCATTTATGGCCTTGTGCTTGCTATTGCTCTAACAGCTGAAGCCAGACTGCTGGGTTTTATGAATGGGCTCTTGGTGATTACAGGCCTTAAATCTCAGAGCCAGTTTAATGGGCATAATTCAGCATCAGAAAGAGCCAGGCACATCCTGATGTGCCACAGCCTCAGGTTCAAAGAGCTTTATGAAAATCTAGACAGAGCTTGGGGCCAGAACCAGAGGGAGGGGCTGCTGTGCTTTGTAGAGCTAGGGTGGGAATGGGAGCTTGCCCACTCCCTTACAGATTAGATTCTGAGTGAGGGTGGAGCTGCTGCACATGTGATCTGTGTGCCTAGGCATGGTCTCCCCACCACCTAGTGACCTCTAGGGTTCATCCAGCACCCAGGAAGTCTCTGGTTTCCAACTCCGTGTCTCCACCTTGGGCTAGACTAGAGTCCTCCTCCTTGTTCCTATAATACCCTGGTACATTAATCATTGCACTCCCCTTTTTTGGATTAACTCTTATTGTGCCTACTGACCAGATTATCCATCAACCTTGAATCCCTGGCACCTTGTAGTGAGTGGGTGCTTAGTAAAGGAAGGGTGGCTGACTGAGCAAAGAATGAAGAAAAGTTTTAACTCCCAATGATTTTGTTCCAAAGTGGTAGAGGGTGGGGGTCAGGGGATAGTGGTACATGTGCCTTGACCCTTTCTGTCTACATGCTATTCTTGTCTAAGAAGCCTGTATTTATTGGTGCCAGTTTCTTGATGAAGCTTCATAAAGTCCATTTTGGTACCCCTGTTTTCCCTTTGAGTAAATCAAACCTTTAGTAATTCACCCATTTTCCAGAGAAGAGAATAAGTCAAACCTTTAGGAATCTACCCATTTTCCAGAGAAGGGATCTCATCTTTTGCTGTTGCCTCTCAGCTTCCCCCAAGATCCCTGCTATTCTCTGAAGCTCTGGAGCCTTGGCCTGTCCCCATGGCTCATAGACAAAGCTTCCACTAATAGGGGACATCCATCTGCTGCCTGCACCCCACTTAGGACATGAGTTCCCCATGACTCCGTCAGACTCACATGCCTGCAGAGCTTACCTGCAATCCAAGCCCTGGCCTCTTAGTATTGACTGAAGGGTTGTTCTTTTTTAATGCTTTCAAGTATTTTATTTTTAAATTATTTGATGTGTATGAGTGTAGTACCTACATCTATGTAAGTGTACCTGTGCCATGCAATCCCCACAGAGGTCAGAAGAGGGCATCAGATCCCCTGGAACTGAAGTTACAAATGGTTGTGAGCCACCATGTGGGTGCTGGGAATTGAACCTGTGTCCTCTGCAAGAGCAGTCAGTGCTCTTAACCACTGAGCCATCTCTCCAGCCCCTTGACCAAAGTTTTAACCATTGTCTAGAACTGTGTTCATCCTGGGTCAAATACTACCTAGAACAAGGACTGAGTCTTAAAAATCTTGGCATGTCTTCAGATCAGCAACACCTATGACTGTGGCAGTGCATTTGTGGTGAGCAGTACTGACTCTGGCAGCTTGCTTAGCCACACAGTAGAGTCAATTCAATCTAGAGCCCTGCCTTTCCCAACCCTATTTGCTAACCCAGTGGACACCACTTCTTAAATTACAGTAATGGTTTCTAGTCTTTTCTGGAATCATTTGGTCTGCCAGAAAAGAGAGGAAAATGAACTCATGGGCACACACACACACACACACACACACACACACACACACACACGAGACATTAACTTTAGAAGCTCACAAAACCCCTAGGAGGTCCAGGGACCCTGTTTAAAGAATCTCACCCTAAAGAATGACATCAGACACTCTTAGGAAAACAAATGGTACTTGATCACATTTATTTTAAGGTACTGCTTTACAGTATATCCCATACCCTCTTGGTCATTAAGAATATATTCTGGGGCTAGAGAGATGGCTTAGTGGTTAAGAACACGTGTTGCTCTTACAAAGGACCAGAGTTAAGTTCCCAGCACCCATGTTGGGTGACTTATAACTGTCTATAACACCAACTCTGGGGGTGCTGATGCCCTTTACTGGCCTCTGTGCACCTGCATGCACACACACGTGCACACACACACACACACACGAACACATAAAATTTTTTTGAGGAATATATTCTTTTTTTTTTGTTGTTCTTAGCAACTATGGGGTATCACACCAAAGCCCTAAAACAAAGAGGCCTTTCAGATCTCTGAGATGGACTTGGAGTCCAACTAGAAATGTAGTTATGTGTATGCAAGGCAGTTGCACTAATATATCTTCAGAAGGTTCTTAGCAAGCTGTTCAAAAAATTAAACTGCCCTGCAGATGCTGATGGAGCAGCACAGATAGTGTATGGTCCTTTCTCTTAGGTGACTGAAGAAACTCATGGGTTCCTCTTCTGAAAACCAGAGCAGGTTTGGGAGAAAGACAGTAATGTGCAAAGAGGTCTTCTCCTGCATCCATGGAAAAGGGACTGGGAAAGGAAAGGAGAAGTTCCAAGGAGCCTTCCTGCTTGCCTGACAGGGTCAGAGTGAAGGCAGAGGTGCTGGGTGATGATGTTCTTCAGGCAAAAGGCACGGGGCGGGGGCATAAGAGATGCTATAGAATCTCTGCAAGTCCTGGGCTAGCCCTAAGCTGTGGACAGCTTGCTCATATCTGTGATCCTCAGTTCTAACCTTGTGCCTGTTATGGAAGACTGGATCTTGAGGAGCCATTAATCCCACAGTCTCCCTAATCTTGTGCTCCCACCATCTAGCTCTGGCCTGAGCCATTTGTTCAACCTCAGTCTATACAGCTCCTGTAAAAAGAAATTGAACCCCACCTATATATAGTTTCAAAGTGGAGCTCTGGAGATCTCAGCAAGGGCTTTTGGAGTTCCACAAATGGTTGATTCTTTTTCAATATATGCTTTTTTCCCTAACATATTTTTGTAGGCACATAGATTTTATAGATATATGTAAATATTTTAACAGCTTATTGCATTACACTTCGCATGCCATCTGTTTACTAAAGGCCAATGGATGCTACCCGAACTGTACATTCACAGTTATGCAACTATCCCTGTCTAGTTTTGGAAAGTTTTCATCACCCCCTAAAAAAAAATTTGTCATTGGTGGTCCCCCCCAACCTTCTTCCTGATCCCCCCCCAACCTTCTTCCTGATCCCTATCCCAGTCCTGTGCACCCACTAATGTCTGCGGATTTTCCTTTTTATACATTTCATCTCAGTGGAATCCTGTGTTGTATGGTCTTTGGTGACTGGCTGCCTGGCCTTAGCATGAATGCTCTCAAGGTTCATGTTGTAGACTTGCTGGTACTTCATTTCTTCTTATGGCTGATTGATATTGAACTTCATTTAACCATTCGTCAGCTGATGAGCACTTGAACTTGTGTGAATAGGGCTGCTGTGAGCATTCATGTGTAAGTTTTTGTGTGGACATATATTTGCATTTCTCTTGGATTATATCAAGCAATGCAATAATTGATTATATGAAGTATCTGTTTAACATTTTAAGGTATAATTTACATGTGTGTATGTTTATGTTTATACATATTTGATGGTTGGTTTTAAATGTCAGCTTGCCACATCTAGAATCACCTGAGAAAGAAGCCTTAACTGAGGAATTATCTAGATAAGATTGGTCCATAGACATGTGTGTAAGGGATTGTTTTGATTGTTAATTGTGTAGGAAGACCCAGCCCATTGTGGGTGGCACCATTCCCTAGGCTGAGCTTTGAACTGTAAGAGTAGAGAAAGCTAGCTAGCCAGCAAGCAAGCAGATACCATGAATGCATTCATCTATTTGCTCTTGACTATGGATGTGATGTGACTAACTGCTTGAGATCTGCCTTAATTTCCCTGAAATGATGGTCTGTAACTTGGAATTCTAAGCCAAATAAACCCTTTCTTCCCCAAGTTGTTTGGGGGGGGGGGTCAGGATATTTGTCACAGCAACAAAAATGAAACTAGAGCATGTATATTGCATATAATATAGTTTTTAAACTATATGCCTAATATAACACTGATGACCTGTGCAGAAATTACTTGACTATGTACTAGTTAGCTCATGCTGCCAGCGTAAGTCTATTTCATGCAATTAAATTTCACCTTTCACATTTACTAAATTGAACTGGTCCTAAGACGGTTGAAAATGGTTACCATAGGCATCTATTCATCTGTACCAGTGGAGATTATGTTCCTGCTTTACAACCAGGACAAAAAGAAGCAAATTAGATGCTGAGACTGACCTTGCACGTGAAAGGTCATTCATGTCCCAGGTTCCCACATTTGTTTAAATATCAAAATAGCTTCACTGCCCTAACCAGGGTTGAGTCATAAATAAATATTACAGCACTCACATTTATAAAATTTGGAATTGTTCAAGGTGTTTTCTACTTTGGAAATTGTAAGATTTAGTTTGTTGGGAAAAGCATTTGACTATTGAAAGGAAGTCATTCAAACAACTGACCACTAAGTTCCTCCCTTTGGTTTTTTACCACATCTTGTATGACTTGAGCTTCTGCTGGCTTGATGAAGATTTTGTGTGTGTGTGTGTGTGTGTGTGTGTG
>NW_008350388.1:101398-136498 GCF_000622305.1 Nannospalax galili
TCTGTGTGTCTGTGTCTGTGTCTGTGTCTGTGTGTCTATGAATGTGTGGAGGCCTGAGGTTGATGTCAGGTGTCTTCCGCAATCATTCTGTACCTTATCTATTGAGGCAGGGTCTTTCACTTGACCCAGAACTCACCAATTCAGCTCATCTAGATACCCAGCTTGCTCCAGGCGATCCTTTCTCTGTCTCCCACTGTCCTAGTTTGTTTCTCCATTGCTGTGACAAAATACTCTGACCAGTACAGTCAGGTCTGTCACTGCAATACCTCACTCCTGGTACCAATTTCTCTTCTGGTTTCTTTCCTCATTGCTATGACAAAATACTCTGACCACTACCAACTTGGGGCAGAAAGGGTTTATTTAGCTTACATATCCCAGGTCACAGTTCATGCGGGAGTCCAAGGTAGGAACTTGGGGAGGAACCTGGAGTCAGGAGCTGTAGCACAATCCATGGAGGAATGCTGCTTACTGGCTTTCTCCCCTGGCCCCTGCTAAGCCTGCTTCCTTATGCAACACAGGCCCGCCTGCCCAGGGGTAGCACCACCCACAGTGGGTTTGGCCCTCCCACATCACTCAGCAAGAAGATACCCCTCAGTCATGGCCATAGGCCAGTCCAATAGAGGCAATTCCCCAACTGAGGCTCCCTCAACCCAGGTGTGTCAAGTTGACACAAAGCCATCCAGCACACCCACGTGCTGGGATCACAGTCCAGCCACTATGCCCACCTGGCATTTTATGTAGGAGCTGAACTCTAGTCCCCATGCTTGCATGGCAAGCACTATCTAGCACTGAGCCACCTTGAAAGAGAAATATTAATCTGACTCAGTTACGCCCATCTTTGTTTCTCTTCTCCAGTGTTACTATGGAGTTGTTCATGCTGTGCTTAAGGATTTACTGGACATGTACTGTGTACCAAGTAATATGCTAGTCACTGAAGGGATTCCAAAAAAGGGAAGACAGACAGATACCTGTAGTTTGGTTGGAGGTAAACAGACAAAAGATAGTAAGAATAAAGTCCTCCAGTGTGTATTTGGTTTTATTTATATTTCCAAATATGGCAAATATACCAAGTGTTACAGGAATTTAGAAAATGCCAGGGACATCTCAGAATGGGTGGCACTGTGTTGTCCCTGAGGATGAAGTGGCATTCTAGTGGATGAAGGAAGGATGCTGCCAATTCTTTTGAACTAGGATTTAGTTACCTAGGGCATCTTTTACCCCTAAAGCCACTCATGAGACCAATAACTCATTCAGCTGTGCCTGTGTGTTCAGCTTTCAAAAAAAAAAAAAGGATTACATATGAGAGGCCAGCGAAAAGCAGGCATTTTTCAAAAGAAAGGAGTCCCGTACACCAGGGCTCTGGGTAGAGAACGCTAAAGATGAGAAAGAAGCAGCAGTTATTTTCTCATAAAGTTGCTGTTCAAGGTGGGCCATGGTTCATCTGAAAGACTCTTAGAAAATACAGATTTGCCGAACCCCATCAATCTCGAATTTGCTATAAATAATTGCCTGCTGTTTCTGAGCTGTCAAAATCCATTGCTGCTGAAGGCCTTTCAGAAAGGTCAGGCTGGAAGCCAAGGGAGAGACAGAGGGCATTTAATGCTGGTGTCTTTACCAAGAGCGCCACCTGCTAAAGGTCCCTCTGCTCTGCCCAGCCCCCCTGATGGTGCTAATTAGCTCCTGTGGACTTGTGCTTCCCCTGCCCCGCCCCCACCCCTGTGCCCTGGAGGAAGGGCGGGAGTACTCCCCTCCAGGCAGGATCTGTCTTTCCCTCTTGTATATCTGGTCTTTGTGCAGCAGTCCCCACAGAGCTGGGCACAGAGCATCTTAATTTTGCTTTCTTTTTTTCTTTTTCTTTTATGTGTATGAGTATATTGCCTGCGTGTGTGTAAGTGTGTTCCCATGTGGAGCAATGCCCACGGAGGTCAGAGGAGGGTGTGGAATTCCCCTGGAACTAGAGTTATAGACAGTTGTTAGCCACCATGTAGATTCTGGGCACCAAATCCAGGTCCTCTGCAAGAACAGCCAGTGCGCTTAACTACTGAGCCATCACTCCAGCCCCAGGATACTGACTTTTTAAATCAACACACCTGCTTCTCCTGGTTTCACTCTTTGGCACATTTGATCAGCATGTGCCCTATGACTACAACAGGGGCTCTCTCCTGGATGAGGGCCTTGTGTGACTTAGAATGCAGTCAGTGGCCCTGGGCCAGCCTCTTGATTTTCTGATACTTCAAAATGTCCCAGCAGACTGGGCAGACACCTTCAAAATGGCACAGTGTGCTGTTTCTCTGTTTCCTGATTCCCTCACCAGTCCCCTTTCAGAAGATTTAAATTTGTCCCAGAGGAAATCACTATGATCTCCCCATGTGGTGCAAAATGCCTTTTGTCAGATTTGCAGGGCCACCATGGACAGGGCAGCCTGAGGGTGATGGTTGGGGGTAAACTGGGGGATGGATTCTTGGCCAGTCCTGCTAACAGCCTGTTTTTAAGTATCTGGAGGTACTGGGATAACCTTACTCCTCAGTATTCCAGGATTTGACAAATCTGCTGAGAACTCTTGAAGCAAGAATAAACTCATTCAATCAAGAGCTTTTTGTATTATCTGCAAGCATTTAGAATGTCCCTTTCTTAACCTGCCTAGAACAATACAGAAACAGATCTTATTTGAACAAGCCAGTTGACAACTCTAGGTGCATTGATTTTTACTTTGACTATTTTTTGCCTGACTCATCAGCAGGAGAATTTTAAAAAATCAGATTTTAAGTCGGTTGAAACCCTAATCCTTCCTTTTCTTAAAAAGGAGCCTGTTTTCCTTCCTTTTTGAGGAAGATGGCAGTAGCTTTGGGGGATTTTGATTCTCTATGGTCTGTGTTCTGGTATGGCTCTCGTTTCAGGTGAGTTTGGTGGGCCCAGGAAAGAGACTGGTGTGTGCAAGTCCGCTGTGTGCCTGCCCTTTGCGCAGAGGCCTGGCAGGAGGGTGTTGGCCTGACTGGTTCTGTGCCTAATGGCCCTGCCCAGTCAGTGTGTCACTGTCCTGTCAAATATCCCAGCTCTCCTGTCTTAACAATCTGCTGTTGCTAGGTGATCAACAAGGGGTTATTAAAGGTTCACCAACACCTTTAATGAAGCTTAAGGTCTATGGAAAGAAACAATAGTGAATGTGTCCTAGACTGAAGCTAGGGCTATTTTCCTTGAAGACCCCATGTCCTATATGCTCGGAAGTGATTTGACTTCTGCTAAGAAGTCCTGTGGAATTTTGACTTTATAAAGTTTGCAGCACATGAACAGTGGTAACTTACTTTGCTGAGTATGGAGAGCTGTGGCCCTCAGTGGTTTAAAACTCATGGAAAAAAAACAAGGAACAGTGTGATGTTCGAGGTGCATTTTTGCTGTATGAGAGTCTAGTCTTTGAAAACCAGTATTTCACAAAAGATTCATGAGTGATAGTCTTAGGTTTATAAATAGCTCTGCACCTCAGGACTACTTTAAGCAGCAGTCTTCCATAGTAAACCAGTGGCAAATGCCATGTTTTGGCATACTAGAACCTTTTCTGGCAGAGCAAAGAATATGTCTGTGATGTAGGAGTGCAAGAGCCAGGGTGTGAGGCTTGTACTCAGGAAGAGATCTTCCCACATTTTACAGACGGGTTCCCCAGCTGCAAAAGGCCTGCTCTGCTTTCTAGGTTAGTGAGACTCAATGGCTGGGAACCCTGAGGTCCTGAATCTTTAAAAGTCTTATGTGAGTAAAGGAGACTGAGGCTACAAGCTTCCCTAGTCTGTAAGGTAGAGGTCGGACTTCATAGTATCCAGCCCTACCACTTCCCCACTGAGCAATGGGAAGCTCTCCAAGAGTGAGTTCTGGGTCCTGAGGAACAGAATGGAGGCTCACATGTCAAATGGTGTTCACTGATAATTGTATATAGAGAAACATTGTTTAGAGAGTTGGGTGCCATTCGGAGAAGAGTTCAGGATTACTCATCCACCTAATGAAGGACTTCTATAGTCAGCCAGGCTTGGTTGAGAACATGCTGTTTGCAGAGCCTGGTCCCTCCCCAGAAGTGCCCAGGAAGCTTTCCTTGGGCAGTCCACTGTCTAGTCTGATTCAAGCTTGTCATGAGAGGGAGGTTGGTCAGTGGGCTTATGACACAATACTAAGGCAGATAAATTACAAGCTTGTGGGTATCTTCAGAATACACTAAAATTTTATTTTTATGATTTTTTGGTCATAATAACAGTCTGAACAGATGTGATCATCACATCCACAGCTTGCTTGTCAGCTGTAATTCAGGTCTCTTCCCACAGCTGTGAAATGATGACTGCCCTCCAGTAGCCTGACTGATAGCCAGAAAGATTGGGGGCCAGGATTCCATGTAGAAAGACAGAACCTCAGGGCAAGTTGTCTTTGTGAGCAGAGGTGACCCACCCAGTTGTACCCTAAGGTCCCTTCCTGTCTGCTGAGTTGATGTTTCCCTCCCAGAGAAAAGAGACAGGCCCCTTGCGCTTCTTGTTTTTTGGGTCTAACATGCATGTGCCCTGTATTTCATATACCTACTTATACCGGAAAGTCATCTGGTCTCTCCCTAGCCTCAGCTCTCCAGGCTCAGTGGCCTGCTTTCCTTTGCTTGTTGACCTTTTTAAGATCATTGTGCAAGGACGAAAGAGACAGATTATTGCTCAGGGCCTGGCTATAATAACTTCCATCCTGAGTGTGCTGATGCAGAAGAGTAAGGTAAATAACTGGAGTGTCCGGGTGGCATGTCATTTGCCCGTGACCAAGGCAAGATGATGGTGGTGACCACTTTTAGTGGGATGGCCCATCCTGCTCATTAGAATTCCCTGCTGGCTTAAAAAGAAATCCCTTCATTCAGCCAAACCCATTCAAGTAAGGCAGACTCTGGAGGCAGGCCCAAGTGGTAGCCTTTCCAAGGGCGTTCCAGCATGCAGCTAGGCTCAGTGAATTAGCCTAACTTAGCTTGATGCTTTTACACTAAGGACACAGATAAGGCCAGGGGTCAGCTTCTAGCACATCATAGCCTGGTCCTAACTACTCTTCAGTCAGGGCTTTCCTCTGCAACCTCCACTGCCTTGCCGTGCCCTCCCCCCTTGATCACCTTGTTCCACTGTACCCCAAGATGAGTCCGTACTAGCCTGACTAGTCAGGCACAGCAGGGCTTCGACTTCCTCTTACCCTGCCCAGCATACCCTCCAGTGCACGCTGCTTACCTCACTAAGGAGACACTAGCCCAATGTCTCCAAGAGACCCATCAAGGTACCTTGGCCACTCATGGCCATTTCCATCTTCACTCTCCTCAGAGTCACTGTCTCAGAGTGTCTTCAGAGTCACTGCTATCCAGGATGAAGACAAAGCAGTCACCAGGAGGCCTTTCAGAATGGTCAGGCCACGGAGCCCACGTTCCCCTGGGCAGTTACTTTGGATGGATGGGCCCTGTTCCTGCCCTCTTGATGGGGCCACTGGCACTTTTGTTTTTAAGACACTTTAGGAATACTGATCCTGGGTTCTACTCTTCCAAGTCTCTGCATCCTAGTCTGTTGACTGTGGTTCTCTTCCCTTCCCCCATGTACAAGTGTTTTGCCTCCATGTATACATATATGTTGTGCTGGATAGCTTTAGTGTCAACTTGACTGACACACCTGGGTTGAGGGAGCCCCAATTGGGGAATTGCCTCCATTGGACTGGCCTGTGGCCATGTCTGTGGGGCATTTTCTTGATTGTTGAGTGATGTGGGAGGGCCCAGCCCACTGTGGGTAGTGCCACCCCTGGGCGGGTGGGCCTGTATTGGATAAGAGAGTAAGCTGAGCAGGGGCCAGGGGAGCAAGCCAGTAAGCAGCATTCCTCCATGGCCTGTGCTCTAGCTCCTGCTTCCAGGTTCCTGCCCTGAGTTCCTACCTTGGCCTCCCTGATGAACTGTGACCTGGGAGATGTAAGATAAAATAAACCCTTTCCTACCCAAGTTGGTATTGGTCAGAGTGTTTTGTCACAGCAATGGAGAAACAAACTAAGACATATGTGTACCAGAAGAAGATGCGGGAGCCTCTGTGTAGGTGCTGGGAACCCAGCCCAGGTCCTCTGTAAGAGCAATAAGTGTAGTTTAAGACTGAACCATCTCTCCAGCCCCATAAATGGTTTTATTCGAACAGTGCCACTATGTCCATCTCCAGGCCCCTGGAGTATACAGTGACTGCCCCCAGGATGATCTGTGAGTGCTTAATGATGACTGGATTGATTTTGTCCTTGGAGGTATATTCAGTTATGCAGATGTACTGTCACGGATCACAGCTCCTTTCTTGCTCAGAGTCATGCGCTCAAAGCATAGTGTTCCAAAATGAGTCTGGCTGCTTTCAGGAAGCTGGCTGACATGAGCATTAAGTGGGAACCACAGTGGAGTCTCAGTGTGGCCAGAGTTGAAGGTCTTGGCTTGTAATTATGAATCAAGAGGATAAACCCTAAGTGCACGCTTAGTCTGTTAGACATAGGCACTTGAATTTGGTGACATCAGAGCATAATGCTTCGGTTTGAACCCTGCTGGTCTATTACTGAACGTCTGCTTGGTTAATCAGGTAGTGTGCTATTTTGATCCATGGCTAAGTATTCTTTATCAGCCACTAAAATGTGCAAAGACTGGTTAACTGTATCCTGCGATAAAGAAATGGCCAGATAATGTGCTTAGCCTAAGAAGCAAATTGCAGGGTGAAAGTGACTGGTTAAGTTGGCTGTCTGCCCTTAGCCACCACATTCACACAGGCTTCCTGAGGGTAGAAGGTGAGGGGAAAGACGTTACTACATATCTTGGAAGGATCTAGCATGGTGGTAAGGGGGGTGGAGATGAATACTACCACACCCTTGTGGCAACAAACAGGTCCTCATCTCATCTGAGGAAAGACAGGCATCATCATGGCACCATGTTACAGTTTCTTGATAATGACTAGTAGTTGTTTCTGGATTGTGTATCTCCATCTCAAAGAATATTCTGTCTGGTTCTATTCATTGACAAGGGAAGTACATCCACTGAATTTAAAGGAACAGGTGACCATTTAGGGGTTTTCCCCCCTTTAGAGAATTGAAGCCTTAAGAGAGAGTGTGTGTGTGTGTCTGTCTGTCTGCCTGTCTGTCTGTGTCTCTCCATCTGTCTATCTCAGTTGGGCTGCTGTAACTAATGGCATCTAAATAAATTAAATTTACCTTACAGTTCTGGAGGCTGGAAATCTGTGATCGGGCTGCTGGCTTTGTTCTGATGAGAGCACTCTTCTAGATTACAGACTACTGACTTCCACATGTCTGTGTGAGGCAGAAAGGGAAAACTCTTTGGGGTCCTTTTATTGAAAGGGCCCTAATCCCATTCTTGAGGGTTCCTCCCTCATGACCTAATTACCTCCCAGAGTCTACACTTCTAATATTATCATACTGGAAATTAGGATTCCAATATGAGCATTTTAGGGACCACGGGAACATTTATTCTGAAATCATGCATGTGTGTGACTCTACACTTGTTCAGTCCATGAGGAAAATATCTAGTGTGCTGTTCTTCAAAACCACAAGTTCATGTAACAGTATAGAAGATATATTCTAATTTGATTATATTCCAAATAATAAGCACCGTTCTTTGCTGGTGTAGGGAGATCCACTCTAGTTACAGCTTTTCCATAGGGGCACCACTGTAATCTATGCTTTTATGGACAGGCTTGGCATTCTAGGGCAAAAACCTACTCTGGATGATGGAGAAGCTGGGGATGTGGTGTTCCTAGTTCAGTGGGATTTATGGATGCTCTCCGTGCTGCCATTCTGCTCCTAGGAAAGTCTCAAAAGATGATGAGACTTGGAGGGTTCTAATGGTCCTATTTCTAATGGTCCCATTTGAATGCAAGCCCCTAGAAAAAAGGAATCAAGCTTGGCAGGCCTTGTGCCCCAGCAGGCCAGGCCTGAGTGACACTGGTTAGGTGGGCAAACATGGGTGTCTTCAGAGGATGAACCTGGCTGGGCTTTGCTGGGGCCTGGATTGGGCAGGCTTGCTGCTTGAGTGGTGACCACAGAGTTTGCAGGGGACCTGCTCAAGGCAACTGTGGGAGGACCCATCCTCAAGTGGTACAATCACTGCATCATCTGATGGCTCATTCAACAAAGCACTATTCATTGGTCACCTGAAATGAGCCATCTGATGGCTCATTCAAAAAAGCACCATTCACTGGTGCTGTTCTACAAAGGGAGGCTCAGAGAATGAGAGACTTGGTTGAGATTTCTGGCATCTGAAATTATACATTTATTTCTGCCTGTGGCTATGTTGTCTCTAGTGGAAGTTTAGGTATGCACACTTGTTGTTTTACTTCCAATTTTAAAGGCCCAGAATGTTCCCAGAGATACACTCCTTTTCCATTGTTGAGGAGATGTGAGTGGTAAAGCAGGGCAAGGAGGCTGGGGTGGGCACCAACTCTATAGGTGGCCAGAGCACCAGCAAGTCTTTCTGCTCCCCAGAGTGCCCTGTCATAGATAAATATGGACTTAGTTACATGTAAAGTGGGTTCAGGTGTGGAACAGGAGATCGACATTTTTGAGTGACTATCATTGGGGATTGGAAAAGAAGGTCAAAGCTGAACAGTCAGACTTTTTATTTCCTTTTTTTTTCTTTTTCTTTTTTCTTTTTGAGGCAGGGTCTCCCTGTAGCTTCAGCTGAGCTGGAACTCACTATGTAGACCAGGCTGGCCTTGAACTCACAGAGATTTGCCTGCCTCTGCCTCCCCAGTGCTGGGATTAAAGCCATGTGCCACCATGCCCGGCCTCTATTTCCATTTTTTAAATTTTGTTTTTATTATTTTCAATTATGTGTGTGTACGTGTGACTACAAGTGCCCCTGGAGGCCAGAGGCTTTGGATCCCCTGGAACTGGAGTTACAGGTGGTGTGAGCCACCTGACATGGGTGCTGAGAACCTATCTCAGGTCCTTTGCAAGAGCTGTATACTCTCTTAAATATTAAGCTATCTCACAAGTCTGGTTTTTCTAATTTTATAGAATGAGAAAACAGAGACTCAAGGATTAAGGTTAGCTTTTTAAGGCCCCATCCTTGATACCTAGGCATGCCCTTTTGAATAATCATGCGGCTGGGGGTAGGGGGAGAGGGACACTTGCTGCTGAGAGATGCAGTGGGCTAGGGTTAGGGTGTATTGTATTGTTCTAATCCCAGCCTGGGACTCTGGACCAGCCAGCCCCAGCACTGGAGAGACTGGACTTCACTTGCCAGCTTTCTTAAGGATTAACTGAGACTTCAAAGACACTGTCTTAACTGACAGTATAGATATGCATGGTTGCAGGATGCTATCACAGGGGTTTAGAGACCTGAGTTCTTAGAATTAGTGTTTACACATTGATGTGCTGTTCCCTAATGGATTGACTACTTTTAAAATAATTTCTGTACCCCCTTACCTCCCCTTTACATCATTCCCAAGTAAGACCATTGTGTCTCTTACAGGCCTCACTGACCTTTGGGGACCTAGCAGTACTGCACAGATGAAAGTTCAATGTTAGTTAACTACACAGTAAAGCTGTAGATCCTGTGGCCGGTCCAGCATGTCACCAAGACAGAGGCAGTACTGTTGGGAAACTAGTTCATGCACAGATTGGTGAATGAGGATCTGCGAAAACTAGCTCAGTTTATACTGAGAGAGAAACAGAATCAGGATATATGAAGAGTGGTTTTTTGTTTTTTGTTTTTTTTAAAGGATTTGAATATTAGAAGTTAAGAAAGGCTCTTGGAAAATTGCCAAAACCATTGAATAGGTTGTTTTTTTGGTTTTGGTTTTGGTTTTGTTGTTTTTTTTAAAAAGGACCTTCCTGGTTGTTTTATTAAAAAGTAAAATATAGCCAGGCATGGTGGCACACGCCTTTAGTCCCAGTACTTGGGAGACAGAGGCAGGCGGATCTCTGAGTTCAAGGCTAGCCTGGTCTACATAGTGAGTTCCAAGCCAGCTGGGGCTACAGAGAGACCCTGTTTCAAAAAGAAACCCCCTCCCAAGTAAAACATAGAGCTGGAGAGGTGGCTCAGAGGTTAGGAGCACTGGCTGCTCTTAAAAAGGTCCTGGGTTCAGTTCCCAGCACCCACATGTCAGCTAACAAGTATCCTTAACTCCAGTTCCAGGGGACTCAACGCTGTCTTCTGGCATCCACAGCCATTGCATACATGCAATGTACTTACATAAATGCAGGCAAAAAGCATTCGTGTTTTTTACATAGCACATAAAATAAAAACACAAAACAAAATATTGGAATAGTTCAAAATTATACATACATGCACACTGAGAGAAGTAATAAATAAACAGAAGCTACATCTTTGTTCTTTAGAACAATCTAGAACATGGTTATAATTAGCATGCTCTTAACCTAAATTTTGTCAAACATAGTAAACAAATCAGCTTTTACATTTAGCTTCATTTTCTTAAGGCAAAGATGCTGTCAAACTTTTCTATCCACCCTTCTCCCCCAAATCATTTGCTCTCAAATGAATGATCTTTATTCAAATGGGTTTATTTAATGTCACCACCACCCATCCCTGCTCCATCTATACAAGATATTCTGAGTTAACTAGGACCTGTTCTTATTTCAGCCTGGCAAAGAAAACTAGATTGAGGGGGTTTTGGCAGGTGGTATGCAATTCCGTGGCAACCCAGTAAAGTTACTGTTTTGTACGATCATGCTGAATATTTATTCTCGCCACTTTCTGAGACTTATCTGCAAAGAATGATTTTTGTTTCCAGTTGCTTTTCAAATGGCATGGCCTTCCTGAGACTGTAACTTTTTAATGGCATCCTAGTAATTTCAACATTTTTAAAAGTAAGGTTAGTCAGTGAAATGCTTGTCACACAAGCATGAGGAGCAGACCCGTGTTAAAAGTTGGGAATTGTGGCATGCCCCTGTCATTCCTAGCACTGGAGAGGTGGAGACAGGAGGGTCCCTAGAGCTCATTGCCAACCCAGCACAGCCAAATCCATAAGGCTAGGTCCTATGAGGGACCCTTAGGACCCCATCTCAAAAAATAAGATGGATGGGCTCCCAAGGAACAGCACCTGAGGTTGTCCTCTGCCCTCTACACATGCATGCCCACATGCACCCCCATACATGAAGACACACATACGCATAGATATACATACACAAAGTTTTAAAATGTTTTCAAAATTTAACATTTATCAGTTGCCTAGTTCAAAGCACCGATGTTTGAATTCTCAATATTATTACTAATGTTGAGAAAAACTTCACAATGCCCAAGTTATCTTGTATATTACAAGAAGCAACTTTTTTTTGTCTTGTGGAGGCAATTGAAGTTTGAAATGGGTCATCCACTTCTGTAATCACTACAAAGAGACCCTGTAACCACCAAGAATGTTCACCATGTGGCAAGGCAGCACGTGCTTGGCATCCCTCAGCGTGGAGACACAGCAACCTCTTTAAAGACAGCTTTTTGTCTGACCTTGTACTTTTGTTTTATTTTATTTTGTTGGGGGCGGGTACACAAGTGTCACAGTGCACATGTGGAGCTTGGAGGACAACTTTGTGGAGTCTCTTCCACCTTTACATGGTTTCTAGGGATAGAACTTGGGACCCACTGAAGTGTCTCACCAGCTCCTTGTTTTTACTCAATGGATTTTTATTTTTTTCAGATAACTACAGATGTACACAGTTGTTTGATCAACTTTGACCATGCTGGACTAACTCATAAGTTTTTTTTTTCCTCTCTCTGCAGACGTCGCCTCATCTCCCAGAGATCATCTTTGGAGACCCTGGAAGATATTGAGGAAAATGCCCCTCTCCGGAGGTAAGTTCCCTGTGATGTTAACAGCCTGTAGAACGTGATTTTTTTTTTAAGTTCTTGATCTTCAAAATTAAATTCTGAAAATGAGCATCTGACTTTCAGGGATGGTAAGAATTCTGTGTGGAACCCCAACCCTTAGGACACTAGATGTGGAAAACTAGAAAATCCTAATAGTGGACTGGAGTAGCCCAGTCTGTCTGCACATTTGGTTGTGTTTCCCCTGTGGTTATCTTTTTGGTTGGTGTTTGTTTTGTGAAGTGCTGGGGATAGAACCCAAGGTCTTGTACATGTTAAGCATATGCCATACCTCTGAGCTGCAACCCAGCCCTCCTTTTTATTTTGAAAGCTGCTGTTTATGGAAGCAGAGCCCATGTTATCCCTGGTATTACATAGCAATTAAGACCGCCCCCTTCACTCTCAGCAGGGGAAGCAACCAGATCACCTTAGAGGTGACCATGACGTCACTCCCTAGCTAGTTACTGGGGAAACCTAGTGAAGATAGTTGGAAGGGCTCTCTTGGGTCTGAAAGCATTCCATTTTCTAATCCTCTGGATTGGAAAAGTGCTGGTGAGGCATGTTTTTTGGATGACAGAGTTGTCTCTGCCTGGTGGCTTCCCCTCCCCTAGTCGTCCTCTCTATTGGCCACCATCTGTGCAGAGATCCCGCCAGACCTTCCTTCTAGAGGAGAAACCACCCACATGCTTCTTGTATCCTCCCTACAGTTCATGATGGTTGGAGGAAGGTGTGGGGCTTAGCCCAGCCGAGGGAGCCAAGGCAAATGGGGCAGATGCGGGGCTTCCCAGGAACTGGGAGGCAGGCAGCAGGCAAGAGGGCCCTTGCAGCTGGGAGCTCCCCTAGACTGGCATCAGCTCCCCTTGAACCTGCATCTGCACACAATGTGCTTGACTCCTGGCCAGGACTTGGCCTCCCTCTGGAGCCTGGGAAGTGCTACTGTAGAGGGCAGAATGTTACTCTGCTGGGGTTCCTCACCTGCCTGAGAAGAAGAGGACAGAGCAAACCCAGACCTCAGGTTTCTGGATCTGGTCACTGACATCATCCCCCAGAGTCAGGGCTGGACAGTCTGATCTCCATCCACATTTGAAGTCTTTGGAAACATACAGAGTTCCCGGAAGCCCCATGGGATGAATAGCATGGAGCTAGCTGGTACATGTGCTGCTTTGGACACAAATGTTTGATGAGGCAATATTACATGTCAGAAGAAGCCATTTCCCTGTAAGCACACACACCAGCTCCATTAAAACCTAAGTCCCAGCTGGCTTCACTCCAAATCATTGGAGAGCGTGGAGGACAGGAAGCAATGTTCTCAGGTGGTGACAAGTGCTTTGGCCTCAGAGCAGTAAGGTCACCTCTACCCAAGGCTCTCTTTCCCTGCTTACGGCTGACAGGGAAATCAGTGAGGATTGCTGAAGAGTGCCTGGTGCTTAGGGACTTTGAGAAGCCACAGTGTTTAAGACTGTGTAGCAATGATGGGCAGAAGGGCTCTGGGCAGTCAGGATAGAGGTGAAAAATGCTCCCCCCACCCCACTGGAGTTCAAGACAGGGCTGTTGTGTCCCCAGGAAGGTCGAAAGCTGAGGAGGATGTGGGTGCCCTGTCAGCCCTGAAACCTCCGCTTACATTATGGCCAGACTGGCAGATGAACTTATTCTACCTGAACTATGAGTTCACACACATCTAACAGTACTGCACTGAATTTCAAATAATCTGCTGTAAATATAAACATTTAAAAAGAATCAGAAATCAAGGATGTTTTTAAAGTCTTTGTTTCTCCAGACAGCCTTTTTTTTTTTTTTCAAGTTCTCAGGGCTGGTGAGATGGCTCAGTGGGTAAGGACACTTGCCGCCAGCCCTGATGACCCTGAGTTTGATCTTGGGACCCTTGTGGAAGGAGAGACCCCACAGCTTGTCCTTTGACCCCTACATACCTGCTGTGGACACACTTCTCCTTCTCCCTCACATGCAAACATAACAAAAACATTCTCATATTTACTTAGAAAAGTGCTTGTTCCTAAGAAATAAAGTGATAAAGGACTAGGGGTGCTATTTTGGGAGCTTAGGACTCCCTTAGCATCAGAAGCACCTCAGTTTATCCATCTGAAAACTGGGAGGGTCCAGCTTGACTGCAACAAGGACTTTCCCGTAGCAGGAAAGTTTCAATAATGACACTGAAGTGTTTTGGGAACTGTGGGGGTGGAAGGCCATTAGCCTAACTTAATTTTAAGCTTAGCACATAAAACAGCCGCCTCCAAGGTACCTGTGAAAACTTCAGCATAATTAAGTGTATCCTGTAATCAGTGCTAACAAGAAAGAGCTAATCTTTCATTGAATTAGTTTTTAATTTAATTCTATCCTAATTTAATTTTGCAGCACTTAAAGTGTATCTTTTTAAATGAGTATTTACATGTTAATATACACAGCTTTGAAATGAATTTGGTCTTTGCTTAACCTGCAGTCTGCATCCTGAGACCCAGGATTCCAGTTTCCGTGGCAATTGTTGCTAACGCCACAGTTCTCTTAAAGCATGTCTTGGATCCCCTAGTGGTTTAATTGGATGCTTTTTAAAAAGCAGCACAACAAACAGCTTGCTGAGGAAAGGGCTTAGATTAGTAGGGTGTACAGTTAGAACTAGGAGCTGAAATTAAAAAACAGGGCTTCTGTGACATCATCCTGCTAGGAGTCCTCCCTTTATCCTGCACATCCGTGTGTTAGTGTTTCCTCTGCCCACCCAGAGCACCAAGAACGAGAGGATTTTGAGAAGTTTTCCACCTGCCTGGTGGTCATCTGGTATCCCAGGCTTCTGAACATCTCTACCAAGTATCAAGAGAAACCTTGATTTCTCTGCTGCAGATAAAGCAACCGTTAGCGCCTGTCCTGGTTCCTGAGACTGCCCACAGCTGTTAGTTATTATTACTGTCATCGCCATCCGAGGCTTGCATGCACAGCCACCTGTGGCTGTTTTGCAGGTTTCTAGTCCCTGTGCAGGCCAAGGAGTGTGGGTCCCTCTGTGCAGGCCCCAGAGGCAGGGACCAGCCTGGGGTTGTTCCCTGAACCGTCATCAATACCTACTTCCCAGAGGTGGGAAAGGGAAGAGTCAGAGCTTCCTGAGGTGGCAGGATCTGTGAGTTCACTACCTGCAACCCGGCTGGCTCCGAGCCTGCTGCCTCTCGGACTGACTGGACACTCAGGTTTGGGGGCAGAGTGTGCAATGAGGACATTCCTGAACCTTTGCTTGGCCCATCCAGAAACTCTGGAGGCTTAGCTTTCTTTATGTTCGTGCTTTTGGAGATTCTTTCCTTGCCAGCAGCCCCATGTTTCCAGAACCTTCTGTATGAAACAGTTGGAAAGCTTAAGTGGCTTCTAGACTAAAGCAGTCATTCTGGAGCCAGAATGAGGGCAACTTGGGGTTCTGGGTCTGTTTCCAGAGAGCAGTCCCCCAGAAGGCAGAGGAAGGCCAGACTGACAATCTGGGTTTGAAAGTGTGTGTGTGTGTGTGTGTGTGTGTGTGTGTGTGTGTGTGTGTTGGGAATGAAGCTAAGGAACCCCATCTATTGTTCTGTTTTGCACAATCCCTTCAGGAAGTGCTCTATAAGCCTTCAAAAGAATCTTCATTTAGAACTAAGAATGTAGAACCTTTCATGAAGGAGGGCTGCTGTTTTGAGACTGGAGGGACTGGGAATCACAATGCCCCCTTTGGAGCTTACGGCCTATTAATACTAACACTCAAAGTTTTCATATGAACAAGTGTATGCATGTGTGTATAGATACATTCACTTGAATAAGTCACTTGGCAGTGTGTGAAACTCATGTATGTACAGTGTCATTTAGGCCTCGCAGTAGCAGCGTGAAGGATTGGGAATGTTAATAGTCAGTTGGGAGCCTTAAGTGGCCAACTGTGAAGGCTGCAGCGATTTAGGAGGGCTGTGGGCCTCTGATGCTTCTGGCTCCACTGTAATGGACAGTGATCAGAAGTGGGGCTTTCCTCTTCTGGACCCACAGCCCGTTGAAGAACTTTTCCCAGTGAAAGCCACCAAATACTCATCTGATAGCATGCCTTTGCGTATGCTCACATTCACTCACTTCATTAGGATTCATCCGGTGATGTTATGATTTAGGGTACTCTTTCCTTTAGATAATACATTGTGTTCTGTACTCTAGGAAAGGGCTTCCAAAAAGGCTAGCCTCTACTACAAGGGTAGATGGGGGGGTATATCAGGCCTGCCCCCACCTGGAGAGTGCTCTGGGGAGAGTCAAGATTGGGATTTCCTTATAGTTCCATAAGCCCACCTGTTCCCCAGTCTAGTTCCCACATGTGCCCCTTGCCCCTCTTATAACTTCACCTCCACTGAGTCATTACCTTTGCCTGAAGCCTCTCAGGTAGAACTGACTGCATTCAGATGACATCCCAGCCCAGAGCTCAGTGTAGGCTTTGGGAGCCTGGGTACTGCTTTTCTGGAATGTGCTTTTCAGAATATGAGATCATAGGTATCCACATCCCATGGCAGGAGCCCATGATCAGAAAGGTTTTAAATAGAAATGTCACAACTCCCTTTGTCAAAAAAAGACCACACTACACTCTGCTTGTTGGGATTTTTGCTTCAGTGGTAATGATGCCTGTGTAGTTTTTGTAAGCTAGAATTTACCAGGAAACTTCAAAAAGTGCTCCACACAAGTAAAATTTCTTCAGCTTGTGATTTATCAAAACAACAGCATAAGCAAGTACTGCCTATTCCGAGAGAGAAAAAACTGAAGCCAGGTCACTTTGGTTCAGTAGGTGTTTATTTAGAATTTATTCTGAAGTAATAAAATGAAACAACAGCTAGCTGGGTCTCCAATTCTCATTCAAATTTAAGCTGTGACTTCTCAGGCAGAGTCAGCATTTGGGGCAACTGTCCAGGTAATTCAGGCCAAATTCCTGTTACAGAAGAAAAATGATTCTGGGTTGTTTTTGAACTGAATTTTCCATGTTATTCCCCAAGCCCCAAATCCTTTAAATTACAACTTTCTGCTCTTTTTACCTATGTTGATTCAGGGTCTTTCTTTGTAACATGGCAATGAAGAATAATGTCCTTGGAATCTGGTTAGGTCATGTTATTATAACTGGGGACCATAATTTTCATAAGCTGGCCTTTTGGAGACTCATAAAATATTATCGGTATTATCAAGGAAGTTGTCTGTCATTGGGATTTTAAAGCTTCCTCTCTGCTGCGTTGTTTTCATTGTCTGCAGACTCCTCCTGCCTGCTGTGGGTGACTCTAACCATTTGTCTGGTGTTTTCCTTCCTGTCTTTGTGTGGAGATGTCTCAGCTGTCCAGCAGGCATCTGATTGTGTTTTTGAAATGACTCTTTTTCTTTTTCAGATGTCGAACTCTCTCAGGTTCACCCAGACCAAAGAATTTTAAGAAGATTCATTTCATCAAGAACATGCGGCAGCATGATACCAGGAATGGCAGGTACCAAATCAGCACGAAGCTGCTGGCCAGGGCCGGGGAGGGAGGGGCCATTTGATGGCCAGAGCTGAGCAGGGTTACTTCCTAGATAGCGCCACCCCCACTCTGGAACCACCCCCACTCTGGAATCACCAAAAGGAGAGCCAGTGTGCTTCAGGCTTCTCAAGAGCTTTAGACCAGCAACAAGCTGAAATTTTGATAGCGTGCAAGCAATGTTTTTTTTGTTTTTTTGGGTTTTTTTTTTAGCAGAAAACTTTGAACAAAAAAAGTTGCTTTTGCTTTGTTTCTCTGCTTTGTTGGGTTTGTTTTCATTTTTCACCCACACTGTCTGGCTGAACTTGGCTTTGGGCACTCTTTTTAGAAGAGTGAATCTAGATTTTGCCAGATGCTCTTTCCAAAGTCTGGTTCAGGGCCCTGGGCCTGCAGACATCTGATGGAGAGCTTGCTTTCTCTATCCCTTTTGAGAAGCACCATTAAATAATAATTGTAGTTGAGCTTGATGTCCTTGATATTCACACTCTCCAAGAGAATACATAGATTATAGTCATTGTTATCACCATGCTTGGGATTGAATGGTTAAGTCTGTTCATCTGAGTCCAGTGGCTACAGAAACACAGCTCTGAGACCTCTGGCCTCCTGAGTTCCCTGACCCTCAGGGACGGTACCCGCCAGCTGATATGCTGTCTTAGAGCAGAAGTCCTGCTGCCAAGCCCAGTGTGTTCGATCTGATTTCTAGAAAACCACAAAACCCTACTAGTACTCTCCTGTTCTTACAAAATCAGCGTTGTTGAGAACTCTATCATTGAGACTCCATTAAATCCAGTGGTCACGTGGTTCTGGCAGTGGAAAATATACTTTATATCCTATATAATAACAGTAATGATTGAGTTTTTAAAAGGCCGGTTTTCTTGACATTTAGACCTATTTTTTTTAAGCCTTATCAGGACAAAGAACATAATTTTATAACAATTGTGAGGGTTTCAGGATAGCAAAATCAAGGCCTCCAAATAATTTTTATATATTTTGAGTATAGCGTTTTCTGTTAAAGTTCATCAGCTATTTGTTAACTGGAATACACTAAATTTCTGTTTTTTACTCTGATGCTCCTTGTCAATTCAAATTCTGCCACATTCATTGCATCACCATTTTTGTTACTTTCAAGACTGTCATTTTTAGTCTTTATTTACATTTGTAAAGGCTTTTTTCTTTCTATAATCTCTTTAACCATAGCATAAACACAGAAAGGCTTTAATTCCTAAATAAAAATTAATGACAAAGCCAAAGAAATGAGCCCAGCCGAAAGAAATCCACCTCCAGTCCTGGCTATCCAGGGTACAGAGTCAGAGAATTAATTCCCTGGCATGGTTAGGTAGTGAGTGGATGTAACGAATGAAAGATTGGATTAATGTGATTTCAATACAATACAGAGCTACCTCCCCACACCCCAGCCAGGGACAGCGTGAACAGTTACAGTCCAGCAAGACTGCAGGGGCAGCAGTTTTGATGAGGAGCTACATACGAGGGGGTATGAGGGGCTCTCAGCTTCTGGAAAGAGTCGGGACTGGGTACTAGGGTGGGAACTACAGCTGTGAGGACCATGGGCTGTATAGTCAGGCTCTACCTGCCCCAAGGCAGGGTGTGAAAGGGCCAGAGAAGCTCACCTTCCACCTGGGATTTATTAGCAAGAATTGAGGAAAAGGAAGAAAATGGTATTTCTGAGGTGACAGAAGGAAACTGTGGTCAGGAGCTGAATGGGAAGATGTGGCCCAGCCCTTCAGAAAGGAGAGCTACAGCTTTGCCTGCGGGCTGCCAACAGCACAGTGGAATCTCCTGCCATTTAGGTGAGCTGCAGGCCCAGCTCTAGTAGGTAGAGGCCCCAGTTATGTTCCCCAAGGGAGGGTCTGTGTGATGGCTAAGGTCTCTGATGCCTTGCCTCAGGAGTGGGAGGTGAGTGTGTGGCTTCTGGGACCCCTCAGGTTCCCTCCAGCCCGAGCTGGTTCTGTTGCTGCTCCAGCATGGCACATGCCTGCTCACAGCTGGGCATAACTCCCAGATTTCTTGTAATTGCTTTCCAACACAGCCAACATCTCCATCTACAGGACAAACCCAGGGCTCTTGGCCCTTCTGCCCTAAAGACCCCAGTGAGGAGGCTTCCTTGTCCCCTAGACTTCTGACAGTGTGATAGAGGTCCCACTGTTGAGGATAGTTGGCATCTCACTGGGGACCAGAGAATAGCTCACAAAATGAACAGGGAGCATTGACATGAAACTCTGACCTAACCATGAGTTGGAAGCACAATCTTGAGACAGAAAGTGGGGAAAGGTACCCTAAAATTGAGAACCAGTAAGGAGACACAGTATCATAGCCCTGGAAAAGCAAAACAGGTGAAGAGAACTAAACGGCCTCATGACTGATAGTATCAAAGAGGCTGCTGAGAAATAAACCTACAGGTTCAAGGTGGCTCTGTGCTCCCTACTGAGGAATCGGGTCCCTCTGTGATATTGGATGAACCCCAGCTGGCCTCTAAGGTGGATTTGGCACCTCAGATAGACCACATGGGTGCCATGGCAGGTTTCTATTTGGTAAAAAGCATGTTCATCTGTGTAGAATCGGTGATTTCTGTGAGAGGGCTTTGCATAGGAAGACATGCAGAGAAACAGAGTCTAGCTGCAGGCCTCCAGAACTAGGGAAGGCTGAAAAATAAAAAAAGGCCATTCCCTGACACAGGTCACAGCCTCTTAGAGACCGAGAAAGTGAAGCTCTCGCCTGAGCTGGCACCTGTGATTAGGATATTGCCAAAGGGATGAGGAAGTAATGAACATCAGGAAATGATGAGCCATGTTGACTGGGTGCTTTCTGGTGCCAAAGGACTTGCTATGTTTCGCTTCATTAGCTCCGTATTCAACGGGCTAGCCAGATGTGGTGATGTGTACCTGAAATCTCAGCATTTTGTTGGGGGAGGACAAGTGAATTACAAGTTTGAGGCCAGCTTGAGCTATATAGAAAGACCCTTTCAAAAACCAAAAGCTGAGGATGTAGCTCAATGGTAGAGCTTTTGCCTAACATACACAAGGCCCCGAGTTTGATCCCCAGCACAAGAAAGGGGAAAAAAAAAAAGCTATTAGTAAGTGTATGTTGAACACATGAGTATAGATAACCTTTTGAATGAGTTTTAGTGTTCAGAACTAGAGCTCAAGGAAAAGAATCAGAAATATGAATAATCAGGGTCACAGCTGAAAGAGATCGTCAAACTAGTTTTCCCAGCTCAGTGATAGAGCACCTGCCTAGCATGTATGAGGCCCTAGGTTCAGTCTCCAATACTGAAAAATGTAAAAGGAAAGGAAGAAGAAAAATAATCCTTGTAATAACTTTATGAGGAAGACATTACCATCTTGTTTGTAGTAAACAACAACATCCTCCTGCAAAGATGTCCACCTCCTATCCCCATGCCTGTGAGTATGTATAGTTCTATCATCACAAGGAGGCTTTGACATTGCTTATGAGCGAGGCTTTAAAAGAGATAACAGCCACTGTACTCGCAGAGCCCCTGAAAGTAGAAGAGGGAGGCAGGATGATCAGAGCAGGTGATGTGATGTCACCCTCATCTGGCCTTTGGCTGGCTTTGAGGATAGAAATGGGGCCACGAGTCAGGGAGTCCAAGTGGCCTCCAGCAGCTGAAAGAGATCATCAAACCAGTTTTTCCCAGAACCTCCAATGGGAACCAGCTCTGCTAACAACCTGCAGACCTGCCTGGAGTCCCGATCTCCAGAATTAGAAGATAATAAATTTGTGTTGTTTTAAGCCACTAACAGGTTAACACAACCATAGGAAACGAATACATTGGTTAACCCTGGTTAACAGAGTGCATACTGGAGAGAGGGAAGTGGGAATTACATCCAGGTATCTGACTACAGAACCCGTTCTCTTCATCACAGGAGTAGAGGGTGGAAATTCATATTCTGTACCATGGCAGGCTGTGGCATTTAGAGAAAATTCTGTTGAATTCTGTCTTCAAAATCATTAGAAAAAGAACAGCTTAATAAAAATTGTAAGAATATTATGAGGGAAACTAAAGTCTAGAATGATCTAAATGCTATTGAGAAGAGAAATGGGGCTGGGGAGATGGCTCAGTGCATAAAGAGCTTGCTGCACATGTGTAAGGAGCCGAGTTTGGATCCCTAGCACCCATATGAAAAGCTGGGCATGGTGATGTGTGCCTGTATCCCAGGACCAGGAAGGCTCCTGATGTCAACCTCTAACCCTATACATGCATGCACATGGGTGTACACATGTGCATACATAGACTGCACACAAAAAAGAAAAAAAACTAAGACCTTTAAACATTGCAGATGGGATTATAAAATTGTTCAACTTCCATGAGGAGTAGTTCAGCACTTGCTTAAGAAGCAGTGTGTAAAACTGTCATGAAGTTGCACACTTGCAAACCGTTTAACAGCATGTTCTTGTTACATATTTTTTTTTCACGAAAATAAAATAACAGAGCACCAGCAATAGCTACAGGCTTTAAAAGCCATGTTCAGGAGAAGGATGTACTTGTTGAGGTTGATGATACAAAGTCAACAGAGGTCAGCTGCTGACCTACTTCCAGCCTCTTCAAGGAGAGCTGGAAAGCATAAACACAAGGCAATGAGCCAGCCACACAGTAGGTGCTCACACACGGAGAAACCAATAGAAAGGCCTTTTAAGTGAATTTCCATCTCAGGACTAAATGCTTGGAGTGGAAAGAATTAAAAAATACAAACGATTTTCAATACACCATGGAGAATTTTTTTCAAGTTCTAAGCCTAATGCCAGGCAAATGTTGCCTTAAAGTCAAAAGGACTCTGCAGTGGTAGCAGAGTGAATTTTAATTATTGGGCTGGTGAGCCTTGGGCTGCTTGCTGGCAGAGATGGGGAACAGATGGTTTGTGTTGGTTTTAGAAGAGAGCGTGGATGTTGCTAGCTGGCCACATGAGTTTACCAAGGAGAGTCTTGTTAAATTAGCTTCATTTCCTTATTGATGGAATAACTAGGTTAGTAAATTAGAAGACTGCTGTAGACATTGCATTTCTTGATTTCAGCAAAATGTTAGGCTGTTCCTCATTACCACAGCTCCCAGTGAGGGACAGGGGTTGTGGAGCCTAAGAATCTGCAACAGCTGCGGCTTCTTAGCCAATCACCCTTAGCCAAGGTGGGCTGGAGTAGAACAGCACATGGTTCCTGGTCAGCTTGGTCTCTGACCTATAGCAGAGATGGGAGGAAAAGGTGTAAGTCTCGTGGTCGGCCCTCAGAGGACCAGAGCAGGGAATGTGCAGTACAGATGAGGACCAAGGTGCAGTTGTTTCATCAGTTGGAAGTGCTGGGCCCAGTTCACTGAGAGAAAGCTTAGCAAGAACAAATTTAGTTAGACCCTTAGTTATGATGGAAGAGACTTCATGTGAAAAGCTGTTGGCACTGAGGTGGACAGCAAGTTCCATCCAGGCTGACATGTTGACATGAAACAATGCAGGCTACATTAGCTTGCCCTGATGGAAAGCTAGCCCCGAGAAATGCATGGCTTTTGTACCCTATCAAAGTCAGTCCCAACTGTCAATTGTGACTGGCATGATTGTCCTGTCTTAGGATGCTGGACTTATAACAGGATGGTCCCGTGGCAGTCAGCTTCCTGGGATGAGTCACGTGTTCTGGATAGCATTCTCAATTGTAGGGTTCTGACTTTCTTTTTCATAGACCTTAGTTCATTCTGGACTTTGTTTCCCTAACACCATTCTCACATGTTTGCTTAAGACATTTTCTTCTGTTTCTGGTCTTTAGCTGGTTGTTTCTAAGGATGAGGACTTGGGCTGGGGAGATGGTGCAGTAGGTAAGAACACTTGCTATGCAAGCATGAAGACCCGAGTTTGAATCTCCAGCACCCATGTAAAAATGGGAGCATGGCTATGCATGTCTGTAACCCCAGCACTCGGGGGGGGGGGCAGAGACAGGTGGATTCAAGAACCCAGTGGCTGGCCAGCCTAACCCAAACAGGGAGCTCTTCTGGTTCAGTGGGAAACCCTGTCTCAAGGGAATAAGGCCACAAGCTATAGAGGAAGACAAATAGTATCCTCTGGCCTGGTAGAGGAGTGCACAAGTGTGCACTCCTACACATTCATATGCATATACCATACACAAACACACAAATGAAAAGAAAAAGAATGAATTCAGTGGAGACCTTTCCCACATTCCACCATGACACTCTGTGTTACAGAGTGTGGATTTTCACCTCCCATAACTCCCTTCACTTTACAGAACGCAGTCAGAAGTCCACCTGCCTTTTACTAGCTAGTGGTCAGAAGTCCACCTGCCTTTTACTTTGTTGACTACATGGAATGCAGTGGTACCTGCATGTAGTCCATTCAGCACATGATACTGGACTGGTATCTGTTCTGTGTGGGACTTCTAGGATGCATCTGTGAATAAAGCAACAGTTCTGCTGCCAGATTAGCTAAGGAGGCAGATAAGTGATTAAAAGAATACAAGGTGATAAGGATAGAAAGACTGAAGCAGCAGAGGGGCTAGTGAGAGTATGGAGGGATGCTGGGGGCCCATAGGAGACCTTGCTTTGGAGGTCTGAAGGTAAGGGAGCCAGCCCTGTGACTGTCCCAGTGGGAAGGCAGAGCATAGAGGGTGTGTTTAAGGAACTGCAGGAAAACCACTGATGTGGGACAGAATGAGGAAGGACGCAGGAGCAGAGTCTGAGGAATGGGGAGAGAGGTTGGCTATTCACTTATGGCAGGCAAGGTAGGAACCCTCAAGCAGAGGCAAGGAAGGCATGGTCTGAACATGATCACTCTAGCAGATCAGAAGCTGAAGCAAGCATTGCGGGTCACTTAAGGAAACTTTATCTTATAGAAAATTAAAGGCTCGTGTGTGTTGTCTCCTTAAGCCAATTCATTTTGATGTGAAAATCAAAAACAATTCAAGGTCTTCTAAAAAGCCATTCACAAACCTACATGCCAGCCCTTTGGAGAGGAAGAGAGGCAGCCATCGGCCCCATGCCGCAGCGCCTGGAAGAGTATTTGGGCATCCTGGGATGGGGTGGCTGACGAGAAGAGCTGCCAGTCGTGGATAGTTCCAGTCTTCACTGAGAGCCCTGCTGTGTGGTGAGAGAGATAATTAAACAAAAGCAAAGATAAGTGACAGTCATTAGGCACTGATATACTGGGATAATGACAGTGCTTACAGAGACTCATGGAACAAGACCACCTGGTGCCACCTGAGAATGAATAGCTGGGCAGGTGGAACTGAACCATCAGCGTGACAAGCCAAGATTCAGAGCATGAAGAGTGAGGGCAGCCAAAATGGCTTTTGTGATGCTTGTCACAGTCGTGATCCTATTAGGAAAGATGGAACCATCCCTCTTGGTACTTAGAGCTCTTGAGACTCATAAACACCTGTCTTTGGAAGCAACAGGGGCCAAGAGCCCTAAGCTGACTGGCTGTGAATGTCCACCTGGCACACAGTCATGGCTGCCACATGCCCTGGAAGTGCTGCCTCCAGAGTCTGCTTCAAAAATCATTTCCTTGTGAACAGGTAGAGATGCTGTCTGCATTAAGCAGACTGGGCCAGGAGTTGTCCTGCCCCTTAGGAGAAACTTTCAAATCCATTAGGAAAGAACTCAAGATGGGAGTGGATAAAGAATGGAATGGAAGTCTAAAGTGTGAACTTGGCCAACAAACTTAAAAACAAAGGATTTCAACACCTTTTATCTGTTTTTTTTTTTTTTTTTTTTTTTTTTTTTTTTTTAGAGACAGGGTCTCCCTGTAGCCCCAGCTGTCCTGGAACTCACTGTGTAGACCAGGCTGGCCTCAAACTCACAAAGATCCACCTGCTTCTGCCTCCCAAGTGCTGGGATTAAAGGCATGTGCCAGTAAAATGACAGAAGAACAGGGACTAAAACCACATTGTAATTTTTCCTTTGGGGACCAAAAGTTTTGGGAGAGGAAGGGGCAGCATGTATCAGAAGTACACGGACACCTGGCTTATGATACCCTCACTCTCATCCCCACACACTAACATAATTTGAAAAAGGAGTTCACAGAAATGACATGTTTCTCCCTCTGTGAAACCAGCAACCCGCCCACTAGTACCTCTCTTCTCGCTCCGGGCCCATTTAACTTGGGGGTAGCTAACAATGCACTTTATCAGACATCTGGTTCTTACTTCAGGGCCATTGAATGCTTTATAGTCCATACGTTCCCCTTAAATAAGACATCTCGATGGATTAATGTCTAATCAGCCCATGTCAAAAAAAATCTGTGTGGACCGACTTCCTCACAAGAAGACCAATGCTATTGCTTTTTCTCCACGAAACAAATCCATCCAGTATGTAAGCTGGGCGCATCTTCTGGGAGCCACCAGCAGTATCAGCCCTTGCTAAGTGAGTGCACTTTGCCCTTCTCAGATCCTTTGTTTTCACAGCGAGACCAGATCCCACTGTCACTGCCACATGGGGAGGCCTGCGAGGATTTGTCTTCATCCCTGTCAGCATTCACCACCGATCTGAAGCAAGCACTCAGTCCATCACCAATGCTTCCTGCCTGTTGCAGATTCCCTTTGCCTGACTGCTTGTGAATGGTGGGAGGTAGGAAAGGCTTGGCATAAGCCAGTACTCAGTGCTAAGAATTCAGGTGCCCACAGGATCAATACCACACACCAGGCCTTTTTTTTTTTTTTTTTTTTTTTTTTTTTTTAAACTCATGCCTCTTTAAAAATCATAGAGGTACTCAGTGTGGCCAACACTCCTGTAATCCCATTACTTGGATGTCTAAAGCAGGAGGATCATGAGTTCCAGACCAGCCTGTACTCCAGAGTGAAATACCCTGTCTTTAAAAGTCCCCGCAAACAAGAATAGAAACAGCCCTGACACAGAGATGCGTGCCTCTGATCGCAGCTACTTGGGAGGGTGAGGTAGAAGGATCGTTTGAGGACAGCTTGAGCAACATAGCAGGACCCTGTCCCAAAACAAACAAAACTGGTCTATAAAAAGCATGGAAGTGATGCTGGCCGTCATTGTGGCTTTTGGAATATCCGTGCTGTGTGCACGTAGCAATTCGCTGTTGCAGAGTTCATGGTCTGTAAGTCCTTGTTTCTTTCAGCCAGTGGTTTATGGGAAGGCAAGTCAGAGAGGAAAGGTTTAGGGGCTGGAAACCAGTTCTGACCAGACTCTTCTTTGGATAGAGCAGGGGATTTTTTTTGTTGTTGCCTGTTTTTTGTGATATTTTTGTTTTGTTTTTTGAAGGGTCTCACTCTGTAGCCTAGGCTAACCCCTAAACTCTGAATTCTCCTGCTTTAGCCTCTAAAGTGCCAAGATCACACATGTTCACCGTTCCAAATTGACAGTTCATTCCCGCCTTAGCTTTGAAAAGGTCTAGAGCTAGGGGAGGCCAGGCCTTGGTCCTGACCAGTAAAATGCTGTACTCAGAAGAGGAAATATGATCACTATGAACCAGAGCCACTTGATGTAGCTCCCAGTGTTGTCCTGAAAAAGCTGGAAGTGGGATCTCCAGGGTCTTCTAACATCTGTGACATTGCGCTCAGCCTGGCCCCACCCTGCCCCCATATACACTTTCCTGTTCTGAGCTTAATTGTGTGTCCTCTAAATTCATATGTTGAGGTCCTAATTTCAAGATGTGAGCTAATTTGGAAATGGAGTCATTGCTCGTATAATTGGTTACAGTGAGGTCACTCTGGGTTGGGTGGGTGCCTAATCCAATATTATTGATGTCCTTAAAAAGGAGATATACTGCCTGGGGATAATCATTTACCACAGGAATCCTGGAGATGGTCCTGAGATGGATCCTTTCTTCCCATCTTTAGAGGGAGCATGGCCTTACCCATGCTTTGATCTTGGATTTCTAGCCCATGATGTTTAAACCATCTGTGATGCTTTGTCCTGATAGCCCTAGCAGGCTGCATACCACCTCCTCTCACTGCTTTTTGTGAGTGCTGCTGCCATCCTGTGCTTCCAGCTCCCTCACAGCCCTGGTCCAGCGGCTCTTCCCTCCTTACTCCATGGCAGTGAGTGACAGTCCACACAAGCCATGGCTTCCATTACCCTCTGGAACTAGGCACTCAATACCACCCTAGACCTGCTGAACTCCCCTGGCTCAACCATTCCCACCCATCTCCTCCCCATGCCACCCACCAACTACACTGAATTATTATAGGAATTGCTGGTTAGTAAACACTGGGAAAAATGTCCACACAGACCCATCCATAGCTTTAACATGTACTTTCACTTAAAGCACCATGTGATTAGCCACTCAACAAGTCTGTTGATTCCAGGCTTTTCTTTGCTTGTAGACTCGGTTGGTTGGTGTCAACTTCCTGCCCCTCAGCGTTCCCACTCAATGTGGGACCGTCTAGACTGGGCTTCTTGAAGATACCCAGGACTCTACAGGCAAATGCCTTTTGCATCTTTACCATTTTCTTTCTAGTTCGTAGTTGTCTTAGCTACACCTCTTTCACTTGTAACTTTTTTCAGTGACTTGTTTGATTTTATTCTTCCTGTGCTAGGACTGAACCCAAGGTCTTATGCATGCTAGGCAAGTCTCCTGTCTACCACTGAGCAATGTTCTCAGCCTTGTTTGAATTTGTTAAAAGCATTCTGTGATTTTTTTTTTCCTAATTGAAACAGCATTGTTTTCACATTTTAATAATTTGTTCAGTCTTTCTTATTTATTACTTTATTTTGGGGTTTTGTTTTGTTTTTGGAGACAGAGTCTTGAAATGGAGTCCAGGCTGGCCTTGAACTCACAGTGATCCTTCTGCCCAAGTCTCCAAAGTGCTGAGATTTCAGACATGTGCCATAGTGCCAGCTTATTTTTGCAGTCTTTAATTGGAAAAGTATAATTAGAAACCACATGTAGCTGACACGAACAGATTTTGGACACACGTAAAACTACTGTTAGTAAATGTCCAACTTAATGTGGTACGGTAGAAAACAGCCCTCCAGGTAAGCTTTGCATGTTCAGGGCTTTCATGAGTGTTCAGAGTAAGTGGAGATGGGCTGGAGAGATGGCTCAGTGGTTAATAGCACTGGCTGCTCTTGCAGAAGACCCAGGTGTGAATCCTAGCACCCTACTCATGCCAGGGGTTCTGACACCCTTTCCTGACCTCCACGGACACTGCACAACACAGGTACACTTACATGCAGGCATACCATTCATACACATAAATAAATAAATAAATAAATAAATAAATAAATAAATAAATAAATAAATAAATAAATAAATAAATCAGAGTAAGTAGAAATGCTGGCGAGTCAGGAGTGGGGGCCAGAAAGGAGCATTGTTCTCCGTTCCTCCCTATGGTCCGCCCTAAGACTTTGTCCTGCCCATCTCCACTCATAGCACTCCCTCCACAAGCACATCTTTTCAGTGTAGGCTGAGCACCACTTACCCCTTAGGTCACTTTTATCAGACAGCCCACCTTGCCTCCTAGGGCTGGTTTAGATACTCTTCCCTGTGTTCAGTATTGTCTCCCACCCGAACTAAGCTGTGTGGAGACAGAGCTGTTGTCTGTGTCATTCATCAGATCCCAGCTCCTAGTGGGATGCCTGGCATAGAAGGAGTGTTTAGAAAGTATCCTTGGAAAAAGGATCAGAAGATCATCTAGCTTGTTTCTCAGACATCATCTGCCACTTCCTAGATGCCGAGATAAGGTGCAGTGCACTTCCTCTGCACGCAGTGAGGGCCTGCTGTGCTGGGAGTAATGCTGCAGTGATAGGAGTGCCAGTGAGGAAGGTCCTGCTAGAAATGGTAAGAAGACTGTCGTCCCCACCACCTGGGCTGGGTGGGCTTCTTAGCACCGAGCTTCAGGAGCTTCATCCTGAAGATGAAGCTGGGCCAACTGTCTCCCAGTCACCATGCTTGGGGTCCCTGCAGCTCCCACATCATTGCTTGGGTCTAAATCCCCTTTCATCCTGGACTCTCACCTACTAGAATACCACTCCTCCTCCAGGGCCTGACCCAGGTATCACACACTTGTAGCAGGCCCTCCCATACTCCCCAGGCTGTTCTAGCACCTTCTTCTCTGAGGAGCTTCTCCATCCTGTGAGTTCCCCACACAAACAATCTCTGTCCCATTTCTGGATGGAAGGGAACAGATCGCTTTGTGAAGAATGTTCCTGGAAGCCCCACAGACCCCTGCTTTGTCCTTGTACCCAGATGAGGCACAGCCAACAGCCAGGGGATATTCTGAGGAGGAATGCCACCCCACCAAAGGCGAGAGTGTAAATAGGGTACACAAAAACATTTTCTTGTTGCTGTTTTCATTTAACTTTCATTATATAATTGCCAGCCCTTCAGGTCCAAGAGAAAGGGGTTAAGCCCCCCTTCTCCCTGCTTTTGAGCATTGTGAGGGGAGAAAGGAGCAGCTGTGGGAAAGGGGGTCAAAGTGGAGCTGGGAAAAGAATGGGTTTTCCAGATTCTGTGCTCTTCTTCTGATTTCTCATGCCTGTCTTCAGCCCTTTACCTTCTCTGGACACAGCAAACATAGTGTAGGTACAGAGGACCTACCCAGGGGGTGATGTGAGGCAACAATCTAGCCAGAAAGAACACAACCGAATGCCAGCTGTATTTATTTTCCTGGGCTGTCCTACACAGTGCCCAGAGCCGGGTGGTTGAAACAACATGGAAGGATTCACTGTTATTTCTGGAGGCTTGGCATGCAGGACCATGTTCTCCTTGAAGTCCCTAGAGGAGAACCGTCCCTCCGTCCATCAGCGTCAGCGGATGGCAGCAGTATCACATAATCTCTTCCCTGTCTGTGTGTGTCTAGACGTCCTCAGATTTCTTTCAGTATAAAGACCCACTAAATGGATTCGAGATCCACCTTAATTTTGTATCATTTCATTCTAACTTGATTACGACTGTAAAGACCCTATTTTCAAATACAGCTACATTCACCGATAGGAAGACAAGGTGTTTTTTTAGGGGACACAATTCAGCCCATAGTAGTACCATTTTCAGAGTGTTTTCTCTTGCTCCCCAGCCACGTAAACAGTGAATTGGCAAAGTGTGTTTCTGCACATGTCCAGTACCTGATGTGGACCCCTGGGCTGTGCGCAGACAACACTGTAGTCTTTCCCATTGTTACAAGTATGATATTCCTTTCTTCTACACCATTAAGTTAGTTGTGTGTGGTTTTTTGTTTTGTTTTGTTTTTGTCTTTTGGAGACAGGATCTCCCTGTAGCCCCAGCTGACCTGGAACTCACTATGTAGACCAGGCCGGCCTTGAACTCACAGAGATCTGCCTGCCTCTGCCTCCCAAGTGCTGGGATTAAAGGCATGCGCCACCGCTAGTTGTTCATTTTTTATGCTCTTAATGGACTGTTTCTACTGTTATGGAATAAGAGCGAAAGCTCCCAAGGCCAACAGAGGCTCCTCAGGGTCTGGAAATGGAACAAGAGGACAGCTTTTGGCATTGAACAGAACAGCTGAAGATTCTGGATGGTTCTATACAAGGTCATCAGCACTGGGCTGAGATGAAAGCAAATTCCGTGAAGATGCTCGTGGTGGTAACCTTCAGACAGTGGGGACCAACGGGGGTCACTTCGGCATCTCCTAGCTGTTCTGAACAGCCCCAGATCTCATGGGCAAAGCATGATATGCACACTGCTGAAATTGCAATACCCCCTTAGTAGATGCACTTTCCCAAGAGTGTAAATAAGAAAATTAGACCTGTTCCAGTTCCTGGACACTCTCTGCTTCCTGGAAGTTTGGGAAAACATTGTGTATCCAGAGGCAATGTGGGCTGCGTGAGCGTCAGCCCTGTGGAGCTTTTTCCTTCATTCTGTTTTTCCTTCTGCAGATGTTTGTGGGGAAATGTGGCTTTCATTCCTTACAGAACCATCTCCCTGGAGTTCATTCTACTATCAAAGTCATAATCTTCTATGGAAAGCCTTCTGGTCATCTTGACTACAAGTAGAGTGTTAAGAGTCACAGATGGGGAACATTGTGATCTTATCATGTGCCATGTGTGAAGGAAGGTGGCCTCTGGTTGGAGGCAACGACACAGACACAGGTCAATTTCAGAAGCCTTTTGGAAATGGTGTTTATCATTCATGACTACCAGCATCCAGTTTAATTCTTTCAAGAAAAGCAGAGGCCCTCAAAGGCAGCAAACTGATTTCATTTTCTTCTCCGGCATTTCCATAGAAGTAGATGTTGAGCAAAGCTGCAAATGCCCGTGAGCCCTTGCAAGTCTAAACAGGACGCTCCTCACAGTTGCTGGTGTAGTGAGTACAAGTCTTGTTCTCAACCTGTTGCTGCTTGCCTGTTCTGGCTAAGGCCTGCAGTTCCCCCTTGATGCCAGAACTACTTCAGGAAATGTGGAAGATGTGTTCCTGGGAGCCCCGGTGGCAGTGTTGGTAATCCTGTCATGAATCTGCCGTGTGGATCTCTGCCAGGGCGTCTTCCTCTGGCCCCTGTCAGGAGTGGAATTCAGCAGAGGGTTGAGCCCAGGAATGTCAGGGAAGAGTCAGAGATGCCGAGGTCCTTCCTTCTTCCCTCCCATCTCCAGATGCTTAAGACTGGCCAGCTAGAGAATAACTCCAGTGGGATCGCTGGGAAACAGCCCATGTTCCTGGTTGCCAAACTTGGCCTGTACAATACAGTAACACAGTTTTCTGAATGAGATCCATGTTGTCAACATCTAGACCTAATAGTGAGGACCACCCAGAGTAAGCCCGCAGTTCATAGAACAATACGGCCCATTTACTGACAGGCGCCTTGTGGTTGAAACGTTAGAAAGAACTTGGATTGCACTTGGCATTGACAGTCTCTGGTTTTCTCATTCTATTAAAATTGTCCAAATAAATTTAGCATGTGAGAAGGAGAGAAACATTAGCACTGAGTAACAAGAATGCAGTGACACTGAGGCAGTTAATTTGGTCAACACACTCTTTCTTCTGTGTTTCAGTGGGGTAGGGAGAGCCTCTGTCCTTTATCTGGAACAGGTCCAGGCTGACAGAGTGAGCATATAGAGCCTCACGGCTCCAGCAGCTCTGATGGTAGTCATGGTATGCTACGTCAGCTAAGGGTGACCTGTAGGCCCTGCTAGAAAGCTACTGTGGAACACCTGGATGAAGGCAGGCTGTTGGTATCTAAGAAGCCCATGGGTGCCCAGCTAAACCCCTAGGAACAGATCTTTCTAGCAAGTTAGAGAACTCATAGTAGGGAAGAGCTCAAGTTCAAATCCCTGGTTGGTCCCACCAGCTCATTCATCACCTTGGCTGTAGCCTTTATTGACTTTTACCTTATCAGCTGAAGCATTTAGGACCTGGCAGATAATTGAGTATTGTGTCAGCCATTGGGTCAGTGTAAGTAAATTTACACAGGCATGCCATGATGGAAGCCCTGTTACTGGGCTGCACATGTGATGCTAAAGCAGGTATGAGCATGATGATTTGACCCTGGCCCTTCTGGCCTTGAGGGCCCACTCAGGATGTAACATTTCGGCTGTGTTGCACTGACAAGGGTTTGATGATCTCCGAGTGTTTTCAATCTAGGCCACATGATGCTCTTAGCTGTTTCCAGCATTGCTTTTTACATCTTAGCAGCAGGAGGACTAGAGAGGTTCTGAACCCAAGTGCTCTCCTGCTCAGGCTTCAACCCAAGAAGACAGCCCATGATGAAGATGTTTCCTATTCTTATATCCTGTTTGCCAGGCGATGCCCCAGGGTTCTCCCAGTATGAACGTACTTTCTCTTCCAACTTCCCAATAAGATTGGTACTAATTGTACCTCATTTCATTCATTCATTCGTTCATTCATTCATTCAGTCAGTCATTCGATCATTCTTGGTTCTGGGGTCCCTATAGCCCAGGTTGGTCTCAAACTTGCTTTGTAGCCAAGACTGGCCTTGAACTCCTGATCCCCCTGCCTCTACCTCCCAAGTGCTGAGATAGGTATGCGCTCCCATGCCCAACTTGATTCCATTTTTTTAGATGAAGCGATCAAAACTCCCAAGAGGTAGTAAGCCACTGGAAGTCAAGCAAAGGTGTCAAAGCTGATTTCAGAAACTGGAGTCCTGTTAGCTCCTGTGGCTAGGAGCCACTGTGGGGTCAACAGATAGCTGAAGCCCTGGGTCTCCTCCATGAGTGCTCAAGTGCCTCTGTGCAGCCAGACTCTTTCACTGGCACCTGATCTACCTCTGTGGAAGAACCACTGGGTGCTGAACCCTTGACTTGCCCTGTAGAAGAGCAGCCAAGTGACTGGCAGAGGTCAGCACACCAGGGCACTTCCAGAAGCATGAAGGAAGCTTGGGGGCAGCAGCAAAAAGAGAATAAGTAACGAGGTGGGGGGACTTCTGGACTAGCTCTTGAAGATCCAGTAACAGCTCACCCAGTGTGCCTAAGCGGGATATCACAGGGAGGAGAACCAGCAGGTGAAGATGCAGGTATAAAGCAGGTTTTTTGAAAGGTGGAGTACTACACGTATTTCAGTATGGTTACATGGTAAGACACATGGGGAAATCCTGTGCCCCTGAGACAGGAGAGATGGAGCCAGCAGTGGCTCAGATCTGCCATGCCAGGGAACCAGACATTATCCCAGGGCTGTGGGGAGCTTAATGTCATAGTTTCAAAACAAGGTTAAAATCCCTAAATTCTGATGCATCCGGTGGTGCTATTTTCCCTACTTTTAACGTTGTGATAATGAAGGAAATTACCAAAGTAAATAAGCTCCATATTTGATCTATGTTGACCTTGTGCCAGGAAGAACGTTTGGTTAATTTCTTCCCCTCATCTCTCCATTTTTTTCATCAGCAACTCCCTTTGGCAAAAGTTATTCTCAGATGCCAGAATAAGTACTTTTGAGGGGTTTTGTTTTTGTTTTTAATGTTTTTCTAAGTGGCTTTGATTGCATAAGAGCATCGTGTAGAACTGTTTCCAGTAGATTCTTTATAGCAGGGATGGTGGCTAAGACTGATTATGTAATTGTTCCCTCAGTCTATTCTCAGAACCTAACATGTTGCCAGAATATGGAAAACTAACGATGGTAATGACATCTGAGCGCTTTCCTGCTCACGGTTCTGGGCACTGCTGTTCTTGCATTGTTTACTGCAAGGCAGAAATCAGTAGTTTCAATCTGGCATGACCGTTCACCCAGCACTGGCTACAAGACTCAGTGCTGTCTGCTCTGACTTGCATGCACAGCCCACAGCCAGCAGCTCTCACCGGATAAAGGATGCACGTATGGCTGGTCTTGCACGTGTTAATATTTGGGTGAGGAGAGGCAGCATACTTCTGCTGTGCTGAGGCTGCGTTTTGCAAAGAGAGCAGAATACCATCTGTCGGAGGAGGTGGCGGGAGTATGCAAATACTGCTGTGAATTCCATGAATGCTTAATTGCTATAGAACTTCTTTTAAGTTTTTTGATTTTGAGTCTTTGCATTTAGTTTGTTGTTTTGTTTTTTGTTTGTTTTTTGTTTGTTTTTACTTTTTAGAATAGTCCTTATCAGTGGCAGAAGATCCTTCTGTAGTATATTTTCCGTGCTGCCGTATCGAGACAGTACCCACGCCGGGTATGTATATGCATGCGTGCTTTATAGTTCTCTGGGTGAAAAGTTCAGGTGCCAATGTGCATAATGTGACATACTTTTCTCTGTTCATGAATTTGCCTCAATTTGATTTTACAAATTCAGTATCTGATTTTACAAATTCAGTATCTAATTTTAAAGGGGGGAAGAAACGATGCTCCACTTTCTTTTCAGCCAGAAAGCTTCCTTGGGGGTGTGTGTGTGTGTATGTGTGTGTGTGTGTGTGTGTGTGTGTGT
>NW_008350388.1:136651-171662 GCF_000622305.1 Nannospalax galili
TGTCTGCCTCTTTCCAAATGTGCGTTTTGTCACCTTGTCCAGTACTATAGAACAAGAAAAACAGAGGGTCCACCACATCCACCAGGGTCATGCTGGCCTTTGCAAAAAGGTAGGTCAGAAAAGGAACCCAAGCAAATCCCGTAACTAAACCACATACTGGGTCTTGGGTTTGGGTTTGGACACTGACCAGCAAACTGGAGCCGCCACCTCAAGGCAAATGTCACAGCAAAGTGGCACCAGGAACAAACATAACATAATTAACTACAGGCCAGAGAAACACTCATCTCTCTGGATCGACCAACCTGGCCTTTGACTCCAAACAGAAAGTAAGTAACTGAGGGTTTGGCCTTGCACACTCATCTCCTGGTGACCATCCTGCAGCCCTGTTCATTTCCTCCCTTGTGTCTGAACTCCTGCAGCCCATCCCCACTTCACTGTCTTCAGCATCTGTCCTCAGGGTGCTGCTCCTATTTGGGGTAGGGCAGTGCCCTGCAGAGGTATTGAGCACATCATAGGTGCTGCCTCTGCTCACTAGAGCTGCAGCCGTCCTCTGGTCATTATGACAACAAGCACTTCAGACCACACCCTCCAAAGAGGGCAGGATGTCTCTGGTGCTGATTCAACACTTACCATCTTGCACCGTCTCCACCAGCTGTCCCAGGCATTCCTGCTAACTCAGATGTAGCCTCTTTACTGCAGACATGAGGGCTCATGAGCTGAATAAACTCATTTAGCTCTTTCATGGACTCCTTGCTATAAGCTCCACAGGAGCAGTCACTGGTTGGATGTCTATCTACAGAGCACTAATTGTACTGTGCATCAAACATACACTTTGTGTTGGACCTTTTCATTTCCTGTATCCTTAAAACAACCTAGCAAAGTAGATGTTCTAAGGAAAAGTTACAACAAATCTTATAACTTGGAGGTTTAAGCTCCCTGCCCCTCAAATCTGGGGTGGCCATGGCCTGACCTGACAGACCTCTGGGAGAACTTTCTTTACCTGTCCAACCTGCTCTGGCTCCAGCTCTGGCCATATTAGAAGGTCATGTCCTTTCCTGGAGAAACCAACTTGTGGCAGGCAGGGTTCACAATAAGTATGAGCAGCCTGCTCTCTACTTCCAGGGAAGGCCTGCAGCAACAGCTACAGCAGCTGACTCCTCATAGAATTGCCCTCTGCCGATCAAGGCTTCGATGGGGACTATGGAGCATCCTCATTTCTCTGGATTCCTTGGCCAAGCTCTTTGATAAATGCCTTCTTTCCCCATCTCCATCCTATTCATTCATTTGGGTACTCACCGTGGGACCAGGCACTGGGGATGCAGGGACAGAAGGGTAGGCCTAGTTCCTATTCTCTCAGACTTAGTCTATGGAGGAGAGACACATTAAGTTACTTACAGTTAGTTATGGTTTTAAATAGATGCTAATGATGTACCAGCAGGTGCCTGCTGCCCCTTCCTGGTTGAGGATTTGTTCTGTTTCTTTGAGATAATTTGGCTTCTCCGTGCATTAGGTCTTTGAAGTGTTCATGTTAAGTTCATTCTCAAAGGACCATCTAATTTCCATATGCTGGGTCTCCTCACTGCCAACCAAGTGCTTGTCCTCACTTTATTGATATGATCATTAAGAGTTGTTCCGGACCTCAGCTTTGGGCCAGAGTGGGAATGGGAGCCATATGTAAGGCCAGTAGGCTTTTCATAACTCTCCCTCCCTTGTATACATGTCGATAAGTTCCATATCTATGGAAATTTTTCCATAAAATGGAGCATGAGTGTTTTCTGCTTCCCAGAGGGTAACGGAGGCTCACAGGAGGCTGTGGGCACAAAGTTCATAGCCTATAGCACCTGGCATGCAGAGAGGTAAATGGGGCCTGCTAATCAGGACTCTGTTTTTCTGACCACAAAAGAGGAGTCAGACTGGAGAACTTGAAGAAGTTGTTAATTTGAAGATCCAGCTTTTTTCTTCAAAGCCACTAAGAATATGTTTGAATAGAGATTATCCAGACTCTCTCCACAGTAGCTCCATGTAGCCTTCTTCATTTTTAGACACCACAGGGAAACATAAGCTAGGAACCAGCCGGGGCTGGAAACAGCATCTGTCTGTGCCTGGTGCCCTTCTTGCTGCTGGGAAGGCCCCACCTGTAGCAGGAAGACCGCTTCTTAGGACTGAATGTGAGGTTGACTCTTGTATCTTTTGACCCTGGGTAGAGACATAGCTTTTACCACTCCTCCAAAGTTTATAGATGTGGAAACTCAGGGGACCAAAGAGAAGTTCTACAGCCAAAAATCACAGTCATATTCTTTCAGATATAACAGGTCAAAGAAAAAGCTTGTTGTCTCTGACATGTCCTATCAGAGCACCTAAGAAACCGACTGAGCACAATTCCAAATGTTGAATGTTAGCTCCAGGGTGCTTTTGGTGCTTTTAACTAATGAGCAGACACCCTGTTTGTAATAATAGCCCATTTGCCATCATTATCTACTGATAACTAAGATTTTTTTTTATTGATAGGCAATAACTGTACTCAAATAATAAAAATGCATTAAGAAACTAAGAAAAATGTACCACAGTGGTATTTCTAGATAAACATTTCGAGCTGTTTTAGTTCCTGTGAGTTAGGAACTAACTGGCTGTCCATCATAGAAGGGCATTGGTGGAAAGGCCTTCCGAAATCATGTGGTTTGCATTCAAGGTGGCCAGGGGTGGGGAAGCGGGGTCAGCCCTAGAATTTCAAGCTCCCTGGCATCTGGTGCCCATGTTTCCTTTGTGCTTGTGTGTGTGTGGACCAGGCCACGTGTGCCTGATTAGTCCAGATTATTAACTACATTCTCACACCCAGTGAAAGATGCTGTACAGTCCCAATTTCATCACAAGAAAATCATAAAAACAGGAAAAAAAGTCGCCCATGTGTTCTTGTACCTCCTTTGCAGGGCAAGCATCTGGCAGGTGGCCTTATCTTCTTGGGTGTGTTTTCTGGCTTTCATGCAGCTTCCCATCCACCCCCTAGTTTCGTGGCTCACCCTGACTCACCTCCCTCTGTGGCCTCAAAACATTGTGCTTGGTTCTTTTTTGTTTTTTGTTTTTTGTTTTTGTTTTGTTTTTTTACCTGAATTGAGCATTGAGTTTGGTTCCTGACATCAGTTGACCAATGCTAACAGACCAATCTTATGAGAGGCTTCACCATCTGTATTTTGTCATTTGTGCATTCTGTCATTTTAGCCCTAGTGAACTAAAAGCCCTAATGGAGAACACATTAGTGCCACTGAATCTTCACCCAAATGCTTTGCTTTTACTTTGCTGTGTAGACTCTGTGACCCCACCCACGTCTCCCAAGTTCATTCCTCTTTCTACTCATTGACTACTTGGACTTTCAGGCACTACTGCTGTACAGCAGAATTCATTTATGCTGTCACAGAGCACCTACTGTGTGCCAGGCATTGTTCAAGACAGTGGGAATACAGTAATGCATGTGAAAATGTCTGTCTCATGGAGTCTAAACACATATAAGCTGTAGACAAAGTTACTATCAGACAAAAGAGTGAACAGTTGAGGTCTTCTGTGGACAGGTAGAGCCCAGAAGTTCAGTGACTTCAGACAGATGGGTGGAGGAGTGCTCCCCAGTGCAGGTGCCTCTGCAACTAGGTGTATGAAACCTTAAGGACATAGAAATGTTCAAGACTGTGGACTTCCAAGAATGTCTGAGGATAGGCCATCTTCTTGCATGGTTGACACTGCCTGCCACATTGAGAAAGTCCAGCAGAGTTCAAGCTGAAAACCGGCTTCTGAGTATTCCACATTGTCAAAGGAGCAGGAGGAAGAGAATTCTGGAATGAGCTCTGCCAGGAGACTGGTCCCGGGATGGTCCCAGCTGTCACAGGTCCCTCCCTCAGCCTCCATTTCCTTATCCATTCACTGGGGCTGGCTTCTCAAGGGTCCTTTGAGCTCCTGAGGTGGTTTTTGTCCCTATCTGCACTGCTGATGTGGTATTGGTGAGTCTTGTTGAATAAGGGACTTTATGAACAAGACATGTAGTTCATACTCCCCACCTGTCAGCAGTCAGTGACTTCTCGAGCTTCCGCCTGAACAATTACTGAGCAATTGAGCTTTTTAGACTTTGAGATTTCAAGATGTGCACAGATCAGGTGAGTCTTGGAAGCTTCATTTCATGCAGTTTTCTGGTGTGAGTCATGGAATAGGGGCTTATTCCACCTGAGCTTGAGAACAATATGAAATGTTTATAGAGCCCGAGAAAGCTACCAGGTTTGTACTATGCTGATGTGAACATGGTCCCCAAGATGATTTCTAGAATTCCCACTAAAAGCAGGTGACCCTGGTTATTTGACAACTGCCCCCAGTTTCAAGCTCAGCTTCCCTGCCTTGATGGATCCAGAAAGCTATTTGAAAGAAGAGTGTCTTCCCTTAGGATGTGTGGAGAATGTAGCTAAAAGTTTGTACGGATATGCTAAATGGGTAGCAAAGCTGGAACCTGAGTATTACACATGGTGTGCCAGGCTGTTTTCTAAGTGCCCTCCGTCTGTGCACCCATCTTCTCCCAAGGACTTGGTACGGTAGGTGCTTAACATTACCATTTTGCTTGAGGAGGCTGGCACAGAGTAGGGCTTAGTGACCTTCTGAGCTAATGAGAGCAAGGGTGAAGGTTGGACTGCACATGCTTGTGTTCCCTGATGTGTGGTACAGCTTAACCCACAGAGCTAGCACCAAGTGCACACTTAAGCCCCAAGTGTATTTCCCTTCACCACCACGCCTTTGGGGTTGGGCTTGCTGGCTCAGGACCAGTGGTATGAAGACAGTGCTGGCTACTGTGCATGAGGGTAGTGGTAGAGCTGGACAGTCAGGACCACCAAGGCTCTTGTGTTTATGGATACCACACAGGGACCACTTCCTGGAGACTGGTGAAGGCTGCTGATTTTTACTGTATGATATTAAGTATGCCAAGAGCAATTGCAGGCAGCTGTGGATGGACTCTCCACGCCCTCCTCATACTGAGGTGAACCCCAGGTCTAATGTATGACAGGCAAGTGCTCAACCCCTGAACTATATCCCCAGCCCTATTTGTTTTTATTTATTTATTTTTGCTTTAGGCAAGGTCTTGCTAAATTTCCCACACTGGCCTCACTCAAAATGCTACTGAATAGTGAGTGATGATTAGGGAGCTGATCTAGGTAGAATCATACCCATTTTGGGTATTTGTTGTCTTTTGTCTGAGGAGATCTGTAAAGAAGGGAAGGTATGAACATTACTGTTGTGATAATGGAGTTCTACACACTTGAGCCTTCTAGTATCTTCCAGTATCTTCCACACTGAACCCAGGTTGGTTAATGTCCCCTCTCCTGACTCCAAGCATTGGGAAGGGATTTAGGTACTTCCTTTTTAAAAAAATATTTTCATTTTATGTGTATGAGTGTTATGCCTGCATGTAAGTAAGTGCACCCATGTTGTGCAATGCCCACAGAGGACAGAAGAGGCCGTCAGATCCCCTGGAACTGGAGTTACGGACAGTCGCTAGCTGTCATGTGGGTGCTGGGATTCGAACCCAGGTCTTCTGCAAGAATAGTCAGTGTTCTTAACCACTGAGCCATCTCTCCAGCCCCTGGATTTAGGTACTTCTAAGGGTGATTTCCCAAGTCTAGACCCAGTGCATGAAACTAATGTGTCATTTTGAGACAGTGTCCAGCATTTCCGTGAGAGGATCACTGTTCACAGCACAAAATGTTTTCCCTTCCGAAGATGAGTGACAGGGCTTTTGAAACACAGAACTTTATTTTTTTAATTTTTTATTGAATTTTTGTGTATTTCATACAGAAAATCATCTTTATGTCCCCTTCCCCTTTGGCACCCTCCCGTAGCCCCCCCCCCCAATGGAGTTTATACATTCTGTCATTTGTATTAAGGGCTATCATGTAAAGTTAGTGTCCTCAGATGTCCCTCAGTGTGAGTGCTTCCTCCGGGATCTAGTCAGCCTATCTAGAGTCCCTCCCTTTAAGAAGTTCAGCTCTTTCAACTAAGATTGGGGCCTCCTGATGTTCGTTTCCAAAGTTCTGTGCTGAGTTTTTGCTTAAGTTTGCATGGGTCTTGTGCATGCTGACACCATTGTAGGTTTATATGAGAAGGGTCCCAGGTGCCTGTAGGACTATTTCCATATAGTCATGCACCTCCTCTCTGGCTCTTACAGTATTTCCACCCCCTTTTCCACAATGGTCCCTGAGCCCTGGGTGGGTGGACTTACCTTTATTTTAAATTATTTTAAATTATGTGTATAGGGGAGAAGTATGTGCATATGAGTGCAGGAGCCTGTGGAGGCCAGAGGCATTTGGAGCCCCTGGAGCTGGAGTTACAAGCAGTCATGAACTGCTTGACATGTATGCTGGGAACCAAACTTAGGCCCTTGTGCTTATAACTGCTGAGCCATCTCTATACCTCCCCCTCCCCACAGCCTTCTTAGCAATTTGACTTATATGGTTGCTTGCATATAACACTTCAGAAAAATCTTACATTAGAAAAAGAATAAGAGAGATACTTCTGATAGCGCCTTAATTCTGGGCTTTTATGTTAGGAACTCAAGGTCTTATCTGCAGTTTGACACCCTCCATACACCCCATAGTAGCTCTGCAGGGCACAGGTGTGGGGTACAGGGTAGTAGTGTATGATCAGTGTCCTGAGTAGCACATGTCAGAATCCTTTCATAGTCAAGGTAGGGTGGAAGCTTTTCAACATGTCATAGGCTCTCCATTGAAAGACTAAAACCAGCACAGACACCAGGAACAGGCAGTGAGAGGCAGTACAACCAGGGGCACACATGTGTACCCCAGGATCTATTATTGCCCTTCTCATGGGGTCCCCAGGCTTGCTGGAACTCCTATTCCCCCTGTCCCCCGTGTGACTTACTACTTCCTCCTGGTTTCCCATGAGTACTTATCCCCTGGCAGAACCCAGGCCCCTTCTGGAGATCTGGGAGATGTTTTTAGCTGTTCTGAATATTGCAAGACAGCCCGTGTTCTCTGCTACAGTGGTTCAGTAAAGACTCCACTTGTGCCCAAACTGAACCTGGAGAAGCCAGTGAAGAACTCTAGCCCTGGGCTTAAGAGATGACTCAGCAGTTAAGATCACTTGCTGCCCTTCCAGAAGACCCAGGTTCAATTCCCAGCACCCACATGGCAGCTAAACAACTGTAATTCCAGTTCCAGGGGATCCAACACCCTCTTCTGGCCTCTGCAGGCCATTGCATGCATATGGTGCACTTAAATACATGCAGGAAAAACACTCATGCACGTAAAAAAAATAAAATATTAAAAAAAAATAACTCCAACCCAAGAAGGAACTCGGCCCCTGAGCCAGCGTCATCCTCAGAAGGAGTCCTCATGGCAGTGAGGGTCCCTAAGAAGTCCTACCCACATGGTATGTTAACCTTAAAGACAGTTTCTAATCAGATTCCATAGTCATCCAGGTACCTTGCGGTCTAAACACCAGGGGCTGTATTCCCATGGGCTCTGCTGAGCCCAGCAACAAGTAGCATCATCTGTCCATCTGCAGCTGAGTAGCCTTGGACTTGAGGTGGTGTCAGGGAGGGCCGGCCCCACTCTCCCCACTCAGCTCTTCATTCAGTACCCATGCTGCCTGCTCATCCAGACTCATATCAGTGCTGTCTCTACTGTGTGACTGAAGTCATGGACTCAGAGCCCTTGTGGCCCTCCCTAGTGCTGCTGCACTTGTCTTCCTGTCTCTGTTAATCAAAGACGTCTCTCTTCACTGTGGCAAAATATCTGATGTAAATAACTTAAAGGAAGATTTATTTTTTCTCATGCATTCAGAGAGTTGAGACTGAGATACTTGGCTCTATTGATCTAGGCCCATGGTAAGGCAGAACATCAGGGTAACATGTAGTAGGGGAACTTCTTCACCTCATGGAGGACAGGGAGGGACCAGGGGCATACTATAATGTATACCCTGGACTCACCCCCAGTGACCTCCCTCCAGATAGGTCCTACCACCCAAAGTTTACAGAACCTCCCAAAATAGTACCACCACCCAGGGAACAATGCCACAATACAAGAACCCACCCCCAGCACCTCATCCCAAGGCGCTAAGAGTCTATGTCTGGTACCTTTGCTAAGTGGTAGCACTTCTTTTTAACTTGTGGGTGTGGATTTCAAGCACTGTGCCTGATGCACTGTCGACACACTGCTTTCATCTGTTAAATAAATGAGAGCATGTTTTCCAGGGCTATATTTTCAGTCTTTGGGGAATTGCTAATTTCATGAGGAAGCATAGCATTTTCCCGACAAATACGATCAGACTGTACTTTTGCAAGAGCAGTATACTTTTCAGGAGCCCTTGACTTGGTACTTGGTCTTTGTAGTCATCTCCAGAAGAATGATGGAGCCAGACAGATGACCATAAGGAAAGGCCTGAAAGAGGCTAACAGGGTGATCTGACTTGGACCCCAAGTGGCTTTGTTATACCCACAGTGAAAGTTGCTAAGCCTAAAGTGACAGGGCTTTCAGCTGCACCCAGATGTACCTCATAAGTCCAACTAGGCCCCTCCGCTGTGCTCACTAGCCAGGTGATCCATTAGTCGCACATCCGGAAAGATTGCATTTGGCCTCGGGAAAGCAAGTCTCCCATGCTGTGCATTTTCTATGCTGCTTGCAAATACAGTCTGAAAATTAAATCCAAGAATCCCAAAAGGCCTTTTGCTAAGGTCACATGTGGCTGCTGTTGTCTTTGCCTGGGCCCCTCACCTTCTGTCAGTTCAGGTTGTCTGAATGTCTCCAAAACACAAATGGAGATAGCGCACAGCCTCATTTGAGCAGATCAGCATGATTTTCCTTTGGTGTCCTGTTTCTGTAAAGCAAGGGGCATATCTGGGTGGGATTCAGCATAGTCAGAAGAGGGCAATTTTCTAAGGTCGGTGTGGTGGAGAGGGTAAACCTCATCTTGTCCCTGAAGCCCCTGCCTTGGTCCTCCTTTCATCACCCACACACTCTAGTCACTTCCTAGTCCTTCGTGAAGCTCAGCACTGCCATCTCTAATTAGGTACATGTGTTAAGAAGACAGAGGACTTACTGGCTTATTTGGATTGAAGACAGCCTATGAGTTGTGCCCACACCTTTCAGATCATCCAGGTGTGAGCTCAACGTTACTAACAGTTACTAGGAGTGGTTTATACCTCGCACAGCAGCCTGCAGGCAGAGCTCAAGGAACAAAACACTTCTGAGGTTATGGAAACCCTTCCAGAACATAAAGGCATTATTGCCACTTCTAGAGTAATTCTGAGGTCATTCATAAAGAGTGCTTGAAATGGAAGATAATTCCAGTAATGCAAGTTCCAGTGAGCTCAATAAAAGGGGCATCCTCAGCTCAAATGAGCGGCTTTGAGAACACAAAGGAATTCAGGGGCCATCTAGTTCTGCAGTTCTTACTTTTTAAACTTGAAGCTTGTTATTCTACCAGAGCTCCAATACCCAAAGTAGTTAACCACAAAACTGCTCCAGGGAGTTGAAGACAAGGAAAGAAGTCCACTCCTCCCTCCCACCCCCCTTAGGTAAAGCACAGTCCTTTCTTATCCATCTTTGGGATCTGTGTTAGTGGGCACCCAAAGCCAGGCAAAGCATTGGCCTGTGGAGAGAGCTGACAGATCCTTACCTCAATTTAAACCTCAATAAAGCGGGCCATAGTGTCCACCTCAGGGAGCTCTGAAAGTGATGAAGTACCACGTGGGACAGCTTGGGCAGCTGCCACATTGTGTGGATACTTGGGCACATGGGTGGCAGGTCCATTTCTGTACAGTCACAGAAGGGCTCCCACTTGACTCTCAGCGAGTTAGCCAGTGGTATGGTTTGACAGTGGTTTCTTCTTCTAATTTGCTTTTCTTTTCCTTAGTGGTACAAACATATTAAAGAATTTTAGAAAATACATAAAATAAAAATATGCAGAGCCAATCCTCCTCAACAAAGTCACTGTTAGCATTTTGGCCCATTTTCTTCTAATCATTTTTCTACTGTCCTCATCACACACACCCCCGCCCCACCCCACCCCCAGCATGTATGTGTATGGAGCATGACAGGAGGTGATTTGATCTTTCTTGCCAGACCCCACCTTTTCCACACTGGTAGAAGACCATCATGGAGAAAGGCAACAGATGTGGTAACATCAAATCTCATCTCTGTAAGCATTCCTGTCAGATGAGGCTTCTAAATTGTACCAGCTCTGGAAGAGTCCCAGTCTTAAGTCAGCTCCTCATCCCTTAGTGAGCAGTTGTCAAGGCCTTTATTCCCGTTAGTCTTTGCCTTCCATGCTCTGGCATGGACTTGTGGTTGGACTTGGAGACCCTCTGCACAGAAAAAAGGATTGGAGGCAGCTTTCTCTGCTCTCCCTTACTTAGTAAGTGTCGTATTGGGCCCCTCCACCCAGAACCGCTCTCCTCTCACCCTCCAGCCCCTGGCCTTTCTGCCTGGGCTGCTGTGCTTCCACCATGGGACCAGGAGTAGAAAATCTCAGTGCTATGAAAGGATTTATGTGATTAGGGAAAAGACTTCTAGAGTCCAGAGATGGAAAAGGAAGATCAGAGAGAAAGGTGGAATAATGCGAACTTGACCTTTAAACTGTTCCCAAGGGTCAGTCCCAAGCAGGGAAACCGAGGAAGGGAGGGAGGGGAGAGGAGAAACAAAGAGTTCTTCCTATGTCTTTATCCTCATACCCACCCTCTGGTCTTTTGCTCAGCTATGGCCACAGCTCTTGATCATACTTTGGGGCTAATTCAGTTACATTAGAGGCTGAAAGGGTGTTGTGTGCTGATCCCCACACAACATATAACACAGCATCCATGAGGAGATGCATTCTGAATTCCAGACTGCCAGCTCAAAAAGTTTTAGAGCATAATCCACTAGTGAGAGAGAGGCTACAGGCAGTGCATTATGGGTTTGTCCCAGGATTGTCCCTGTGCATAAAGGAATTGGCACCTGTGCCCAGGTGTTTTTTTATTTCCTAAAATATTTGGACATCAGAGGGTATTTCTGCCTATGCATCTAACCAGAAGAAAGTAGGAGTGACCCAGTTGATTTGCTGTTGGGGGTCTTGTGAAACAAAGAAGCTAGATGATTCCAGAAAAAAACAGTTTCTGTGATATGTGGGCACAGACCCGTCTTGATTGATAGTCACTGGGTTTGAGTCCTGCACACTCAGCAGGCAGGGCTCGCCTAGTGGAGTGCAAGGTGTCTCTGGAGGTGCTTCTAAGTTGTCAACAGCTTCCACATGGTGTTTGTGTCCTTAGCTTTTGGCATGGGACCTCAAATGAGGTCATCTACTTGGGTCCATTTCCTGAGCATTGATCATTTTGTGACAGGGAATAGCTTCTTCTATTCTTAGCCTTCAAGCCTAAATGTACCCTGCCTGGCCCCAGGCCCACCCCACCCTCTTTCCCCAGAAGCATCTCTTTTCGTTGTGGAAAATTACACATTCACAAACTGAGTTTCTTTCCTAACACCAAGCATATTCCCACACAGCAACCAATTCTGGAATGATCTCATGGGTGAATCATGCCATTATCCGGCTGTTTATAGGAGCTGCCTTCAGAGAAAGATTTTGGCGTAAGCTCCATTAAGACCCCTTCATTGTCTGCCAGTCGCCCTTGTGGGGACGACTTATCCATGCAGTGCTGAGTCTGAGGGGCAGGATTTCTCAGCTAAAAGCTGCCTTTGATTTCAGTTTTTTTCCTGTCAGCTGTGGCCTTGTTCATTGACTTTGAACTTTGGTGGTATAACTCTGCCTCCCATACAAACAAGCAAAACTGATCCAAGATGTCCATTTCTCTGTGAAGAATCAGTGTGTCTGGTAGTTAGCTCTCTGTTACTTTAACAAATACTGGAGTTAATGAACTCCTAAAGAGAGAAAAAAAAAATATTTTTGTTTATGGTTTAGAAGTTTCAGTCTGGGCTGGGAGGATAGCTTAGTTAGTAAACTGCTTTCCACATGAGCATGAGGACCTGAGTTCAATCCCAGTACCCACATAAAAAGCCAGGCCCAGTGGTGCATGTTTGTAATCCCACTGCTGGGGAGATGGAAGATAGGGGGATTCCTGGGGCTCACTGGCCAGTCTAGCCTATTAGGTGGATTCCAAGCCAATAAGGCACTCTGTCTCAAAAACCAAGGGGGACAGCTCCTGAGGAACACTACCCAAGGTGGTCCTGTGGTCTCTACAGTGGTCTCCATTTACATGCACACACATGAACACATACACAAAGTTTGAGTTTGTTCTCTGTTGATCTATTTGCTTTGGGGGCCTGTGGTGAGAGAGAACATAATGGTAGGAGCACGTGTTGGAGCCTACTTCACGTACCTTATGTCTGGGATGTAAAAAAGAAGGGTTTCCCATATCCCTTTATAGGGCACGCCTCTTGACCTAAGACCTCCCACTAGGCCCCGCCCCCAAAGCCTCACAGTCTCTCAGTAGTGCTACAAGCTGGGGAGCAAGCCTTTAACATGTAGGACTTTGGAAAACATTCCAGATCCAAACTACAACAGGCCGCAAATGGAGCTTCTTTCAGTTAAGTACCTGTGTCCTGGAGTTCTGGTGGGTATGTGATCTCTTAATTAAGATTAGTCATAAGTGATATTTTCTTCCATAATCCAGCTTTCACGCTTTGCTTTCTCTCAGACTCTGTTCTTTATAAAGGGTCTAGAAAACCCGTTAATATTTAATTAGCTCTTAAATTATTTACACATCAAAGTGTTTGTGTTAATATTATTGTCCTTTAAAGAGCAAGTGCCCAGTGGTGCTCTCAGCTGGGTTTAGGAGCCTAAGCTTAGGCATCATTAGAGACTTCATTGTTAGAAGTCAGGACAGCCCCATCTTAAAAGCAGAAAGCCCTGGAAAGTGCTTAATTGGATCACATACATTTCTAATCTATTTCCCGAGTAATTATTCAATTATGCATTTTTAAAATATTGTTTATCTGCATGATGGGTGGGGTGTGTGCCATGGCACGTACGTGGAAGTCAGAGGACAACTGTGTGGCGTGATTCTCTGTTTCAACCCTTATGTGAGTTCTGGGGATCAAACTCAGTTTGCCAGGTTCTCAGAGCAAGTACTTTTACCCACTGAACCATCTCATCAGGCCTCAATCATATTTTTAAGAGTAAATACTGGTTTATTATGCTTCCCAAGAAAGGACCTTGAACTTTTTATCTAATAGGGAATCCTGTTTTCCCATCAAGATCAATTCTGTGCATTACTGTCCTAGTGAGTAGCCAGATAGGCCTTTATTTTAGAAAATCATTTTGCTTTTTATAAAGATGAAATCAGGACTTGGCCGTGCAGTGGTTAACAGCGAGTAGGTAATCCCTTTGAGTGCCATGGTAATCTAAGTTGGCAGTCAGCTTTGATCGAATGACTCTATGGTGGTAGAATCACATGTGTTTACCCTGGAGCAACCAAGGATAGGGTCTGGGGGCTTTCCTGCTGTGGAGCCACAGGCTTTTGAGGAGAATAGTATTGGATGAGTTGTGCTCTCCTGTGAAAGAAGCTGCATCCCTAAATGGATCAACCTGTTTTTCTGTTCTTCCTTGAGACTATAACTGCTATTTGGCTGTCTCCCCAAACATACTTTCATCTCTTTTTATAATTTCCCTTTATCTTGCCTCAGCCCCTCCCATTCCCTCACTGACCAGTTTCCAACACTTGTCTTTGTAAAGAAAGAAGACAAATCTTTGCGCTAGGTTTCCAAAGCACTGCCTACTGCCTCTGCAGAAGTTAACAAACTTGTATAGGGTGAGAACTGAGCTCATGTGGGAAAGTCAGTGTAAGCTGTGGCAGTACCTGGCGCTGAGGTAACAAGGAATCAGAACCTTAAGATGCCCGAGGTTCCTCTCCAGTGCTGTAGCTCCAGCTCCTGTGGAAGTAAGCTTTTCTCCTACAGTCTGGTGGACCATGTTTGCCTCTGGGTGCAACTGCTTTATTTAAACCTTAATACTTGATTTAGACAATACCGCAAGTGGAATTTGAACTTGCCTCATATTTTTTTTTATATTTTGTTTATTTTTCTTTTATGTATATGCGTGTATTGCCTGCATGTAGGTAAGTGCACCTGTGTCATGCAATGCCTGTGGAGGACAGAAGAGGCTGTCGGATCCCCTGGAGCTGGAGTTACAGACAGTTGATAGCTGCCATGTGGGTACTGGGATTTGAACCTGGGTCTTCTGCAAGAACAGTGTTCTTAACCGCTGAGCCATCTCTCCAGCCTGGCCTCTTATATTTTTAAAGAGAGATAGAGTATAAGTAAATTAATATTAACGCTAGATATATTTGGGGGGAAATCATCCTCTTGGCTTTTCAAAGAAAGTCTAACTTGAATTTGCTCTTAGTAATTCCATCCTGCTGATCCACATTCTCCAGCTTCATCTCCCATACTGGAGGGTTGATGCTGGCATGTGAACCCACAGATACTTTTATTTTCATAACTGTTTTATGAGAATTCAGAACAGTGATCTTAGAAAACATTGAGAATTTTATTACTACTCTCCTGGGACTTTTGTTTAATTTTTCACTGGCTTTTTTGGGGGGAGGGGAAAGGGGCTGGTCCTTGGAATTCGGTTCCTTTCTGCAAACAACTCCAGCCCTTCAGGCTTTGGAAGTGCAGACAGCAATGCCCATGTCTCAGTTGCTTTCTCTGCACTCACATGTAAAACCAAGGCAATTGTCTATAATATTAGGGAGCTCGCTGGAAAATTGCTGTTATTATGTTGGTCAGATATGGCTCCAAAAGGGTAATTTCCTGCAGTTCATGCTAATATCAGGTTTCAGAGATACTTATCAGAGCACTTAGCAGGAAAAAATCCAGCCCAAAGAAAATGGTCAGCATCTTTGTGATTTCAGATCCTGACTCTCTTATTACACATAAACTCAAGAGAAAAAAAAAGTGTTTGGGCTGGGGATGTAGCTCAGTTGGTAGAATACTTATCTACCATGCACAAAGCCGGGGGTTCAGTCCCTAGCACATAGACAGCAAAGCTTGGTGTTATATTTCTGTAATCCCAGCACTGGGGAGGTAGAGACAGAAGCATCAGAAGTTCAAGGTCATCTTTAGCTACATAGTGAGTTTCAGGGTCAGCCTGGGCTACAGGAGGATCTACCTAAATAAATATTCAATGTTTATTAGAATGGTCATAAATATGCTTTGTTTTCTGTGATGTGAGTATACGAGCACATGTGTGTATGCACGTACTCTTACCTCACACTTACCAAGATGCTAACCAAAGCCAGTGACAACCCAAGAGCATGTACACAAATTTGTGTGGCAACCATCACAAAGTTGTCCATATTCTAGCATGGCTGACATGTTGGGTCCCAGGTCAGTAAAGATACAAGTATGAACTACGGTTGCAAAAACATTTCTTCTTTCAGTCTGTTATCCACCAAGTGCTGATGAGAACCCAAATTCTGTTATCCTGGGCGTCCCTCCTTCCAGCTGTCCAAGATTGATCAAGAAAGGCCTGGGGGCTCCTGTAATACTTAAGACTCGGGGACCATACACTGGTCATTGCTCACTGGTGTGCTATGGCACTGCCAAGAGCCCACCACTTTCATCCTTAGGACCCCTCCAGGCAAAAAGAGCCAGTGCTCTATGCCACGTGAAGCCTGTGACTTTTGATTACAGCTGGGAGCCCTGTTCTAGGGGTATTGATAGAACCGCACAGTCTCCCTGCTTGGCATTCTAGCTCTACACTTAGGATTGCCCTGCCGTGCTCATTCCACCGTTAGGTTCCCTTCTTGAGGACCCCAGGACAGTTCCTGAGGTGAGCTGGGCCCTGAAAGGTAAATACTCCTGAGTCATTAGACAGCAAATGGCCAAGTCACTTTGGAGACGAAAATGGGGAGAAGCGATACCTATCACTGCGTACCTCATATGTGATAATTTGGTTTTGTCATGGGGAGTTATCAATGAATGGAAGCAACAAGCCTGACAGGAAAGCCCAATATGGTAGGCACTTGTGGCTGTTTACATTAGTTGATTAAAAATTCATACAAAATGAGCACAAAGGTACATGCCTATAGCCTCAGCACTCTGGGATGCTAAGGCAGGAGGATGGGCCAGCATGGATTATATAGTAAGAATAACACACACACACACACACACACACACACACACGTAAAAACCAATTCATACAATTAAAAACTGGCTTTCTTGGCCAGATAACATCTCACGTGCAGCCTGGGGAAGGAGATCTGTTGGACAGCACTGGTCTGTCCTGAGCCACATGTGATCTGAGGCGTAGTTAAAGGTTCGTTTGTACTTTATTGTTTCCTCAGCTTGGCCCCGGCCATTTAAAAGGTAGAATGATGTAAGTGGAAAGCTGGGGCGGGGGATTCAGGGGATGACCCAGTGAGTCTAGGGGTGGGTGGGGAGGTAAGGTGGAGCTTGGCCTGACCTCTGTCTCTTTCATGTGGTAAGTGTTTCTGAGGCCCTTGGACAATCTCCTGGGTCCACAAATCCCTGTTTCTCTAAATAGGGATCGGAGGGGGTAGCTCATGGAAAGGAATCTTGGACTTCCTATGAGCACACAAAACAACATTTTACAGCTCCATTTCCCATGGGCAAACACCAGGAAGAGGGTATGGGACGAGGCATGGCTGGCTTGGTTGTCAGCTGTGTTGTGCATATTTAGCAGTCCCTGGGCAAACTGGCTAGGCTTGGACTGTCCTGGGGACTCAGAGTCTGAGCAAACCAAAGACAACTGAAAAGGAGTGTGGTAGGAAATCACTCATGTTCCATACCATCTGTATAAACCAGCACCCATGAGACAGCCTGACCGGCGTCAGGGAAGCGTCCTCATCTATATATCATTGTGTAGATGGGGTATGACGCTCAGCATTCCATCTGGAGGCCTTCTAATACAGGCTTTAATAGGCCTTATTTCCCTAGGTCTTTTTACCCCTGAAAAGATACTCCCTGCATTTCTATTAATGGTAGCCCAAAAAAATCCCTACCTTCTGTCTGGCAAACTAGAGACAAGGGGAAGTCATATGAGAGTTGGAGTTTGAGGGACATGGTGCTGGGTTTGCCTTTGGCTTTGAAAAGGTAGGAGTATGTGGAACTGTGCTTGCAAGGGAAGTCTTTGCCCTTTGCCGAAGACCAAGCCTGTTGTTCCTGTACCCCACCCCGCCTCCACCCCGGTTCTGCTGAGGTTGATCACCTTGCTCTCTACCCACCATGGGGGTTTTCATTTTCTCTCATCACCTCATTCAGGTTTTTACTTGGTGCACATCCCCACCCTCCAGGAATGCTGTGGCACACTCATCTCCATCTTTGATTGCTGTCTTTTGAAAATTGTCATGGGTAGCTTGTGTAACAGGTTGACCAGTGGGTCTTCCCAACAGCAGGTTTGAAGTTGGCACAGTTATTTGGAAAAGCACTTAAATAAATTTTGGACATCCTAGCCCTCAGGAAGGGTGGTTCCCCCAGCAGAGCGGACATCATGAAAGGACTTAGGTACATATGAAAATAGCTCCCTTGCTTTGAGTGTTCTTGAAGCCTTCATTTGAGTGACTTGCACCTTTTTGCTACAATTCTGAGACTTCTTGGGCTACGTTACCCTTAAAGGGTGTGTTTAGTATTTGGAATTACATACATAGGGAAGGTCTGGGACAGTACTGATTCATAATGTTTAGGGTTAAAAAGAGAAAAACCCTATAAATAGAAAGTTCTAAGACTTGTTTGCCTTTGTCTTGTGTGACTTTGTCCTATGTCCTTTGCTGTCTTTTTGAGCATGGGCAATAATGGCCTCCCAAGGAGATGGCTTCAAAAATGAAACATTACTGGGAGCAGAAGGTCTGTGTATTGGCTTTAAAGACTGTCCCAGGTCAGACTCTGCATTCAAGGGAACCAGTCTATCCTTGGCATGCCCATAGAGGAGAGCAGCAGTTCAGCCAAATCAGAAAATCAGAAAATGTCTGGTAGTTTTCTGTGTTCAGGTGCCATTCTTTCCTCTCTTTTCCAACCCCCCCCAACTTCCTCCCCTTCCTTCCCCTTCCTCTTACTCCCTCTCCCCCTTCCTCCCTCTCCCCATCCCCCTTCCTCCCTCGCCCTCTTTCTCCTTCCCTCTCCCTCTCCCCTTCTCTCCCTTCCTCCCTCTCCCTGTCCCCCTTCCTCCCTCGCCCTCTTTCTCCCTCCCTCTCCCTCTCCCCCTTTCTCTCCCTCCCTCCCTTTCCCTGTCCCTCTCCCAGATTACATTTGGCCTTCCCATATTACTTGTTCTTTCTTAGGTTCTCAACCTGTGCCTGTGGAGTCTCCATCCAGGTCCCATGACAGACAAGCTGTCAGTCTAAGGTCACCTTCGCCAGCAAGCACTGTGCTTTATAGAGACAGAAGCTAGAAGGCAGTTCCCAAACATGACTACAATTTAGAACCCCAGGATGTCGTGGAAAGCTCTGGGTGCCCTGTGCCACCCCGTACTGACCAATTCAGGATGCCTGAACATGGGAGCTGGATAACAGTAGGTTATAGAGCCCCAGGTGACCCTAACCTGCTTAAGAAACTCCTGTAAAGGAGGGAACTCACCTTTTGACACCTTGGCATAGTCACACTGAGCCCATCTTGCACCTTTGGGGCAGTGCTCTGTGCTAGGAAGAACACTGAATACAAAACGAGGCAGTCCCCACAACCTACCATCCTGGTGGCCTTGGTAAACCATTCACTTCCTATCAGCCTCATTTTCCTCCTCCGTAAAGTGGGTTAACAGAATACCTATCTCATAGGGGCATCTTAAATAACCAGAAAGGTGACAGTGAAATGCTATTGGAATCCTTATTATTATTGGTGGCTATCCTTTGATGAAAGGGCATTCTTTTTCTAGGTGGCATGGCAAGGCGGTTGGCCTGGCTATGGTAGCATTGACCTTTTATTATAAGCAAGAAGCTAGTGGCTATTTAGGACATTGATTTCTCCTGTCTGATAAAGAAGAGCAGTAAGAAGAGGGCATCTCAGCAGCGTCAAAAAGAAGCCAGCACTAGAGCCTGAGACCCGCTGTCTCTAGCACTCAGGAGATGTCCCCTAGGTGCATCTAAGAGCACAGCTGAGGAAAAAGGGTTTATGAGCACAGCTTCCCCTCACAATTTCTGTTCATTTGGATGTCACTCAAATGGTGAAACTAGTCACCCCCAGAACATCACTGACAAGCCTGCAAAGAAAGACAAATGGACATCCTATCCACCAGCCCCCACTGGGACATTTTGTCAGTGTGACCGTGTTGTCTCATACAGTCAGCATCATTGTCACTCTTTGGGGAGCACACAAAAGCATTTTTTTCCTTGACTTGTCCTCCCCAGAGACTTGAAGTTGGATGGAGGGAGACAGTCGGCGGGGTCCATGAGCTTGAAGGAGATCATTGGTCTTGAAGGTGTGGAGCTGGGTGCTAATGGCAAGGTAAGGCTGCCTGGCTTCCAATCTCTAAGATTTTGCATACCACGAGGGTCAGGAAGTAAAGGCAGGGAGCAGCTAGACCACTCACTTTCAAAGTTGGGGTGAGGTTGAGGCAGATTTCCAGGTGCATGGTACCAGCCTTCCTCAGTTCTGCCACTGTGCAGGCAGAAACCCACCCAGCCAGTGACACTCGAGCATGGTGAGAGGTCCCAAGGTGCATGAACTTCTTTGTTAATACTGTTTCCAGCTGATTGTGCAATACTCACATGGACACACATTCCAGATAGAGTAGTGGTTTGTGTATCTATGAACTAAAGGTGTCAGCAAGCAACATTCTAGCTACTTGAAAAGTTTTTGGCTTTTCATGGTTCCAAGAAGCTCAGAGCCCCTCAGCCTCACACAGTGACCAATGAGTAGCAAAACCTCTTTCCTCCACAATACAGTGAACTGCTAAGTCCAAGAAGTAAACTTTGAAAGATGAACTTGACCTTCTTGTGCTGGGTACAGGCAGTCTCAATAAAGACTCCAAAAGCTTGCATCTCTTTGGGGAAACTGTCCCAGTGTGCCTGCCCGCTGAGCCCACCTCACCCCCAGGACAGCTGGTTACCTCTATGTCCAAAAGACATCACTGAGTTCAAGCTGTAGGTCGGGTGCATGCAAGCACTTCCCGGGAGCAACTGAAAAGAAACACACTTAACCTGTCTTCATTCCTGATGGGTGAGTGTTCAGCTAGGAATGAGGGAGGTTGGGATAGATTGGAGTCATGAACAGCACCTACCAGGCGAGCACACGGCAGTCATTCTCCAAGATTCCTGCAGCCTGATATGTTCTGGAATTCCTCACAGTGGATTATAAGATGCAGTACAGTGTGTGCCTTGTGTATGACACAGCACCCCAACACATTCTGAGATAGCATCCCGTTGTCCTACACTTGAATATTTTTTGCTGTACAACAGAATCAGTTAAACTGTACATAGCCTAGAGTCCATTCAGGTGAGCTTTGGGCACAAGAATGGCACAAATGGGTACCAAAACAAGTGTTTTTCAAATCTCACTGGATGCTAGAATTGCACTTTTTTTTTTTTTTTTTTTTTTTTCGTTTTAAGTAGACCTGAACTTGGGGTAACAACAGAGATTGGTCAGAATGCAGCCTAACCTCACCCAGGAATAACCACCGATCTCATTTTTGTCTTCCCCTTTTAGACAGTTTCTTATACCCAGTTTCTGTTGCCCACAAATGCCTTCGGAACCCGGAGAAATACGATAGACTCCACCTCTTCCTTCTCCCAGTTCCGGAACTTGAGCCACCGCAGTCTCTCCATAGGCCGGGCCAGCAGCACCCAGGGGAGCCTTGATGCAGGTAATGTTGGCTTAGCAAGGACTGGTAGCTCATGGCAAGGGGCACCTCTGATTGCAGTGCAGATGGGGTCTCCCTTTATGTGGGCTCGAGGGCAGGTGTCCATAGGTGACATGACTTTGAGGGAAGCCTAATCTCAAGCCATGTAGTCTCAGCACACCACAAATGACCTCTCTAATTAGATGCTCAGTTACCAAGCCCCAGTGTCCTACCTATGTAGAGAAAACCAAGGCCTACTGCTCTGTGGAGAGGCTGGCCCTCCCAGCTTCCAGCTCCTGGTTCACCATGTACCATGGTGCTGAGCCTGGCGTTCTGTATTTTCCCAGGTAATTGGATCCTGAGATATAGGATTGAGTGAGAATTTCCTTTGCAGGAATTTCTTTTGCAACTAATGGTGTGAGTTGAGTTGTTGCCCACACGTAAGTACAAAGGTGAACACTCTGTAGGAAGCAGCCTTACTTCTTCTCTGAGAAATTTCAGGTGAAGAGCTACGAAAAGGGCTCAGTTGGTAAAATGCTTGCCGTGAAAGCACAAGGACCTGAGTTTAGACCCTGAGAACCCACATAAAAAACAAGGCATGGCAGCACATGCCTATAGTCCCAGTACTAAGGACACAGAGTCAGGCAGATCCCTGGGACCTCCTGGCCTAACTCAGTGAGTTCTGAGTTCAGTGAGAAACCCTATATCAAAAGATAAGGTAGGCAAGTAATTGAAGTCATCTAATTGAAGTCATCATTTATGTGTGTACGTGCACATAAATACACAAACTCAGCACACAGGAAAGAAATTCCAGGTTCATGTGAAGTTCCTCTCTGTCAGCCAGCCTCTGTCTCATGCCCTGGCCACCTGTGGTCATTTTTAGCTGTGTGCGCCAATGGCTGTTTGGTTAGAATATTCATTCACACACAGTAGCCTGTCTTGAACTATGTGGCCCATCATACTTGTGGGTGATGAGACTTGAGTATAGCAGTTGCCCTGCAAGTTTAGAGAATGAGCCTTTTGGGGATGGCTGTGTGAATGTTTGCATTCTTCCAGGTCGGGAAAACGAACACATAATTTGCCAGAGTAGAAAACATCACGATGATAAGAATTTTCCAAATCTTTTTGTGGGGGGTAGAGATATACCTCACTGCCATGCGGAAATGTCCCTAAAAGGTGATTCTGAGCCGAGTGGTTCTGAAGCCACCCTGTCTTCCATATTCTCCCAGCAGCCTGAGCCTCAGAGATTTCTGGGGCCCCAAATTATCACTTTGCTTGTGCCCTGCAGGAAGTGACCTGGGAGATTTTATGGACTATGACCCCAATCTCCTGGATGACCCCCAGTGGCCTTGTGGCAAGCACAAACGCGTTCTGATCTTTCCTTCATACATGGTAAGTACCATCGATGGCTGGCTGGTTCATTCTTGCTCACCTGGAATGTCCTGGGGTGGTGCTCAGGCCTTCACAGATGGGCTGGGCCTCTGCCTGGGGCATCTTTCTGAGGAGCTTTCTAGCAGTGGTTTCCATGAAAGCACAGAGGACCTGGGAATGACACTTTAGAGGGGTTGAGATGGCTAGGTTGCCAGTGACCGTGAAAGCTATAGCTCAGGTGGGAGGACCTTCACCTCTGAGGAGGTATGTCAAGACTGTATATATCCCGAGACCCCAGCAGGAGAGAACTCATCCTGTCCCTGAGAGCTTCAGGTTCAAGTTGAGCTATGTTTTGATCACCTCCATGACTGAAAGCCTTCATGTGAACAATTGGCATCAGGCTTGGGTGACAGAACTACCTCTTGGGAATGTGAGAGCAGGACCCTGAACTGCCAGTCAGCTGTGGTGCCCTTGCTCATCCTTTCAGTGTATGACCCCTGATGATTTAGCACATAGGTCAGAGTACTGCTGTGCCACACTGAGTAGGATGAACTTCCAAAGTCATTTCACTTAAAATGGCCCTAGTCCTCACTCTGCCACACTTCTCAATTCCTACAGCAAAACCATAGGTGTGTATAGTTAGTTTGGGGCTTTTTTTTTTTTTCATTCTATGACCTGTTCATCTGAATAACAAAAACGGGGCTTATTCATCTTCCCCAGCTACCAGCATGTAAGTGGTCAATAAACAAGAGCCTCTGCCCTGGTTAAAGAGCCAGTGAGGTGAGAACAGTAGGGTCTCTGGACCCTATTTTATTAATGAAAGCTCACTTTATTAACTAACCTGGGTAGAAAGCTGTGGCTCTGGGCCCTAGGGAGGCTCTAGCAGTTGACTGAAGTGGAACACTGGCTCAGGGCTCTGACTTTGCCTGGTCCTGTCTAAATGGCCTGTCCCTGGCAGTTAGCTGTGGGGCTGTGGACCTGATGGCAGGATATGGGGGCCATGCTTTAGGCCAGAAGTTGAACAGACATCCAATGTAATGTGAAGGTATGCTGCTTGTTGCTGATGGGTCTTGTAGGGATCTCTCTTATGGAAATGTTAAGTTTGGTGACAACACCCTCCTATTTGACAAGCCTGGCATTAAGCAGGTATCAGACCCCTATTTTTCCCTTCTGTGATTTCACTGTGAGCTTTGAGGTTCCAGGCCACAGTCTATGTGTGCATACACACATGCACACATATCATTTGTCCTCCTTGGACACTTGGATGACTTTCTAAGCCAGCATATATGTCCAGCCCTCCTCATTGTGAGTTCCCTAGTGGGCCATTTTTCATTTACTCACATTGGACTATGCAGTCTGTGTTTCCGGTAAGTGTGTGTGTTTTAGAAAATGCAATTACTCATCAGCTACATTTCTTAGTCCACTCTGTGAGACCTCTCTTCTGTTTTGGCCACAGACATTGGTACTTTTTTTTAAATGTGTATGAGTGGATTGCCTGCATGTGTATAAGAAGCGCACCTGTATCATGCAATGCCTGTGGAGGTCAGAGAGGGTGTCTCATCCCCTGGAACTGGAGTTACAGACAGTTGTTATCCACCATGTGGGTGCTGGGAATGGAACTTGGGTCCTCTGTAAGAGCAGTCTATGCTCTTCACTGCTGAGCCGTTTCTCCAGCCTCCAGACGTTGATACTTTGATAAAAGGCAGAACATTCACTCTCTAGTGTTGTCCCTTAAACTGTCAACAGTATGTGTGACAAGCAGCTTCAGTCTAGCTTCCCTGGGACTCAGAGGAGCCTACATGGGCTGTGTCTTGAGCATAGCATTTGTATTGAACTTGTAGGAACAAGAGCATAGATTTTTTTTGTATGTTTGCTTTACTTACTTTTGTATATTGGGTACCAGATACCCACATCCAACAAATTTGGTTGCCGCCTTACTACATGCCAGGCTGGTTCCTTCCAAATTCTGTGGAAAACTAACCAACCGCAGTTTCCACTCTCATCAGTCAGCCAGCAAGTAGACCAGTGACTATAGTCATGAGGAGGGTGTGGAAGGTGCCATCTTGGAAAAGTGATAGGTGACAAGGAGGGTCAGAGGTGGGTTCCCCATGTGGGAAGACGGGGGTGTGCAGGAAAGGAGGCCGAGACAGTAGAGGGATGGTCCTGTATCTGTCATAAGCCAGTGACTCCCAGGAGGGACAATGAAAGTTGCAACTTTTTGAACAGGTTGCTGAGGGCCCAAAAGGGTAGGAATGGGAAACTCTACTCAGACTGACCCAGCCACCCCAGCAGGCACATGTCAGGCCTGTGAGGCTGGGCTGTGCCATCTGCCAGCCGTGCGCTTCCTGCTGTCACCTCTGCTTGCTCATGAAAGTAGGTCTTAGGGCCTCTCAGCTTGGGGATCCTGCTCTTATAGCTTACATTCCCTGGACCCCAGCATAGTCCCAGCTAGACCAGCTCAGGGCAGGACCAGAGCCTGAGACCCAGGGACTATTGTCCAGTATTTGGGGATGTGCTGTCCATGTGGAATTTCAGACCGTAACGTACCCATTTTAGCTGTATAGTCTCATGAATTCTGTCACTGCCCTCGGATCCAGATATGGGGTCTTCAGTCTCTTTACAAAGTACCTTCTTTCCACCTGACTCTCCCCAGCCATCTTCCCTAGAGCCCCTCTCTTCTGACTTCTGGCACCATTAGTTTTTCATCTGTTCATGGAAGTTCATGTAAATGAGATGATAGGGTCTATGTTCCTCTTTGCCCATCTTTCTTACAACTTAGTATCAGTGAGATTACCCACACATTTGTCTTCTATTGCTGAGCAGCATTGGACACCATACAAATGTATCCATTCTCTCCTTGACATTCAAGTTGTTTCCAGTATGGGAATATCATGAAAACTGTGTCATGGGTATTCTTGCACATGGCTTTTTGTGGGTAATAATGTTCTGTTCTCTTTGGTGGGAGACCAGTCATTTGATATTAACCAGCCAGGATGTAGTTAGATGTGTATTTTCATTGTTGTTCTAAGTGAAATGTAAAAGCACCATTCATTGTCACAGTCTATTGGAATGTTCCAGAGGTGAAGTTCATCACTTCCAGAGAGGAAGTGGCACTCTGTTCAAAGAGGCCTTGTACTCTTGTTACATTTGTAGTTTTACGCTTTGACCCAGACAGGTCACTCTCTCTCTCTCATTCATCATAAAAGGGGAAAAGTGAGATGTTGGCCTTGAAGAAACATCTGGGGCCACTGTGCAGCAGCCCCTGTGGTTCAGCCTGCAGGTTTCTAGAAAGTGATCACAGAACATGAAAGCTTGTCAAGCCACCTGGCTGCATGCAGGTTCTTGTAGGGTGTTAGCTAAGGTGTACCCAGAGGGCAGGAGGACTCCTGTCAGGACCGGATGCTTCGGGTATTCTTTGCTACCTGGTATATAATTAGGTTTCGCTAGAGAGTGGTTATTTATCATTAGAACCTGGCAGCTCACATTGGAAGTGGTTTTCATTGTTTTTTTTCTCCCTTTATGGGTGTGGAAAGCAATTAAGAGGAGAATGTAAGAGAGCTGAGGTAAGGCCAGCAACATTAACCCTGTGTGAGTGGGTCTTGGGATCCTCTTCCTTCTTGGGAAGAAATCCCTCTCACACTGCTTTGACGTGAGAGGGGAGCTGATGGACATCCTTTACAGTGTCTGTAGATATACACAGCTCAAGAGAACACCTGTTGGATGTCTCTCCATGATAACGTGCCTGCGCTTTCATTTAGCCAGTGTCAGGATCTGAGTCCCCAGTGGCAGTCTGTGCCATACCCCTTCTCCCCCAGTAGTGGAAGTTTATCAGTGGGAATAGAAGACTCAGTAAAAGGATGTACTCAGCCTGCCCTGCTTGAGCCCCCACCTCCTGATATATATATTTTTTAAATTGTTGTTGCCTGTTTTCATTAAGAGCTGTTTTGGTGACTTAGGCACTCACCTGCTGGCAGAGTAGATTTGTTGAAGAATTAGAGCAGCTTACATCCTGGTCCCCTCCCTTCCAGGCCCTAGGGTTTCAGCATGTCTAAAGCTTACTGTGTTGACAGGGAAGCCACTATCAGAAAAGTAATGCCATCTACAAAAACATGGCAGGTTTTTTGGAGGGGGCTGGAGGGGAGGAATTCCCTGAGTCTTGAAAGGTCCCCTCAGATGCCTGGACAGTAGCTAAGGATCAGGGTCTTTGAACCCCTTCCAATTTCAGATGTAAATACTGTTAAAATGACTTTTGTTGGGGGGGGGATAGTATTTTATTAGATACAATTTACTTACAGTTCACCCCTTTAGTGTACTACTCAGGGAATTGTTACATTTATTTATTGTGTGTGCGCACATGCCAAGGCATGAGTGTGGAGGTCAGAGGATGACTTGCAGGAGTTGGCCCTCTCCTGCCATCATGTGTAACCCAGGAATCAAACTGGGGTCATCAGACTTGGCACACATGCACCTTTATCTGATGAACCATCACTGGCTCAATTCAGAGATCTGGTTTAGTATATTCACAGAGTTAGGTGGCTATTACCACAAGCCACCACACAACTGTTCAACAATTGCCCTTTATAAGATATAACCTCTGCCGTTAGCAACCTTGGCCCTGTCTTTATGGATTTGCCTATTCTGGAAGTTCCCCATGAATACAATTACATACAGATATTTGTCCAGATCTGGCTCATTTTCATGTGTTATATGTATAGGTATTGAATGTTTAAGTCATTTATGTTAGAGATTATAAGATATGCAGCAACTAACTCTGCCGCTGAGAGCACTTCACATAGCATTGTGAACCCACAGGGTAACATAAACCTCAGCCCACCCCATGTCAGTGAGAACTGCACACTACCCCCTTCTGGGAAGGGAGGGAGAGTAGATCCAGGCTCCTATGTTTAGAATCCAAGGGCTAGACACAACAGCCAAGGCAACCCCAGGTTGCTTAGGCTGCCCACCCATGCCCATAATGCCCTTGTCATTTGCTGCTGTCCTCAGAAAGAGGATTAAATGCATGGGACAGCTGAAATGTCCATCTGCTGGTGGTTAGATAGATTTAGTACCCGGTGCCCCTGCTTTATTACCTGAGCAAGCAGAACATCTGCTTTCATGCTGACCAGCCGAACCCAGAAGGCTGAGGCTACCACACAAATGCAGTCAAAACAGAACTGAGCCCTAATTTTACAGAGCTTCTGACACTGGATGGAGCTTCCCAGATCACTACCTGGTGCTCCTCCTTCCTTTCACAGGTGTGATGGGGAAACCGAGGCACAAAGTATCCATACCCTACTTCCTTAGAATACTCCCGCCCAAGGTAGGGGTGAATTCTGGCGCTGGGGAGAACAGTAGCAAAGTGTGCTGCAGACTTTCACTTGTTCAGAGCTGCTGGTTAAGAATGCTTATAGAGATTGGGAAGGAAGGCGGCCAGAGCTCCACTGGACCCTGGAATGGAATCGTCTTTTCTGTTTCTGTTGGAATCAGACCAGCAACCTGTTGGCTCCAAACTCACCACTGTTCTCCAGGATCATTATTAGGGCATATGGATCTCTCTTGTCTGCCTCTGCACCCCAAGAGGACTTCTTCACAGTATCATAGCTTGTGCAGTGGGCCGGGATGGAGCCCAAGTAATCCCTTGGATGCCCCCTCTTTCCTTTATGAGTCAAGGCGGAGTTCGTAGAAAAAGCAAAGTGTGTCCCAGTATCTGCGATAGACATGGTAGATACTTCTAGGTAGATACTAAGGTGTGGGCTCGTCTTTTCAGAGTACATGAGTCACACACACATGGGGCCTTCCTAACCTTGCTTACCTCTGGTGGGGCTGAGCTCCTCTGTGAACTGTGTCTCTCTGGACATCATGTGTTTTGGCTGGTCTCCTTCTGCCAGCTGACCATCATTACCCTTTACACAGCTGTGTACACAGCTTCCCACAGTCAGAACATTGCAAGCAAGTGCGGTCACTGACCTCACTTGAGGTGCATGATCAGAAACGCAAGTGCTTAGGGCTAGAGCTGTCTGTCCATCGTGCAATCCAGCGGTGCTGTCAGGCCAAGAAGAGCCTTTTATCAGACCCATCCCATGGCCTGATATTAAGTGGTAATGTACACAGAGCACCCTAGACCAGGAAGGAGCTACAGCCTGGTTAATCAGCACTTTGATTTATAGGAACATACCCTCATAAAATCCAGCATTACAAGTTTCTGTAACTCATACAATTAAGCTAGGAGGTGAGCTTTAAAAAGCACCAGCCTCATGTTTAATTTATTCTCCCCTAAACCAGAAAGAGTAGCTAGCAGGGCTAGTAACCCCAGGCCTACAGCTGAGTCTCCCTGTACTACCTCCTCCACTCACCACCATCAGTGCAAGAACAGAGGTCTCTCAAGAGGTTGGGAGGTCTAGTCCCCTAAGGCTTATCCTCAGCTCCTTCAAGAGAGGACCATGCCAGAGCACCAGGGCTTGCCATGTCCCGTTTTCCACAGGGACCTGTAGATGAGGGGAGAGTGGACTTCACCCCTATGACACATGCCAGGGTATGGTTGACCCTAGACACAGTGATCCATCTGACACCCAGAGTCTGGCCTGCCTTCATCCTAAGGTACAGTCTCTGATTGTGTATCCTGGGCAGCTGAGTGTAAGCAGGACATGGAGCAGCACTCTGGTATGTCAGATGTCTACAGCCATCAACACAAAGCAGATGGTGGAGATGCTAGAAGAGGTAACTGAGGTCCAACACCTTAAGCAATGTATTCCAGACCACTCACATTGCCTCTGTGATGTGGGCAGCAATCCACTTTCAGGGGTGCCTTTGGATGTCCTAAAGCAGCCACCCTCTAGGATGCTGGTCCCCTGGTGCCTCCCAGTCTGTGTCTTTCTCATACTTTGTGTGAACCTCACCTTTCTTTGAACTTTCTCCTTCCTCTACCACTCACCCTCAAGGACTACTGCCCACTTGGAGGTCAGGTGCTAAGGCTGTGATGAGAGACCACCAGTGTAATGAGATGTGGCTTCTGTTGCCTCCCTGACATTCTGGTCTAAGTATTTATTATTACTGGGCTTTGACAGAAAGGGGAGGTTTGCAGAGGACCCCCCCCAACACATACACACATACACATATACCTCAAAATGTATTATCTAATTTAGAAAAGACTCAAGGTGGGCATGATAGTACATTCCTGTAATCCCAGCACTCAAGAGGCTAAGACAGGAGGATTGAGTTTATGGCCAGCCTGGGCTATAAGCAAGACTCAGGGGACAGGTAAAGTCTACACAGATGAGCAAGTAAAATGTTAGCACCAGGCCTTTCACTCGATTCTAGGAGCAACCACGATGGCATGGGTCTACAACTGGAAATAAGCACTCAGCTAGTCAGAGATAGTACAGAATATCACTTGATCAGGCAGGTGGCATCCCTGTGAACCTGAGAGCTTTGCCATCCTAGCAGATGCCATACATGCCAGGGGATGATCTAAGGGTCTCACAGGATCTCACTGCCCTCCACTCACCTCACTACCAGGAAAGGAGGGCTCCAACTCCATACCTCAAGGGCAAGGATGAGGCCACTCATAAGAAACGACATGTGTGTATGTCAGCTACAGTTCAACTGCCAAGCTCAGCATCCACTTCATGTGGGGAAACGGCTCAGTACAGTGCTTGCCTTTCAAGCCTGAAGAACTGAGTTCAGACCTCAGAATCCATGTAAAAATGTGGGTCATAGTAGCATGTGCTTTGGGAAGGATCCCTGGGACTCACTGACCGGTCAGCCTAACCTAACTGGTGAGCTTCAGGTCAATGAGAGATCCTGTCTCAAAGGAGATGGACAATTCCTGAGGATAACTGCCACCAAGCCTGATGACCTGGGTTCAATTCCTCAAAACCCACAGAAAAGAGAAGGAATAATTTTTAATTTTTTTTTACATTTCTTTTTTTAAGTTATTTATTTAATAACCACATGATTAGAAGAGGCATTTCATTACAGCATTAACATATTCAATAACAATTTTCAGAGTGAAGATGAATCTCTTTCAAAACTGGCTGTAAATTTTTAGGTTCACAGTTGAATTAATAGTTATACAATATTGTCCTCAGTATAAAACCTATAAGACATAAAATTGAATGAGATTTTAACCTTTAAAAAAGATCTCCATTTCATTTTAAAATATCCTGTTTCATACAGAAAATCTCATTTTTTAGATTAGATGTTTACACATGCATCTCTAATCTCTATGTATCTGATTATTACTAGTCACAATTGGTTACTTTCTGAGCTCCTTGGCACCTCGGCATGGATATAAAGTCATCAGGTAGATTTCAGTGGTAATGTTTTTCACCTCTACTAATTAACATGAGGCAAATTTTTTTCTCATTTATTTTTTTTAAGTTTTAATAACTACATGATTAGAAGAAACATTTCATTACAGCTTTAACATATTCAGTAACACACGCCAGAACAAAAGTATATCTCTTTCACAAGTGGCTGCAAGTTTCTAGGTTCACAGTTGAATTAATACAATTACACAATATTGAACTCAGTATAAGCCCTGTAAGACATAAAATTGAATGAGTTTTTAACATTTAAAAAAGATCTCTATTTTATCATTAAAATACGCAGTTTCATTATATTGTTCCTTGCAGAAAGACTCATTGTTTTTGCTACTATTAGATGCAAATTTTTATGCTTCTTCCTCACATTTAACTCATTTGATTTTTTTGTGTGTGTGTATTTCATACAGAACATCCCAGACAATCTTATTCATCTATATACCCACATCCCAAATGGCACCCTCCCATAGCCTCCCCCCCTCTACACTGGAGCCCATATACTCTGTCATCCCTGTTACTGTCCACTGTGTGTTCGGTGCCCCCAGCCGTTTCCCAGTGCTTGTCCATCTGCTGAATCTAGTCAGCCTATCTAGAGGTCCTTGTTTTAGGAAGATCAGCTTGAGGAGAGGAATAATTCTTAGAAGTTGTCCTTTGATTTCCACATGGCAAGCATGTGTGTTTGCATACACACATGTAAAACAAAAAATATTAGCTTGGGCATGGTGCTCAAGGACTGCTGAGTTCAAGGCCAGTCTTGACTACATAGTGAGAGTTCCAGGCTAGCCTAAGCTACAGAGACTGTGTCCAAAAAAAAAAGTGGATGGTCGTTGCCAGGGATGGAAGGGAGTAAAGTTGTTCAATGGGTTGCTGGGGATGGTGATGTTAATGGTTACATAATAAATGTACTCACGCACTAAACAATGCCCCCCAAATGCTTTAAACAATAAATTCTGGGGCCTGGAATGATGGCTCAGCAGTTGCGCACTGGCAGAGGACCCGGGTTCAGTTCCTAGCACCCACATAGCGGCTACGAACTGTCTGTAACTTCAGTTACATGGGAATCTGACACCCTCTTCCTCAGGCATTGCAGGATACAGGTACACTGACATGCAGGCAATACACTCATACACATAAAATAAAATAAAATATCTTTTAAAAGTACTGCCAGGCATGGTGGTGCATGCCTTTAATCCCAGCACTTGGGAGGCAGAGGCAGGTGGATCTCTGAGTTCGAGATCAGCTTGGTCTCCATAGCGAATCCAGACCAGCTGCGGCTATAGGGAGACCCTGTCTCAAAAAGAAAAAAAAAAAATTAAGTAAATTCTATGTATATTTTTGCCATAATTTGTTGAATTCTAAGTAACTTGAATTGAGCATTTGCAGTATGCTGGACACTGGGGAACAGACCTCACAGCTCTCCACACAGCCATGTGAGGCTGGCACTGCTGTCTTCATCTTACAGAGATGTGACATGATGGAGTCTCCCAAAGCCAGGACACTGAATTGCTGAGGGTGGATTTGAACTCAACTCCAAGTCTAAATCCCATGCCTCTGAACCTTCCCAGTGTAGACAGCCGTCCGAGACACAACACACTCACCTGATGGTCTACTGATTGGTTTTTGTAAACATCATCACATCCTTCTAATAGTGCAATTTCTTTCCAGCTGCCAATTTCAGGCTGTTCTTGTTTGTGCCTCTTGCTGCAAGTGGGCCCCAACTTACATGCTCGTTAGTACATTTGGCCCCTGTTTGTGGAGTGACATTTCTTACCTTCTGTGTTACAGACCACAGTGATTGACTATGTGAAGCCCTCAGATCTCAAGAAAGACATGAATGAGACCTTCAAAGAGAAGTTTCCTCACATTAAGTTAACACTCAGCAAGATAAGAAGGTATGAGAGACTCATGTTGCCTTGAACTTTTCCCCTATAGCCCCTCCCCCCAGCACGGTGTATGGTGGTGGCTCTTGTTCTTTGGGAAAGGAAATATGGTCACATTCAGCAGAGAGTCTCTTCTGCTGCTGTCTGACTTGGGCCTGGATATCATGGGAGAGCCGGGGCAGCAGGCAGAAGGCCAAGCTCCTGACCCCTTCGTTGACATAGCTCTTGACGAGACATCCCTTTAATGAGAAAAACCATTACATGTCTGCCAGCAGCTGACCAGCTCAATAAGATTGAAGTTATAGGAAACTGAAAGAATGGGGCTTCAGATGTACCAGGGTAGAGTGCTAGCCTAACATGCACAGAGCCCTGGGTTCAATCTCTAGCACTGCATAGACAGGCATGGTTGTGCATTCCTGTGATTCCAGCACTTGTAAGTTGGAGGCAGCAGGAATTCAAACCAGTCTAGCATACATGAGAGGTGTCTCAATAAAAACCACAAAGAATGGGCAACATTCAGGTCTCAAAGCTGAAGCACAGGCAAAACAGAATAGAGCTGACCACCTTGGGGCATGAGATAACTCCACCCACACAGCTGTGACCTCAAGGCTCTATCTTCCCATATAGCTGACTGCATGGGTTTGTGGTGACCCATATCTGCCAGCCACATAGTCCAGATGACTGAACCTGCTGAACCAAAGAGGTGCTGACTTGTGTTTGTGCAGTGACACCAATATCTCAGGGTGTGTAATAACAGCTTGGTTGTACACCTATGTGATCACTCTGGAATATGTTTTCTAATTTGCTATCTGCTGCTGTGATAAAACACCGACCAAAACCAACTTGGGGAGGAAAGGGTTTATTTCATCTTACAAGTTACAGTCCACCATCGAGGGAAGGCAAGAGACCTTGGAGAATTGCTGCTCACTGGCTTGCTTCCTCTGCCTTGCTCAGCTACCTTCTGCAGCCTAGACCCTGATGTCGAGGGCTGGCACTGCCCACAGCAACTTAAAAATGTCTCACAGCACCAGGTGTGGTTGTGCACACCTTTAATCCCAGCACTCGGGAGGCAGAAGCCATGGATCTCTGAGATGGAGGCCAGCCTTGTCTACATAGAGAGTTCTAGGTCAGCTGGGGCTACAGGGAGACCCTGGCTCCAAAAAAGAAATGTCTTACAGGTATGGTCACAGGCCAATGTGATCTGGGAAATTCTTTAGTTGAGAGTCCCTCTCCCAGCTATGCCAAGTTGAAAACCAAGATTAGTCATCACAGTGTGCCAGCTATACCAGTGTGTATCCTAAGCCAGATTTGATTCTGGCATGTTCCAAACCAAAGAACCAGACCTAACACCTGTCCTACCTCCCTAATGAATATAACTCTACCTGGCAGAGCTTAGACCAAGCACCTGATTTACATCTAAAATCTCTCTGGAATAAGCATAGTCCCCTTTTGACTTTAGGGAACCCCACCCTATTTTCCCAGGGATTCAGACATCCACATATATTCAGTAGTGTCCTTCCATGTCTGGGTCATGTTAATTGGAGCCCTGCCTATCCTTGGAAGTGGTTATTCAGGCTGGGTCTGGGGCAAGAACAAAAAGGAATTTGGTCTGTGCCAGCAGACAAGCAGAGGGACCAGATCCCAGCTACATGTTCTGCTCCCATGTCTAATGTATCTTCACCCTCCTATGGATTTAATCTCATCCCACGTTCCCCTGTGGGAGTGAAAAAAAAATAGAGAAAATGCTTTCCAGATGGAGTCACCATCTTCTTTTGGATCCCCTGAAACTCAAACTCTGCAGCTCTCTCAGGACTCCTTACTTCCTGTCTCCCTAGTCTGAAACGAGAGATGCGGAAGCTTGCCCAGGAAGACTGTGGCTTTGAGGAGCCCACGGTGGCCATGGCCTTTGTCTACTTTGAGAAGCTTGCCCTCAAGGGAAAGCTGAACAAGCAGAACCGGAAGCTCTGTGCTGGAGCATGTGTGCTGTTAGCAGCCAAGATCGGAAGTGACCTCAAAAAGCATGACGTCAAGCATCTAATTGATGTAAGTGGGCTGCATTAGAGGTGGGAGATGTGCTCTCAGTCTAGCCACACACCCCCAAACAGATGACCCTTAACAGCTAATAGAGATGAGAGCTGTAAAGTCATTTGTGTAACAGATAGATGATCCATTTGAACAAGACTATAGCACCCCCAGCATTGGGTCCGCTCTGAAAAACCCATGCTCAGGTAGCATGAGGGATGAAATCATTCCCATAGCCAGAGAAGCCACCCCAACAGCAAAGGGTCTTGTGAGCAGCATAACTGCAGAGCATCCATTGGACATGCTAGGTGGGTGTCGTCATTACTGCATCAATGGTGTGCTGTCTTTCGTTTTGTTTTTTTAATTATTTAATAACCACATAATTAGTAGACGCATTCCATTACAGCAGCATTGACATATTCAATAACAATTTCCAGAGCAAAGATGCATCTCTTTCAAAATTGGCTGTAAATTTTTAGGTTCACAGTTGAATTAATACAGTTATACAATATTGAACTCAGTATGAACTCAGTATAAACCCTAACAGACATAAAATTGAATGAGATTTTAACCTTTAAAAAAGCTCTCCATTTCATTTTAGAATATATTGTTCCCTGCATAAAGACTAATTGATTTTGCTACTAACACTGA
>NW_008350388.1:171762-231057 GCF_000622305.1 Nannospalax galili
ATATAAAGTCATCAGGTAGATTTCAATGGTAATGTTTTTCACATCTACTAATTAACATGGAGCAAGTTTTTATGCTTCTTCCTCAAATACAACTCATTTTTTTTAATTTGTTGATTTTTTGTGTGTATTTCATACAAAAAATCCCAAACAATCTTATTCATCTATATACCCACTTCCCAAATGGCACCCTCCCACAGCCTTCCCCCCCGTCCCCCTGGAGCCCATATACTCTGTCATCCCTGTTACTATCCACTGTGTTGTTAGTGGGTAGACCTGCACTGGAGAATGGCTGGGGGTACTGAGTCTTGTCAGCCTATCTAGAGTTCCTTGTTTTAGGGAAGATCAGCTCTTCCTCATCTAGCAGCAGTCAGTTGCCAATATTTCCTTTCGTTTTTTTAACTTTTTATATTTTTATTGTATATTTGAACATTTTTGTTATATTTTATAATCGAATACAGAATTTAACGTGTACAAGAAATGTATTCTAGAATTCAGTGTTTCTACATATTTAATACATGATGGATTTTAGTGTATTTGATCACAAATATCTTAAATACTATTAGTGTATTTGATCACAAATATCTTAAATACTATATTATAAATCTGACTTCTTTTAAAGGAGAGCCTCAGCAGAGCAAGGGAAGCCTGATTTTCTAGGGTAGATATATGAATGCCTGTTTAAAATATAGAGTGTGGCCAGCCTGGTGGGGTAGGCTGAGGCAGGATTGCCAAGGCAACATAGCGAGAACTTGTGTCAAAATAGAGGGCTGAGAAGGATTTGGTGCAATGATTGCTTAGTATGTATGAGGCCCTAGATTCTAATTCCCAGTGCCACAAACATTACAGTGTATTAGAAAATTTGAAGTACAGATCAAGAGCTGTTCAGTGTTGTTATTGTTCCCAAGAGGAAAGGATCTCAGTCTGGGTGCCATAACACAGTGCTGTGGACTGGGTGGCTTAAACAACAGAAACAGACTGCTCATATTTCCAGAAGCTGGCAAGTCCGAGGTTGAAACACCAGTTTCTCTTCCTGGGGACGGTCTTCCTCCATCCTAAATTATGGAGAAAAAGCAAAATCTAAGGACACTAATCTCATAATGATTGCTCCCTTCATCTGAGACTAATTACAGTCAAAGGCCTTACTTTAATAACACTACATTAGGGCAAAGGGCATCAACAATTTGTGAGCAACACAGTGCATGCAGTGGGCCTTCTGTGGCCAAGGGGCCCATGCAGGGAAGCACCAGGCTTGGTCAGGGGGCTGAAAGGGAAGGAGCTATGGGCAAGACACTTCATTACTGTTTCCAAGAAGAGATTGCAAGGCAGGGTAAGTAGGCTTAGAAATGGCCAGTTTGGATGTCAGTGAGCTCTGGGCGGATTATAGAGTAAAGGAAGGCGGTGGTGTGAAACGGTGGAAACGGGGTGAGCTATTCATCCACTGGTTTGCATCTTAAAGCATGCTCAACGCAGGGGCGGGACTGTTCATCGGTGAAGAACTGGTTAACCCTGGGAAAGACTAGAACCTAGATGTTGCAGAACATAGAAGACAAAAGATTTGGTTGACACAAGGTTCCGTACTTCCTACTGCCCAGGTGTTTCTAGTAGTGAAGGGGGAAAGCAGAAAGGGAATGATGTAGGTGTTTGCCACTTTCCAAAATGATTTTTTAAGTATCTTTTAGCCTTTTAATGCGTACAGTAGGTGTGTGAACATGGAAGCAATCATTAGGGGCCAAATCCAAGCTGAGAATCAATAGGCTTTTACAGCTGTCCCTGTTTACCGTGGCTTTGCTTCTTCTGGTTTCAGTTATCCACAGTCAACCACAACCCCAACTCCTACATAGGAAGTTCTAGAAATAAGCAATTTACAAGTTTTAGTTTGTGCAGTAGTCCAAGTTGTGTGATGGAACCCTGCCGTGTCCTGTCCCTTTGTCCTGCATGGCTTCCTGGCATTCACTACCAACCACTAGTCACTTAGCCACCTCTTTTGTCTGATTGCCTGACCCAGTACTTATGTCTGAGTAACCTGAAGTAGCCTACAGACCATGTCACTCACAGCACCTTCATCTCACGTAGGTGTCATCTACCACATGACAAGAAGAGTGAGCACAGGACAAAGAGCAACTGAGAGAGGAGAGAGACCACATTTACATAACTTCACTACAGTATAATCATTTTAGTTATTATTGATCTTATTGTGCCTGATTTATAAATTATCATATACTAATATATATTATATACATGCATATGGGATATGATACTGTGGTTTCAGGCATCTACTAGGAGAGGGTCCCCATATATAAGGTAGAATGAACACATACAGTGTTAAGGAACTGAATTTGCAGGATTTGAGGAAGCTGTTAAAAGATCTGTGTGTCAAATGAGCATGCGAATTATATTAGTAGATATACATATATATGATTGACTCTGCAGAAAGTAATACTTAAATCATAAGCACATTTAATCAGAGTTGAATAACATGCCACACAGCAAAAGCTGTTATTAATGAATACAGCAGTTATAGGCTGACAAGCCATTTGCAGTAGCAATAAACCCAACATGAGATCCCAACTCAGTTATAACCTCAGCGCAGTCCACCACTGCTCTTATGTTTTCATTATGCCAAAAGTTGAGCTGAGACTGAAATTAAATACACTCTAGCTAAAAGGGGATTCCCTGCCCCTGCTCTTCCTTATTTCTAACTCCAAAAAATCTGTGTAGTTGTGTGGACAGGAAGTGAGTCACTGGGCACTCAGCTGTTTGAAGGAGGGATAACTTCATTAGGACCTGGGGCTCAGCCAGGTGTGGTGGTAAACACCTTTACTCTAGCCTGATCTAGAGTTCCAGGCCAGCTAGGGATATGTAGTGAGACCATGTAGCAAAAATAAAAACAAGCTGAAATAGAAATAATCACCTCGCTCCAGGCAGAGTTTACCTGTGTGGTGGTTATTGGTGTGGTAGATCTGCTATAGTTTTACCTCTCAGCCTGGATCACTTAGTTGCAAAGGGTGGACTTGAAATCTCAAGTTGGCATCTCGGTGCAGCAATTTCCCTTCACTTGACCTTAGACCAGAAATCCTGACCTTTTGGAGGTGTGCCATCATAAAATGGAGGTGAATGCAACATCCACCTTGTAAGGTTCTTAGAGGAATGTCACTGTGTGGCATGAGTTTCCAGACAGACCAGTGGCCCTCAGGGAAGGTTCTCTGTCTTCACCACCAGGACTAAGGCAGGAAGCACAGCAGATGTCATTCCTTCCTTTAGTGTCCAGCCTGTGATGGGTAGACAGTGTGAGTGTCTTTTCCCACCTCTGAAACTCATGTTGAACTTTGCTTGACACTGCATTGGGAGGAGGCATGGCTTTAGGAGATCAGGCCAGTAAGGAGGATCCATGCCTTTCTCTTCAAACTAGATTGGTTATTACACGAGCCGGATGAGAGGAGTGGGTTGTGAAGCTGCCCCTCCTGATTTGTCTGTACTGCATGGGCCCAACCTGAGAGAAAGCAGCTTGAGGCCCTTACCAGATACAGCTGCCTGACTTTGGACTTCCCAGCCTTCAGAACCTCTGTTCTTTATAAATCCTCTGTTTCTGGTATTCCGTTACAGCAGCAGACTGCAGACACAGTGATAAACACTAGCTTGAGGATAGAAAAGTTGCACTTAGAAATAACCTAAGGCTTTAAATGCAAAACTGAAATGGTTCTGTTTACTTTGCAGAAACTGGAAGAGAAGTTCCGGCTGAACAGGCGAGAACTGATTGCCTTTGAATTCCCGGTGTTAGTGGCCTTGGAATTTGCACTTCACTTGCCAGAGCACGAAGTCATGCCCCACTACAGACGCCTGATCCAGAACTCCTAGCACAGGCCCCAGGAGGGCCCAAGACCACTTCCTCCTAGTGCAGTGGAGCCATGCTTACTGCTGGCAGTGCAGAAGTGGAGCACCTCTCCTCCGTGTGTGTTCAAGGAGAAGCAGGGCGAAAACTCCAGGGAGTCTTCATTTGACTCCAGGAGGAGCTGGAGCTTAGAGCAAGTAGAGAGACATGCGCTGGGGGTGATGGAGACCCTCCCAGATCCCCACTAGCAAGAACTCAGCTGTGCTAGGGTCTTCCTCCCAGGCACATACAAACTTCACAGCGTGTCCCAGGGCCTTTACTGCACACTGGTTCTGACTGGTGTGATATGCTGGAATAGAGGAGGGAACAGAATCCATAGGATTGGGGAAGCTGTTAAAAGATTGTTCTCCCTATGTCAACAGAGTGTGCCAATCTATTTTTGTATCCATCGGAAGTGCACTTTCCCTGGGGCGTGTGAGTGTGCAAGTGTCGGAGGAGCACGTGGTTACACTTCACCCCCACCTTCTGTGGAGCCGACTTGCGTAATAATCACTCAGATCCAGCTTGACATCTCTGCTTGTAGAAAATAACAGTTTACAGGACTGTACACCTCCACCTGGACAGAGAAGACAATTGTCAGTGTAAGATGAACCCTGACAGAGTGACACACTCTGAACTTCCTGCCATCACCGCGGGCTTCAGTTTAACCCTCATGTTCTCATCTGTAGATGTGGGGGCTACACTCCATAGTGTGTATTCCTGTGCTCTATGTTAGAGTGCATAATGAGCGCATTTATTGTGCTAAATTCTTATATGTGTGTGTTTGAGAAAAGTCTGCTCTGGGGGTTGGACCCATGATTGGTATCTTGGGGCTTTTGCAGCTGTGGATGCATTGACTGAAGAGGCCATGGGTCTTAGTACAGAATTGTGACTCACCCTGATGCCCTCTGGGACAACCTATATGGAGGTGTGTCACCATGCTGTCACCTGGTACCTGCACAGGTGTAACCTTACTGAAGAAAGCTTCTGGCCATGTAAAAAGAGAATTAAAATATTTTGTTTTATATATACATAAATGTGTGTGAACATGTGAATGTCATAGCTACTGCAGCCCTCTGTGGCCAATGTCCCTGCACCTATCCCACCCCCACATTTTGCAGATTCTGGTGAGGTCACAGACAGAGTCATTCAGATTACTGGGAGAAAGGTGTATACAGTTTCTTTAGCAGAGCTCAAAAGATGCCCACAGTTCTAGAAGACAGATGTTTGTTTTGTTTGGCTAGTTGGTTTGGGTTTTGATTTTTTGTTTTATTGTTTTTTTGTGTTTGTCTATTGTTTTAGGGGGTTGAGACACAGTCTACTCATAGCCCCAGCTGGCCTGGAACTCACCAGGCCTCAATCACAGAGATCCATCCACCTCTGCCTCCTAAGTGCTGGGATTTGGGATTAAACAGCATGCACCACCATGCCCAGACTATTTTGGTTTTTGAGTCAATGTCTCAAGGCTGGCCTCAAACTCCAAATCCTGTGTCAGCCTCCCCAGTGGGATGACAGGCATGCCCCACCCTATCCATCTCACTGGAATTGGTTTTTAGGCAGGGTCTCACTCACCCCATTGCCCAGTCTGACCTCAAACTTCTGGGCTCAAGTCATCTTCCTGCTTCACTCTCAAGTAGTTGGGACTGTAGGCTTGCATCACAACACCAGCAGCAGCTTCTGGGAACATGAAAGACTTTGAGCCTTTCCAATCCTTCATTTAACTGACTTCAGTCCTAAATATTTTCCTATCAAATTTCCTTAGCCAAGAATTATTTGGGTAGAATATGATGGCACCTGGTCTTTGGGCTGCTCCAAGGCTCAGCCAACTATTTAAGGAACACATTGATATTTATAAAGCATGTTGAGAAGCACAGTTTCAAAAGCTGTCTATCACATGATCTCCTTTTCCTGGTGCCTGTCACCTTGCACCTCGCTGATAATAAGCTTCCAAGCTACAGGGCTCTCAGCCCCTCAGTCAGAACCTTCAAGGAGGGAGCCATTCTGAGGAGCAAGGCCTCTGCAGGTAGGAATGATCTAGACAGTTCCCAGTTGCCTTGAGTCTCCTGTCAGGATGGGGATGGGGTGGGGTGGGGAGGGGTGCAAGTCCTTCCTTGTGTCTTGACACCACGCTGGTCCTTCAATTTGAGTTGATTTGGATTTTGTTTTGTTTTTTAAGCAATTATAAGATGAACTCAGTATTCACTTTTAAAGTGTACCATGATTTATGGACTTGTGGTATGGCATGTCTTAATTTAGCGAAAGGGATGCCTTTGTAAGAATGAAGGTATTATGCAAGAGGTCTCCCTTTTCAAGATCACAACATCAGCTTCTTGGGGGCAAAGGAAGATGAAGAGGAGGGTGAGGGACACATGTCACAGCTATTCCAGACCCTTCCCCAACCTTGGGCTTTGGGGGCAAGAAAGAAACCTGAGTCTGCAATGAAAAGGCCTCTAAGGATAATTCTAGAAGATTCTGTGACTTTGCCCTTTGACTTCTTCCAGAGGGGACAGATCCAAGCCCCACTTCCTCTCAGGACTGCCCTGAAGCTTCATTTATCCACCCTTGTGCAAATATCCCTGGCAAAGCTCTGTCCAATTACCTGCTTGGACAACAGCAGTCCCCAGTGCTGACCTTAGGCCTGGGCACCTCCCCACTAGTCAGCCCTGGATGTTGGGGAACAGATGAGAACTGTACAAACAGAAAGGTGCCACCTACTTGAACTGGGTCAGTCCCCATGCCTCACTGTACTTGCTCAGGAAGCCTCAGCCAGCCAGCCACATGGAGAAGGCCCTTCCTCCTCTTCCTTTGCTGAAACAGGAAGCCCATACCAAATGAAAATATGGCTTGTTTTCCTTGGCTTTTTCTTTCTGATCAAAAATTCCCTGACCAGTTTTTGTGTAGTCATCAGCCAACAGGCTCCACTTGGAGTGGTCACTTCATACAAATCACCCCATGTCATATACCCTCACTTAGTGACTGGGGAGCAGAGACAGAATTGAGGTTCTTTCCCCTCGTTAAAAATTGTCCAGTGTTCCTACGGCCCAATTCCTTATCTCTCTCTCTGACGTTTCCTGTTCAGCACTGAATGGGAGCCAGCCCTCTGCCCTCTAGGCCCTGGCTGCCTCTGATAACTCTGGAGAACCCAGTCTTTCTGGCCCCTTGCAAGATTCAAATATGCAGAAGGGAGAGGTGGCTGGGGAACAGACTAGAAAGCTCAAGTGTTTCACCCCTAGTGAAGGAACAAGTCTTTTCAAGCAGGGGCCTCCTAGAGGACTCTCCCGTGGGCTAGACAGCCTGCATGCACCACCCTAAGGCAGTTAAGGACAACGCTAGCCAGGTCACAGCACACCAGGTGAGGGATAAGCACCAGGAACACAGATCTGGATTCAAATATTTTGTTTAAGTGAGCACTAACTTGAACAAAAGGTGGCTTCCAAAAGTGGGTCTGCAAGGCAGAGCTTATAGAAAAAGTACAGAAAGCTGATGAAAGGAATAGTCCATATTGGATTTGGGATGGGGCGGTTTATTCAAGAACAACCTAGAGATGGATTACCAGGGACTAAAGAACTTATTAAAAGAGTTATTAATGGCATGGACAGCATGGCAGGAGGTCTCTGAAGAGAATCAGAGCCCACACGGCATAGGAGGGCGGCTCCTGCTATCACTCCCTGAGGATGGACATACAACAGGAAGCCAGGCTCCCTGATTCCCAGGCAGGAGACAGGGAAGGGGTGGGGACTAGCCTGTGGCACTCCTTTGTTGTAAAACCACTTTCCAGGTGAGATGTCCTGGCACTGGGCAAGTCTCTTATTAGGGGCTCGCAATGTTTCAGTCAGGTGCCCACCAGAAGGGGAGGACAGCCCCAAAGCAGCTGCTGGGTTCTAACATTACATCCTTAACGGTCCACTTGTCATCTCCACAAGGATGTGGTGGGGACCTAATTTAAGATGGCAGGGAGAGCTGTCCCAGTGAGCCCTCGCCCTACACAGGACCATCCAGACTCAACAGATGTTTCAGATGGTCTGCAAGCACAGGGCATGTGTGTCGTAAGTGCTGTGTTTCCCTATGTTCTGCCTCCAACTGCCATCTTGCTGCTGCAGATGGGCCAAGAGCCAGTGACATCCATGCCACCTAGGGGTGACAAATGTGTATCTTCAAAACATCTCTGAGAACGCCAGAGAAGAGGGGTGGGGAGCAATGTAAGAGCGAGAAGGGGAGAATGATGTGGAACACTGTCTTCCTGGCATGACATGGCTGTTGTACTCTTGAACTCTCAGCAGCTGTGAATACCTGCACAAGACTGGGCCCATCGACATTATGTCAAGGAGAACAGAAGGAAGGGCTCGTACGGCACTGCCCCTCCCTGAGGAGTTATAGGGCTGGGTCAATGGTGGCTGAGGAAGGGAAAAAATATTTTCTTCAGTCGCATAGCCACTGATAAGTTGCCTGTGCTACTGTAAGTAATCCTAATTAAACTCACTGGTTCACATTAAAAATAAATAAATAGAATTAAAAAATAAAAATCAGATCCCTGGGTGATTTGCATGCATTAAAACCTAAGAGGCACTAATATTCCACATAAACACAGGATGTAAAAATTATCATTGAGAAAGTATCAGTCATCAGGTATAAAACTGAGCTACGTTATGAAGGTGCACAGAAAATGCAGACGGTTTTTGAAACCATTAAGTACAGAGCCAACCTTTCACTGTGAAACAGCTCTGACGTCCCTTAACTGAGCTCCTCACCTAACACTGGATGCACAAAGATAGAAACAAGCTGAACTAAGCCCATGAATACACAGGTCCCAAGCACCAGCTGGCTTACAGTAGATCTATCACCCTTGTGATTTGAGTGTGCAATGTTGCTTGTAGGCTTATGTGTTTGAACACTTGGTCCCCAGCTGGTGCCACCATTTTGAAAACTTGTGATATGTTTAATGGTAAAGCCTCACCAATGTAAGTAGGTCACTGAGCATGGGACCTGAGGTCTTATTGCTGGCATTACTTCCTGCCTGCTGTCTTGTTTTCTAAAGATGCAGTGTGACCAGCTGCCTCATGCCTTTTCAACCATGACACTGTGCCATTTTTAAAACCACAAGCCAAAAGAAATCCTTCCTTTGTGAAGTTGCTTCTTATCAGATATTTGATCCCCACAGTGACAAAAATAACTAATCTAATCACCTTGGCCAATGTTGGTTGTGGCCACTGCTTGGATGAGGCCTGTGTCCCCAGCCCTCCAGGGCCCAGGGGTAGAGAGTTGTCACAGTGGGGAGATGAGGTATGGAGGGAGCTGGCCTCCCTGCCCCGAGAACTAAGCAAACTGAGTTGTCACCTAGCAGTATACTGGGTGAACCGACCGCCACTGTGCTGCATTCATTGATGTCTACCTGGTATTTGCTGGACGCATCTCACACTGGGTTCTGGAAGCTTCCAGATGGAGAAGCCAGTGGGGGTGGTGATCCATAGGGGGCCCTGATCATGCAGAGACTCAAAAGAGAAGCTCTAGGCAAAGGCCAGGCTACTCAGCAGAGTTGGGAATCAGTGCTCAGTGACCATCTGGTGCCCACAAGGATGAGGTAGGAGAAGTGAGAGCAATTGCCAGGTCTCACAAGAGAAAACAAGGAAATAAAACAAGCAACCAAACAGGGCTGGTAAGATTGCTCAGTAGGTAAAGGTGCTTGGTGTCAAGCCTAAGGACCTGAGTTCTATCCCCAGAACCCACATGGTAAAAGGACAAAAACAACTCCTGAAAGTTATCCTCTGACCTGCTAATGTAATTACTAAATGTAATTAAAACTGTTTTTAGGGGCTGGAGAGATCGCTCAGCAATTAACAGCACTGGCTTCTCGTGCAGAGGACCTGGGTTCAGTTGCCAGCACCCACATGGGGGTTAGCACCTGTCCTCAACACCAGAGGATCTGATATTCTCTTCTGATCTCTGCAGGCACCAGGCATACACATAGTGCACTTACATACATGTGGGCAGAACATCCATACATAAAATAAAAAGATCTTTAAAACACTCAGTACTTTAGGCAGTCAGAAGTTGGTAAGAGTGAAATCAGGCTCCTCGCCAGGGCAGCTAGAGTGGTGAGAAATCAGAGGCAAGGGCTTAACAAACCAACCTTTGGACACAAGGGAGTGCATGGGGATGGCTTTGTATTTTCCAAGCAGGTGCCATGCCCAGCTCAATACCAGGCACCTGAACCAGGACTTTTTATTTAACCCTTAACAAGCTATAAAATGAGATATCTGCTTCCCCTTTCACAGACAAGGAAATGGAAGCTCTGAGACATTATCTTACATGCCCAGCATCACAGATGTGAAGTAACAAAGGCAAGATTTAAACCTGGGCCTGCAGCATATGTGATGGTTAATCTTGTTTATCAATTCAGCGAGATCTAGAATCACCATGGAAACAAACCTTTGGGCATGTCTGAGAGAGAGTTTCTGGATTGGGGTTGGAAGGCCATCTTGAATGAGGGCAAAACCATTCCATGGGCTGGAGTCCCAGACTGGATAAAAAGGAGAAAGCAGGCCAAGCATGGTGGCGCCTTTAATCCCAGCACTCAGGAGGCAGAGGCAGGCGGATCCCTGTGAATTCAAGGCCAGCCTGGTCCACATAGTGAGTTCTAGGACAGCAGGGGCTACAGGGAGACCCTGTCTCAAAAAGACCAAAAGGAAAAAAAAAAAAAGAGAAAGCAAGTCGAGTACCAGCCTTCATCTCTCTCTGCTTCCTGACTGGGGGTGCAACATGGCCAGAAGTCTCACGCTTCTGCTGCCACGCCTTCCCTACCATGAGAGACTGAACCTTCAAACTCAGCCCAAATACACCCTTCCTTAAGCTGCTTTGGTCAGGTATTTACATCAGAGCAACAAGAAAGGTAACTAATAACAAATATCAAAACCCAACGAGCCGAGCCGCTCTGCCTCAGTCTGGGTTCAGAGACAGAAGGTGGAAGGCAAGAGGCAGGGTCGAGCCAACTGCCTCCTGGACCTGCTACCCTGGAGGTCTCTCAGGTGAGACAAGGGCGCCTCCTCACCAGGTACGAACAGCCTCCATGTCTGATGTGAGACATACTTTTGGGCTCCAGTAGACAATCTGGGAATGTGCTCCTCTAATACATGAGCTAAGAGGCTCAGGGAAGTAAGTAGGAGATCATGGTAAGGTGAAACAGAACCCATATATATTCACGTCCACAGGCATCCCACTAATCCGCGTCTCATGCACATGGGGACACATCTCTCTTTGCCCTACTGTTCTGCACATTCCTTAGTTGCTGGCCATCCTATCCTTGTATAAGCAGGAAATAGATTCGTTTTTCTCTACAGCTAAGCCAGGCCTATCTGGAGCAGAAGGCAGACAGTTGGCAAGGAAGGCTATTCATCTCACAGTGTATAGTCTGAAGAAGGCCACAATAGGCATGAACTGAATCCACTCGTGGCCATCTCCAAGTGTCTTAGGCAGACTCTAATTCGCCTTCACTTGTAGAGCAGAGGCTGTGAAACACTTCCACAGTCATTAACTGATAGTCTAAAACACAGGGCTCAACAGGGCAAGACTAGCATCAACCACCTGCTCCCTAAATTACAGAGCCTAGTGCATAGATGTCACCAAAAATTTTGGTTGTGTCGAATGATCCCTCACAAAGAAATTACTCCATTGGGCAAACTGTGCTTTCTTTGCATGTCTGAGTATGATCTCTGTTCAGTGCTCACTAGCGTTTGAGGCAGACCACAGCACCCAGCTTCCCTTGCCCTCCAGGGGCAAGTTGGGTTCTAGGGAGAAAGACACTGACTAGAAATCAGAGCAGAGGAATAGTCTTCATATATAAACCACAACCCAGACACTCAAGGGGTTTTCAAGGGCTAATAGTCTTGGGGTCTCATCACACCTTCTTACATAGTTCCTCATATTCCCGTGTGCCATCAAGTCCCAGCTGTGACTCTTCCTAGCATCCCCAGTTTGTGGAGAAGGAAACAGTGCTTAATTTTACCTGGGAAATCCAGGGTTGTCTATACTTCTAAAACATAGAGAAACAAACAGGAGGGATTTTCCTGGAAAAAAAACAAAAAAACAAGAGAGAATGGGATGCTGGTGTAGCTCAGTTGGTATGGTATTTGCTAGCATGCACAAAGCCCTGGATTTGAGTCCCTAGCACCACGTAAACTAGGCATGGGACACATGTAGGTTAAAAAAAATAGCACTTTCAAGGTAGAAGTAGGAGGATCTGGAGTTCAAGGCCACCCTTGGTTATATAGTAAATTCAAGGCCAGACTGAGTTGCATGAATCCCTTTCTCAGAACAAAAACAGGAAAAAAAGGTGGGGGGGGTGAGGAGATGCTTTAATGAATAAAGTGCTTGCTTCACACACAGGACAACCTGAGTTTGGATCCCTAGCACCCATGCAAAAAACCAGGCATGGTGGTGTGTGCCATAATTAATAATTAGTTTTAAAAATTAATTAAATAAAGAGTAGATGGAAGAGATCAGTGAGATCATGTGCTTCACAGAAACCAAAAGGAAAAAGCAGGTTGGCTAAAATAAGCCTGACCCTGGAGTCATCTTCCTGGGCCTTGGGGGTATCAAGTTCTCCTGCCAACCAACTAAAGTTGTCCCTGGGCCTGGCAACAATGGAATTCTTTGGGGAATCCTTTGAGGGGCCCCTGCATAGGAATTGATTATAAAAGACAACAAACTAGAAAGAGAGAGAGAGAGAGGAGAGAGAGAGAGAAAAAGAAAGAAAGAAGAAAAGAGAAAAGAAAAAGGAAAAGAAAAGCAAGCCAGCCCAGTGGTAGGATGGGGCTAGGAATGGATACCATGTTGTCAGAACCTCTCACCATAGATGATTCCTTAAAAAGCCTGGCTTTGAGAACAGGGCAACAGATCCCCTCTGGGGCATATCTAGAAGTCTCAGATAAAATCTACAGACTTTATATGAGATTTTAAATCAGATAATCTTTTCTTCCTGTGGCAGCTGCCTTCTATGAACCCACTTTTCATTTTTACTTACAAAATAAAAACAAGATCCAAATGGAATAGCCTGTATTTCCCTCTCTTTACTATATGTAATGGAGAGAGTGACAGTCATTTTCAAGGAAAGCTGAAGGCATGGATGTGTTTCTGGGAAGAGAGTGCCCACTAGATACAGGGGAAATCGGTGACAGAAGGAACAGTTTTCGGGAGAGACCCTGAAACAGGCACAGGAAAGAAAAAGGCTGCAGAACGTGGAGTCCATGTGCGCTTAAGCAAGTCACCAATCAGTCCATGCTGCTGAGTGAGTAGTGGAAATAGTGTCTTCTATCAGAGGAGTTCTGGACGATCAAATGAGAGCCTTGCACTTGGAACTCAGTATGTGTCACTAACCTCAAAGAACTTAACTGAGCGTGTGTGTGTACAAAGCTTCATACAGGAGAGCAATAGAGCACTCACTGGTTGGGCACCTCAGACTCATCAGGGATGAGAACAGAACTCGTTCGGATTCCTTCCATTCTTACCCCCACTACTTTGGTTAATAGAGGTGGTGACTATAGTCAAGGGGACACAGATGAAGTCAACTAGGTGGCCCCTACATCCACAGTTGTTTTGCTAATGTCTTAACTCAAATGACCCTTGGGTTAAGTGCTTAATTGGGGGCACTCATAGGATAATCACAAGGCCCCAGTGGCATTGGAGGCTTCCTCTTGGTGACAGGGAAGTTGGTTACTTCCTGGCCCCACTGGGCTCTCTGGACAGCTGTCCTGGCAGAGGCCCCTCACACCTGCCAGCAGAGCTGCCTGTGGCTACTCTTCCTCCTCTCCTCCTTCACACAGAGTTGGAAGGTGACACCATTGATGCAGGGCTGGCAGACATCTGGCTTGCTTGTGTCTGAGCCTTGGCCCCCTACTCCAGGGCACTCGAGCATTCCACAGACAGCCAGAGACAGGGAGTTGTGCCAGCACTTGGCTCTGTAATTGTATCTGCACAGGGCTGTTTGAATCTAGACCACACTAATGCTCTATAATCTCAGGCCATACCCACTTGCAACAGCCTCTTCTATAACCTATAACAGAAATGGCAAGTCCCTGACCAGGAGTCTGTCTCTCTAACCACCTGCTAAGACCCCCCACCCCCACTCCACACCGGGTATCCAGATTAAAGGAGAATGGCAGGTGCTAGTCTCACTTCCCAAGGAAGTTTCCAGACTCAGGTTACCAAACCCTGGAATATTAGAGGGCTGGCTGTGGGTGGCGACACAACCCCTCACTCATAATGGGAACACCTCAACTAGAGGTGTCCCTCCTTACTTCCCCCACATCTTTGGAGTTGCACATTTCTTCCTGGCAATTTCAAGTAACCTCCCCTTTTCCTCTGACACCTATAAGAGACCCTCACTCTGCCTCCTGGAGCCCCTGTCATGATGCTATCTATCTGTATGCCCATGGTGTTAATAACTCTTATAATAAACCTCTTACCCTTAAAGGACCATCAGCCTCAGTGTTCCTCTTGACCCACAAATCCATGACCTTTCATAATGGTGCAGAAACCCAGGCTTGAACCAGGGACCTTTAGATGCATTAATGCCACATATGTACAGACAAGCACCTGACACAATACGTGTCTAAAACACCACCCTCAGAGGATGTCTAAGTTAGAGCCCAGGTGGAAAATCCTGCTGTCTGTCTTTGCTCATCCTGGAGAACCTGAGGGGGATTGTGAAGAGCCATGGCCCCCTCATTACTGATAAGACCTTACCACATCACTCACTGCCACAGTCCACAGATGAGAAATGGTGAGGTTGCCCTGCCTCTCCCCCACCCCCCTTCTGTCCAGTACACACATGGTGTCAGGATACAAGCCAAAGCTGCAGACCAACTTCAGCATATCATTACATGCAGTCAAATCAGGCGGCTCTCTAGATCTGGGTTGCTCAGCAGTCCTTCCACCCCAGCCCACTGTTAGTGCTCCCCCTCCCTCAGGGCTTGCTTTACCCAGCCCCACTCCCACGGCACGCCTTTGTCTCCTGGTCTATGCAATGTAGTCACTCCTCTCACAGCTGCCTTTGTCACTAGCTCTCCTGGCTGCCTTCCTTCCTGCATTGTCAACCCACAGCCTGCCTCCCACCTAGGTGCCCCCTTCTTCTGACTCTCCATTCCGTCTCTGTACCTCATCTTCAAGTCTGGATCTCTTGAGCCATTCCTAAATGCTCTCTCTGGACCTCTGCTTCCATCTTTTCTGGGGTTCCACTGAGAATGACCTGCTCCCCACTGTCACATGGTCCTTTTCCCATCCAGACCCCTCTGGAGCCTAGCACACATCCCACGCCATGACTGCTGAGCACAGACTGGCCACTCTGAACACACAGACATCCATGGTTTCCATTGAACAGAAAGTGCTTTGGCCACTGAGTCAGGAAATTCCTACAATCCCCCATTGTCTTGTGGGGCTGGGAGTTTTCCATAGCTGTCTGATCATTTAAGTACGTGGGGCTCACATACTTTGTTCTGAGTGGTTCCTAGAGCTCCCATGCCACCACAGACTGGCTTCACTGAGCCACTGAAAAAGGCATGCAAACTCACCCACCCCAGAAAACACAGAGCATACTTTTCAGTTTTTCCATAAAGACTACATGTGATTTTCAGAAAGTCTTTAAATCAAAGACCTGAAATCAAAACCCATAAAGGGAAAGGAGGAGGGGAGCTGGGTATTTGTTCTAAACACTTTTCCTCATTGAAAATATCCATCTTGGGATTCCCATTTGCCTGGGATTTGGGCTTAGGGAGATGGCTTTTACTGTGGCCAAAAGAAGTTTCCAGAGGCCAGTTACTATTCCAGGCCAAATACTTTGCTGGGAGACTATGGAGGTGTTTGATGAGCACTTGTCCAATGGGATCCTACCAGCTGCCTCTCTGGGGGTGGAATTCGAGAATTCAGCAAGTTCCCCAGGTGACATTTCTACCTTCCCAAGCTTGAGAGTCACAGTCATAAAGGTGTCAAGATGTCATTACAAAATACAAGGAAGACAGTCAAAGATTCTGATCCCAGCAGGGCTTCTCAAGCTTGTTTAAATGCAGGCCATAAGTCAGAAGACCTAGGATGGGACTCAAGATTCCAGGGATCCAGGCTCACAAATCACATTTAATATATTTAGAGGCAAGGGGCTGGATAGCATGCTTTTCTTGCATTGACCTGCCTATAACGGGGTATATGGGGGTTGGTGGGTAAGAGTTTTTAGCACCCTTCCTTTCCCTAAGTACTGGGGGATGTAGGCAGTGTAAGAATTACAGGCAAAAGTCTTGGTCCCTAATGTGCCACATGGGAAAGACACAACCAGCCAAACAGGAAATACCAATGAGAAATCCCTGTGTCCTCCTGAAGGTAGAGGGTTGTCTGTTACAATGCTAATAGTTATTTCTACAAACTTCAAATGCCTTGAAGACATTCAGAGGAGATGTCAGATGGGCTGGGTCCAAAATCCCAAAGACAGGCCATGAGAGAGATATAGATGTGTCCACTATCTTGGAACAGGGTGTAGATAAAGCCAAGTAAATATATGGTGGTACCACAGGAGAAAATAGGGGGAAGAAGCAATCTTATGGTATCCTATAGGAGCGCAATGGCTGAGCACAGCCAATCAAAATTAACCACAACCTCATACCATAAAGATATTGCTCTGTAAACCCAGCCCCCACCCAGAGTCCAACACTGACCAATTAGAACTGCCTTCATTTACATGGCACAAACCAAAACAGTCCCTGTCCACCATCTCATAGAAAGCAGTTCTACCACTGCCCTGCCTGTTGCTCCCTTGAACTGCACTCAATAAACTTGTTTCCTTCTACTCCAACCCAACTTGGATGAATTCATTCGCTACCAGTGACTTCAGCCCAACACAGAAAGGACAGGTGGTTAAGAGAAGACCCAGGCCCAAGCCTTGAGGGATAACAGTGACAGGACAGAAGAAAATGTATCTACAAAGGAGAGAAAGGGTAGAGAGAAAAAGGACAGCTAGAAGAGTGAGAGCTCTAAGAAGCCACAAGCACTGCTTCTCAGGGGAAGATCAGACCGGCGCCCAGGAGAGGCCTCACGAGATGAGGGCTGAGGAGTCTAAACCAGACTTAACGGGAATATTGCTAAGGACTTTCATGAACACTATTCTAAGGGTGTAAAGTCAGACTAGAGAGCCTGGGGATTGTTAAGAAAGTGGGGTAGTAAGGAGAGATTTAGCTTTTCTGAGAAATTTGTCTTGAGTAGGAGCTAGAGAATAAGTTGGAAGCTGAGAACTAAAGCTTTTAGCCTCACTATCAGCCTGGTCCTAGAAAAGGGAAACCTCTCCTACATGAAACTATTTTGCTATTTAACTGCTTCGAGTCACATTCCTTTACTGTTCAGACCCGTCCCCATAAGCACATGGTGCACTTGTTTACTGCAGAGTTCCCAAAGTCCCATCAACCCTTCAGTGGAAAATAACAGTTTGCACCTGAAGAAACAAACCGAGTCCCTGTGTGGTGGCCCCCAATCCTGGACTATCACATCCTGTTATCCAATCCTGAATCCCCTCTTTAAAAGACTTACCTTGAAGCAGGTCCAGTTCTCAATGGATGGCCTGGTCTTCCCCACTCTGAAATATGTTCAAGCATTATCATTCCTCCCTACTGCTAAAATAAATCCGACTTTGTCTCATCGATGGGTATGTTGATGTTGGGGAACCACAGAAAGCAGCTTTTGTGTTTTCTAGTTAGGAAAGATGTGAGGGTATTTAGAACACTAGAGAAGGAAAAGTTTAGATAAGTAAAAAGAACATCCCCCAGGCCCTGAGGAGCAAAAGAGTCAGAATCAAGATACACCCAGACAGCGAGGGGATTGATGTCAAACTGAAGTGGGGTACTCCTCAATGGACAGAAGGAAAGAGAAGCACAGCAGTGGGCAGGTGTGTGGGCGGCAAAAGGTGACTGTTTCTCACTTGACAGCCTCTGCTCTGCCTCCAGCAAGACGAAGCCCCTCTAAATGGGAGAGAGAGGCAGCAGAAGGGCAGGGGTTTGAATGAACAGTGTTCAGAATAATTGAGGAGATGGGGAAAGGGGCCGGGCCAAGAAGCTGAGTCACCTCAGGCCCTAAAGTTGGAGACTGATGCTGGTAAGAATACAATGTGCACCGTTCTGTGACTTCCTGAATAAAAAATGAATGAGGGCTTCTAAGATGACTACATACTTCATCTTTCCTTCCTATGAAAGACAATAGATTTTAAAGTCATTAAAGTAATTGATTAATTAATTAGTGATACTAAGGATCAAACCAGGAGGCCTTGTGCATGCTAGGTAACAATTATACAACTGAACTATATCCCCAGTCCTTGTTTTTTGGGGGAGGGGGATATTTATTTATGGTTTATTTTTACTTTATGTGCCTGAGTATTTTTCCTGCATGCAAGTGCACTCACTTCAGGTGGTCGTTAGCCACAGTGTGGGTGCTAGAAACCAGACCTTGTCTTCTGCAAGAGCAGCCAGTGCTCTTAAACTCATCTCTCCAGCTTCCCTCCAGCCCTTGATTTTTTGAGACATGACACAGCCCAGGCTGGCCTCAGTCTCCTAAGGGCTGGGATTATAAGCAGGCACCTCCACCATCTGGCTAAAGTCATTTTAGAGATCATTTGTTCCAAAATTCAAGTCTCCTGTTGCCTAAGCCAACCACTGGGAAAGCCTCACTGAATGAAGGTGACAATGACATAACATTTACTGCTTGTTACTATGTGCACGGTACTAGGCAAAGCATGCCATGTTATACATGTATAAATACATTAATTTAGGTTTCTCCTATTAATTCTTTCAATAAACGGAAGAGGAGATTAAATTACCTTTCCCACTTTGACAATGAAAGAAACTGAAGAGGGAATTAAATCACCTTTCCTACTTTGATAAGGAAAGATCCCACTGTTCATGCCCATTCAAAGCTCTCCTGGAAGACACCTTCTTAGAGTTATGCCTGGAGAGCACTCCTATCTCAAGAACTTACAAACATGAGTCCCTAAGACAAACGTGTGTATGTATGTAATATATCTCATCTTCTCACTGACCTCATAAACTCATGTAAGGAGATAACCTGCAGACCCTCAGGCCCCTTCAGGGTTTTTTTTAGCCCCAAAGATTGGATTCCAACTTGCTCAGACCAAGGCCTCTGCTACTGAAGCAATAATCTATCCAGCTTTGGATGTCAGGTTGAGTTGGACACCTTGGGGCTGCTCAAAGAACATGAACAGTGTTCCCTGGGGGCTGGTAAGACACGCTTGAGGTGACCATCAAGCCAATCAGGCTTTCCCATCATCTGACCGGAGGGCAAACTTGTTATTATCATCTTATTAAGAATAAGCCATGTTAAAAGTCAGAAAAAGAACAGGAAGGAAGAGGGTTCTCACAACCTCTCCAGAAGATGAGGTAGGAAGAGTGGTTTGTTTTATGTTATTTGGGGACTTGATGGCCAGGAGGGATCTCTGTATCCCAAGGCCATTGTCATACAGGGCAACTCTTGCAGGGCATCAAAAGAAACAAACTGGGTTTAAAGAAAGTGCAACTTCTTATCCTCACTAGACTGCTTTTCAGATGTCTAAAAACATTTGATAAGAATAAAGAGTTAAGAGACCCAAAAAGACAAGTGTGTGACTCGACTGAACTACAGTGTCACGAATCATAGACAAGGAAGGAAAGTAGTGGTCAGCTGGAGGGGGAAGGAGTGGAAACTAACGTTTAGTAAGTATGGAACTATTTGCGATGATGAAAGTTTCTGGAAATGGACTGTAGTGATACTGTACAACATTATAAATGGACTTAAGCCACTGAGTTGTACTGAATTTATGAAATGTATATTTTGCTACAGTTAAAAAGAATCAGGGCTAGTGGGTAACAGTGCCTACAACCAGGACTGACAACCTAAGTTCAAGCCCTGGAAACTACATGGTAGGAGGAGGAAACCAAGTCCCACAAGTTGTCTTCTGATCTTCACACATGAGCTGTGGCTTGCATATGCACGCAGGCTTGCGCATACACACAATAAAATATACATAAAAAATTTTAAAGGGGCTGGAGAGTTCGCTCAGCAGTTAAGAGGGCTGGCTGCTCTTCCTGAGGACCCGAGTTTGTTTCCCAGCTCTCATGCTGGGCAGCACAGAACCACCTATAACTCCAGCTCCAGGGGATTGAAATCCCTTTTTGGCCTCCATGGGCTCCCACACATCGTATACACGCATAGATACATCCACTTATACATAAATAAAGATAAATCTTTTAAAAAAGTTTTAAGGGGGCTGGAGGGATGGTTCAGTGGTTAAGAACACTGACTCCTCTTGCAGAGAATCCAGGTTCAATTCCCAGCACCCACATGGTGACTAACAACCGTCCTTAACTCCAGTTCCAGGGGAATTTGACATCTACTTCTGACCTCTACAGGTATAGCTTGACACCAGCGCACTTACATACATGCAGGTAATATACACATACACATAAAATAAATATAAAATCTTTTAAATTTAAGAATATATAAAGGACTGGGATATAGCTCAGTGAGTGGTACGATGCCTGCTAATATATACAAGGCCCCAAGTTTGATCCCCAGTACTGACACAAACTATAAATTACTGGGTCGGCCAGAGAGGCAGCATAGCAGAGTCATAGGTCCCGTGCAGCATGGACCCCAGGCTGACTCCAGTTTTGAGTGCTGTGGCGCTGATATATCAGCTCTTCAACCTGTTATCAACATTTAGTCCCACATGTGTCCACTTAGCATGGTTTATAAAGTAAGACTTAATTGCTGACCAGCTGGAGCAAATTGCTAAGCCAAGCCTGGCATGAGCCTGTCCCTCCCCGCACACACACACAGCTTCTTTCACCTCTTGGTTGCTGTCTGGTGGCTGAGGGAGGACCCCCTGCAGGCAGCTGCAAATCCCTCCTCTGATGCTTCTTCTCAGAACTTGCAGCAAAAAAGACAGGGCTGAGTGGGGATGTACGTCAGTGAGAAAGTGCATGCTTAGCATATGTGAGACCCTGGGTTTGACCACCAGTGCCACATGCATGTGAACACATACACAGAGAGCAGAAGCAGGGTAGAGCTGTCCCTCACTAACACTGTGAAAACCACACAATACGCACTGTGCACTGAGCTCAGGGCAGAAAGCTTTGCAAAAGTCTTCCTGTTCTGCATCACTTACCTTCTCTCTACAGACCTTACTGTAACCAGGATGCTGCAGTCCAACCACCTAAATCTTTGTGGTTTGAGCTAACGGTCATATTCTTTCCCATGAGTCTCAGGGGCAGCTAAAAGTTCTGCTTACCTTGACCAGGCCCATTATGGGTCCGGCAGTCAGCTGAGGGTTGGCTGGGCTGGGTTAGCTTTGGCTAGAAGGATTTTGCTCTGTTCTACATGGCTCTCATCTTCCAGCAGGCAATAGGGATCAAGATTCACAAAAGGGGAGAGAGACTGAATTCAGCTCTTGTGCCAGAGACAGCTGGAAATGATACCCAATGAGCAGGAGGGTTAGGCATGAGAGTGGGGTTCTTCTTCACCAAACTAGCTTGGCAGAATTGTTTCTAAACTAAGCTCAGTAAGCCACGGCTAAGGACTGATCAAGACAAGGCCTCAGAGTCCTCTAAGGCTGGGTCCAAAAGAGAATCCAGAGCCAAAGTTAAAGAGAGAAAGTGGAATGTGCAAGGCTACTTAGAGTATGGACACAATCTTCTATTATAATTAACGGCCAGATTAAGTTATGAGGCTAGCCAAAGCCCAGAGTGGGGTAACAACTCATCACGTTGCAAACAGCCCGTGAATAACAGGAAAGGGAGGGCTGGATCTTCTTTTCCAGTAGATTTCCTAGTCAGTCTCGGGGGGTGGGGGAAGACTCTCTGATCAAGACCCTTGAACAGAGTGAAAAGCCCCACTTTCTCTGGACTCATCTGGTGATCTGGTCAAGCAAGGAAGGCTTCATTGCACAGGGGGTCGGGGTAGCCTGGAAGGAGCCAGCAATGGGATCCAGGCAACCTAGAGACTATACTTCAGTGGGGATCTCAAGACCAAAAGACAGCAAAGGGTATAAAATGGGAGCTTCACAAACACGATGCACATGCCAGAGATGTGATCTTAGGGAAAAGCAGGAGCGTAGCTGTCAGAAGTAGGTAGGGAGCTAGCATGGGAACTTACTAGGAAGGGTAGGAGTAAAACTAACAATGGCTACCCTTTCCTGGAACATGCCTTAGGCACTGGGCTAAATGTGACATTTAATCATCTTTAACATGATTTTAAAAGCCTTGGTATTGTAACCTCCATTTCTGTCATTAAGGAAATTAAGACTTGGAGAGTCCAAGACCAAACGTAGAAGATGAAAATAATTGGGTTAACATAACTGAGTGCTTTCTGTGTGCAGGCTCTGTGCCAAAGATAAAGAGACATGAACCCCAGCTTTAGGAACTTACATTACAGGGGGACAGGAAGACAAGTAGAGACATCATTTCTATCCCATGTGACAACTGCATGTTTGAAGACAACAGAGGAAGGACACTTAGTCTGGTCTGTCTCATACCAGATCAGTACATACTTTGCACCCGGTTCTAGTTTGCTTTCAATTGCTGTGACAAAACATTCTGACCAATACCAACTTGGGGAGAAAAGGGTTTGGCTTACATCTCCGGGAGCCCAAGGTGGGAACTCAGCAGAAACCTGAAGGCAAGAGCTGGTGCACAGGCCATGGAAGAATGCTGTTTTCTGGCTTGCTCCTCTGGTTGGCACTCATACACAACCTGCTTTCTTATATAATATAGAACCACCTTCCCAGAGCTGGCACCACCCACAGAGGGTTGGACACACCCTACATCACTCAACAATCAAGAAAATGACCCACAGACATGGCCATAGACCAGTCCAATGGAGTCAGTTCCCCAATTGAGGCTCCCTCGACCCAGGTGTGTCAAGTTGACAACTAAGGCTATCCATCACAATTGACCCCTTGTCAACTTGACACACAAACACAAGTTTTCCATTTCTTATCCCCAACGTATAATGCTAATATCACAACATAAAACAGTACAACCCTAAAAGTCCCAGTCCTTAAAAATACTCAAAATACTTTAAAAGTTCAGTCTCTTTTAAAAAGTCTATTAATTGTGGGCTCCTGTAAAATCTGAAACAAGTACTGTCTTATTTCAAAAGGGAAGAATCAGGCACACTTTAAGCAAAACCTAAGTCCAGCAAAGGAGCCTAAGGTTGGACATCTGGGATTCACTCACAACCCTTTGAGCTCCAAAGGGTTTTGGCAGCTCCACTTCTCTGACTCTGTCATCCACAGTACACACCTCTTGTCTTGCAGGCCCAGGTCAGCTCCATTTCACACCTGCTGCTGCCCTTGGTGGTCGTCCCATGGTCCTGGCATCTCCAAAAAGCTGGGGTCTCCACTGAAACTGGGGCTGCACCTTCACCAATGGGCTTTTCTGGCCTCTCGAGGTGCAAAGCCTCAGATACTCTCCAAGGCCTCTTCAATCCTGGGGTCTTCACTGCAACTGAGGCTACACTTTCACCAGTGGGCTTTCCTGACCTCTCATGGTGCCAAGCCTCAGCTGCTGTCTGGGACCCCTTCATGCTTTCAACACCAGAACCATGCAGGAGACTCAACACATTACCAAGTCCTGCTTCCAGTTTTAGATGGAACCTCGGGCCCCCTCTGGACCATAGCTTCTGTGTGCTGACCTTGAGGAAATACTTCCCAGAAGATTCTGCCACAGTGATGCTGGTCTTTTGTTACTCACAGCTGATTTTTCAGCCCCAGCTAAGAAGCATCAACTGTCCCAGTAAAGCAAAGATTTCACTTCAGTGGGTCTGGTCTCTTCTTAATCACAGCTGATTCTTTGGCCCCCAACCAACCAGAACCCACAGATTCTCAATTCAAAACATCACACAAATAGCCCTGATAGTCTCTGCTTCCCTTTGAAGCTTAACAGATCAGACCACCAGCATCTACAACTCTTTCAGCATAATTATACCAAGCTTCCACAGCAACAAACTCTAAGCACTCAGTGGCTTTTCTAGCCCAAAGTTCTAAAGGCTTCCACAATCCTCCCCAGAACAACTGGGTCAGTACTGTTACAGCAGTAGCCCACTCTCTGGTACCAATTTCTTTTCTAGTTTGCTTTCAATTGATGTGACAAAACACTCTGACCAACACCAACTTGGGGAAAAAAGGGTCTGGGGAGGAAGGGGTTTGGCTTACATCTCCCGGGTCACAGTTCATCCAGGAACCCAAGGTAGGAACTCAGCAGGAACCTGAAGGCAGGAGCTAGAGCACAGGCCATGGAGGAACACTGCGTTCTGTCCTGATCCTCTGGCCCGCACGCATACTCAACTTGCTTTTTTATACAATATAGGCCCACCTGCTCAGGGGCGGCACCACCCATGGTGGGTTGGGCCCTCCCATATCACTCAACAATCAAGAAAATGCCCCCACAAACATTGCCACAGGCCAGTCCAATGGAGTCAATTACCCAATTGAGGTTCCCTCTACCCATGTGTGTCAAGTTGACAAGTAAAGCTATCCAGCACAAAACCCATTGGCTGCTAGTCACAGAATCTAGACTAACAGTGGCTTGAATGAAGGAGGATTTTGTTATTTCCTCTCACATAAAAGGTGGAAAGTAGGCAGCCCCTCTGGCAAGGGGCTTCATGGTCTTCTCGGAGACAAGCTCCTTTTAGCTTCTGTTCAACCTTCCTAGACCACTGCTTCCAATGTCAAGGGCTCAGCTGGGACAAATGTTTCATGGTGCACAGGTGAGAACCAAACTTAGAACCAACAGATGTCTTTCCCACACTGTTATAGTTTGAATATGAAATGTCTCTTATAGGCTCTAGTGTTGAAAGCTTTGTCCCCAGATGGTGGCTATCTGAAAAGAGATGGAAACTTCTGGAAGTGGGACCTGATTGAAGGATGTAGGTCACTAGGGTCATGCTGTGCAAGGGTGTCATGTCGCTGGTTCCTTCCCATCTCTCTGCTTCCTGCCTCTACCAGGTGCTCCAGCTCTCATGACCCAAAGCAATGGATCCAGCCAACCTTGGGCTGAAACCTTTGCAAACATGAGCCCAAATAAATATTTCCTCCCTTGTTTTTATCACTGTGACAGAAGAACAAGTTAGCATACAGACCTTCTATGCATCAGGTCTGTTCCCAGCCACCAAGGTGGAGTTCCTAACTAGCTTACTCCAAAAGATTAAGCCTGTGGATGGAGACCTTGAGGTCAGCAGATCCCAAGGGAAACCTGTGTTCTGTCTCCTGAACCCTGTCCTCTTGTTCTAAGTACACACAAGTCTGTTCTGTCTACATAACGACTCCTTCACAACAATGCCTGTATCCCCCTTCCACTCGAAAGCAAGTGCTCTCCTTTCAGTGGATATTTCATAAGCAGTCAATACAGAATTTGATGCATAATTTGATAAAGATGTGTCTTCAAGACTCTAGGGCTTGGTAACAGGGGCTGGAGCTGAAAAAAAGTTTAAGGTGGGATGACCTGATAGTTGTGACCACATCTCTCCTCTGTCCCATTCACCACAAAAGCGGGACCCACACTCTTAATCCCCTGAAGCACAGCCAACATGAGGCTATCCTGTAGAATAGATTTCACCAAAGGCCTGAGAACAACATAGGACACTTACTGGAAAAGAAAATTTCAACCTGGCCACCAGGGTCTGGAAGGGTGCAAAGCATCATCCCATGCTGATGCCTATCCAAAGCTCCCTCACCTACCTCAGGAGCACGGCCCATGGCTTCCACGTCTCAGGTACGGGACTCACCCCACCCCCCTCTCTCCTCACCTCTACCTAGGTATAGGAAGAAGGCAGAGAGGTGATAGAAGCATGTGGACCACTTTAAAAACCTCAGTGAGAAGCCAAACACCACATATCACGCACCCCTACTTGTAAGAAATCTCCAGAATAGGGTGATCTACATGGGGGGGGGTATGCATGTGGGATTTCCTGGGGGGAGCATAAAAATGTTCTCTAATTAGACAGAGATAATGGTCTCGGAGTTCTATAAATATACCGAAAACCACTGACTTGTACACTTCAAATGAGAACATTTTACAGCATGAGATTAAGCCCAGTCTGTGTCTTCTTGGCAGGGAAAAGGAACATGGGTTTGTTTTATGTCTACAGTCATACAGATCTGCAGTCACACAGTCACCAGAGCTGTTCCACCAGGGTCAGGAGATGCTGCCTCAAGGATAGTTTCACAGTATGGAAGCTCCAGCCTCACCAGAGCCCGGCTTCCTTGGGACCACAGGTTGGTCCTGCTAGAAAGCACAGATCTGTAAGAATGACCTGTGGCAGTCTGTGTCTGGTGAATGAGAGTCAGAGGTGATAGAAGAAACATGGAAATCACCTCCAAAGGGGTGGGGCTCAGATAAAAGCCAGGTTCTGGCACCTATCCAGGACAGGACCACTTAACTCCTATCATGCAGAGCAAGTGGCCCAGGTGAATGGCACCTGGATTAAGTCTCTGCAATGTCCAAGGGTCTCTCTGGCTCTCCCTGAGCCCCAGATAAATGGGCAAGAAGCCTTGACTTCTCTAGCCCTTCACAGAGAGCAGGAATAAATGACTCATGTTCCTTTTTGGCTCAGACAATTGTTTAAATGAGCTTTTGCCCACAGCTGCCAAGGAAGGGGGTGAAGGGTGTCCTCAGGCCTCTCCTGGCTGTGCCCAGAGTGAACTAGAAGGAGGTATGTGCCAATTTGTTTACTTGTAGTAGTCCATTGCTGGCCAGAATGCCAAACAAAAAAGCAACTTCTAACAGGAGCACAGAACCCCTCAGTTCACCGGAGAGCAGAGGATGTCTGCCCTCTCGGAAATGTTTCCCAAACAGGTCCTGGAAGCACTTGGCCTTCACCAAAGTGTGCAACCCAGTTCAGCAACCTCACACAGTCTTGTCCCCAAGGCTGCCGAAGTGGAGGCTCAGTAGCTTGTGTCCCTGGCGTGTTCAAAACTCGGTGACCCAGAGGCCCAGAAACAACCTGGCACATGAGAAGTCCCCGCAGACCACTTTTACAAAGGACTCTGGAATCTTGGCACAGTAGTGGCTGACCTTGGGAGTTTCCTGTTCAGTCTGGGGTTTGGAGTCTTGTCAGGGTGGGAAGGGCAGACACATAGCATGGAGGAGGCTCCTGCCAGGCTCTGGAGCAGGGTGGACAGGCACAGGCGTCATTTCCTCATCTCCACACTCAGATGAGCGCGGCCAACCCCAGCCTCCAGCCCCATTCTCTGCCTATGACTCAACGTCTCCACCGTGGCCTCCTGGCATGATACAGCGGGAATAATAGGTGGAGGCCGTGTTGTCACAGCACCCCAAAGTCCTCATCCCGCTTCTAAAAAGCTGGACCGCAGAGAACTTACCTCTGCTGTGTCTGTCTTCTGAGAAATTAGGCCAAAGACCAATCCTCCATCAAAGGCCTCTTAGGAAGGGCAGGTGAGATGCTGCATGAGTAAAGTGTGGTGAACATCATGCCGCCTACGGTGAGCCGCAGCGATGGGCCACCTGGCAGGAAGGGACATCACCCTGTCTGCATTTCCTCAGACATCTATAGTGAGGAACCTTGAGGTCCATTTCCAGTCTGCTCATCTCCTCTCCTACAGAATGGGAGCAGCTCAAAGGTAGGGCCTGTGTCTGGCCAACACTCCCTGCCTGGCACGCTCACTGCTTGACCAGTGTGGGAGGGGATAGCAATTCCACCTGCAGGCATCTTTGCCTTCATTGTCTTCCAACTTCATTGTTGCAGTTTCTATGGTCTTCCACAGCTCACAGAGGTCCAACAGACAGACTCAGGCCATATATCCCCGCAAAGGTGCCGTCGTGTGTGTGTGTGTGTGTGTGTGTGTGTGTGCATGCGTGTGTGTGTGTGTACGTGTGTGTGTGTGTGTGTGCATGCGTGTGTGTGTGTGTACGTGTGTGTGTGTACGTGTGTGTGTGTGTGTGCATGCGTGTGTGTGTGTGTACGTGTGTGTGTACGTGTGTGTGTGCATGCGTGTGTGTGTACGTGTGTGTGTACGTGTGTGTGTGTGTGTGTGTGTGTGTGCATGCGTGTGTGTGTGTGTACGTGTGTGTGTGTGTGTGTGCATGCGTGTGTGTGTGTGTACGTGTGTGTACGTGTGTGTGTGTGCATGCGTGTGTGTGTACGTGTGTGTGTACGTGTGCGTGTGTGTGTGTGTGTGTGTGTGTGTTCGTTTTGGAAGAGAAATTTCCCCACCTTCATTCAGAGCCTCTTTGATTCCTTTAGCTGCTTTCTTAACATTGTTGGCTCTGAAACTGTTATTTCTTCTTCATTGTGTCTCTGGCACTAGAACATAAACTCAGGAAGGACTTGTCTTGTTCATGGTTATATCCCCAGATCCTGAAGCAGAGCTTGGTTTTCAGTATCTTGCAAATGAGTAAAGGAGTGAATAAGATGCTTTGACCCAAAGACAGGACTGTAGATCCCACCCTACCATGGGCTCTGGGCCAGCCCTTGGCAGTTTCTAGGGTTCTCCTCTGGGTATTATGTCTGGCCTGGGGGTCATGGAAAGAATTGTCCTGGAGTGTGTTCAGGAGAAGGGCTCACTAGTCTGGACCAGAGAGCTTCAGAGTCATGGAACTTCAACACAGCCTATCGGTCCCAGCGTCTTCCAGGCAGGAAGTATTTGAAATATTTTTCTTTTTGCTTGCCCTTCCCTTCCCTCACCTCCCTCTCTTTTCCTCTCTGGTTAACTTTCCTCTTTTCTTTCCCCCTTCCCTTCCCCTTTCTCTGTTCCTTCTGTTCCTCTGCCCACTCCTCCTTTTTCTTTTCTGAAATGGGGCCTCATTACGTTGCCCAAGCTGATCTCAAACTCCTGGGCTCAAGCACTCTTCCCACAGCCCCTGGAGTAGCTGGGACTACGGTGGGTGCCACCACACAGAGCTCACTTCCCTATTTTCTATTGTTATGTAACAGACAGTCACAAAACCCAGTGGTTTAAGACAATTATGCCATCATATCTCATGATTTTCTATTCAAGAATTCCTTCAGTCACTGCTCGGCTGGGTGGTCTTTCTGCCCCATGTAGCAGTGACTGGGGGTGCTTGATGGCATTCAGCTGCTTGGTGATTTGGTCTGAAGAATGCACAACAGATGGTAGGGTGGCTCCAAGGCCAGCTCAGAGGTCTGTTCACTACTACACAGGTGCCTGGTCTCTCTAGCATGGTCGCTCCTGCTCCCAGAGAATGTTCCAGGAGACCAAGGCAGACACTGCAAGGCTGCTTTTGACCTAGCTTAGGAAGTCACACAGCACCACTTCTGCTATAGCCTATTGGCTATGGGCAAGTCACAAAGCCATCCCAGATTCAAGAAAAGGAACAGAAATGACATAGGGCACTGGGTGGGGACATCTTTGGAGACAAGCTACAACAGCTTCCTTCTTGGCTGGGCTCAGGGACAAAGCCTGAAGCCAGGACATTGGGTAGGGTTGGGAAAGGGCCAAGAGCCTCACACCTGTAGGCTGTTTTCTCTGGAACAAGAACCAAAGGACCATAAAACCATCCCAAGAGTCCTAACCACTTGAACCTGTTTCCTAGTCAATGTTCTTCAAAGCTTTGTCCAAAGCATCCCAGTAGAGTTCACATACTGAGCATTACTGACCAGTCACCACATTATTTGCCTTTTGTTTTCTGGCAGATCTGGGACAGTACTCCCTTTTTAGGATCTAGAAAAGTGAAGGGTGTCCTCTGTAGAGACCATCTCCCAGACTCCGAAGGCCATTGCTCCCCCTTCAAACTTCAAAATCCTTAGCCATTTGTCATTCCAACCCCTGAGAAAAAAATGAGCCTGAGGAACACAGCAAATGGAGGCTGACTGTTCTGGAAACAGAGCGATGGTTCAGGTGAGATTAGAGCCATCTTCAAAGCGTTCCTGGCCTCTCCAGCCCCATCCAAAGTAGATGACAGACAAGGTAAGCTGAGGAAGCTCACTCATGTGCTCTCTCTCTCTCTCTCTCTCTCTCACCATGAAATTAACTACTATTTAACTATATTGTCCCCATATGATGAACAGAAACCCCTGAAACTGTGAGTTGAATAACTCTCTCCTCTGTTTAAGTTGCTTGTGTCAGGTGCTCTGTCACAGCAACAAGAAACTAAAAACAAGCAGCCCTGCAAACCTTACTGCTCTCCTTGGAAAGAAGAGCCAATGCCTCCTGCAATACAAAAGACTGCAGCATAGGGCATGCCCAGCACAGCATGTGGCATATGGTGGGCATCAGCAGCCAGCAACTTGAAATACTACTTTTGTACGGGGAACCCCAGCAGTTGCTGCCAACAGCAACTCTGGACTCATTCTGACCAACAGTGATAAAATGTGCCCCACATCTGCAAACTGAGTTTTCCGAGTGACCATATTTTAAAAGGTAGAAGAAAATGCATAGAGTATATATCTCCAATTCACTTATTCATATTTGATAATTAAAGTAGTATTTTAATATATAAATAGTACAAAATTTTTGAAATGCATTCTTTTTTTTCTTTTTTCTTTTTTTTTTTAAATTTTTTATTTGAGACATGATCTCATTAGGTAGCCCTGGCTGGTCTGGAACTCTCTATGTAGACCAGGCTGGCCTGCCTATGCCTCCTGAATGCTGGGATTAAAGGTGAAAAGGTGTGTGCCACCACACCCAGCCTGATTTGACATTTTTACATTATATCTTTGCTGCTAAATTTTTTTAATATGAATCATTTTGTTTTATATTAAATGAGTGTGTCCCCACACTTTATGTGAATTTGGCCAGCAGTGATTCTGTCCTCTACTGCCACAAGTGACCAGTGGGAAACTAACAGCCTCAGTCTAGAGGGACTGTGGGGCCCTTCAGTGCTTTGAAGTAATAGGCCTGGAAGTGGTAGAGGAAGGGCCTGGGCCTGGGTTTAAGACAGAAGCACTCAGGAGACAGGCTTGAGTTCCAGTCAGTCTGGACTACAATATGACACCCTATCTAAAAATTTAAAAAAAAAAAATACATGAGAACTCCCAGAGACACCAGCAACCTTTTATATGATTCTCCCCTACTGAGGTTGAAGATAAGAATTACAAAGGCAAATCACCAGGAAAATATGGTTTATTTTTCTTTATAGCCATAGCAGATTATTTTAATACACAATAACATGGAATCTTCCCTCTTGAAAGTATATTCTTTATTTATGCAAAAATTATTTTAAAAGTATTAAAGAAAACCCCAAATGCTCTGATTTTGACTTGGAGCCAGCAAGGACTAAGAACTAAACAGGTGTTAAAACGTTATTTAGACAATTATTTCCTCATTAATGATTTTGTTCTGAATCAGAAAGTGCTGCTCAGATGTAAGACTTCAAATCTTGGTCTCCAATACTGTAGTGCCCACCTGTAGCTAAGGGAGACAACCCGCTATTGTTCTAAAATGATGGCCAAATTTGTTTTCTCCCCCATCTAGAAGCATTTGAGAGGGAACTGACACTAATTCTAAGCACTCCAACAGCTATCAAAATGCCTGAAAGCAAATCCTGAATCCATCACTCTCGAGCCTAGGCTTGGCGGACAAAAGAAAAATGAGGAGGAACCCAACAGAGGGCTGCTTCTGGAAGCTCTTGTCAAGAAATTCCAATGGACTCTCATATGAACATTTGAAATTTGCCCTGTTCTGACTTTTTTCTAGTTCCTTGTCTAGAACTTGTAATGCTAATTACTCTTGCCTTTACTTCTCCTTCACATCTCCTATTCACCAGTTAAGGACTTTCTTTTGCCCCTACAGATAAGAGAGAGTTATACAATTTGGGAGTCTTTTAGATAGAACCACTGAAGGGGTACCCCAATTGCCTCACCCTGTATCCCTGTTCGGCATGGAAGAAGCCAAAACAGTCTGTGTCCCCAATTCCCTATTGGCAATTTGGGTAACCTCTTCAGAGGATGGGGTGATAAGAATAGGACGTAGGAATTGGCTAGGCAGTTAGGGTAAAAAGACCCCAAAGAAAAGCAGCCAGTTTCTTGGCTGAAAGTCAAAATGTCCTTGGGCCTCTTAGCAACATATTCTGTTCCTTAAAAGATTTTAGGGTTACCTCTTCAGAGGAGGGACTGTTAGAGTAGCAGAAAGAAAAAAAGAGTACACAAAGCTGTCAGAAAAAAAAGATGGGGAGTACTGGAGGAGCTGGAGGGGAGGGAGTGTGCATGGATTGGATCAAAACATCTTATATGCCTGTATGAAATTCTCAATAAATTATTTTTTAAAAAAAGAACTAAAGAACTAAACAGGCATGAGGGTACCAGGACTGTGGGGCTACCTAAGGGCCCTGGGCCCAGAAAGCCTCACAGAAGAGATCTGGGGGGTGTTTCAGGGATAGGGGAGTCCCTGTCTCATCTCTGAGCTCATTCAGCATTCAGAACTGAGCGTTTGAATGGGGGCACAAAAAATGGTGGCTATACCCTGAAGGGGAAAAAAAAAAGCTCAGAAAACAGATGGAAACTGAAGGACACAGAATGGAAGAAACCCTCCTCCTCTGTCTCTCCCTGATGTCACAATAAGAAAACACCTGAGAGTTAAACAATGGAACTCTGGGATGTGGTCTTAAAAAATGCAGAAATGGCCTTATTAAAGATCTTTAAGACAGCTGGGCGTGGTGGCACACGCCTTTAATCCCAGCAATCAGGAGGCAGAGGCAGGCGGATCTCTGTGAGTTCAAGGCCAGCCTGGTCTACATAGTGAGTTCCAGGATAGCTGGGGCTACAGGGAGACCCTGTCTCAAAAAGACCAAAAAAAGATCTTTAAGACAAAAGGTATCTAACTTTTCACTAAGAGTTTTTGAGGTCAGTCCTGCTGGAAATGGGACGGCTTGATATGGTGTGGTTCTTTCCAGCTGAAGACTCTCCATCTGCTTAAATGGCACGAAGAAAGACAGACACAGACATAAGATGACATATGGATAGACACCACCTTCTGCAAGTGGGAAAAAATGGTAGTACTGCGTTTTGTGGAAATAAAAAAGAAAAAGGAAAATTCCAAACCCAGATTTCCTATTTGATCTACCTGGTATAGTAAATTTACTATCCTCCTAGATAAAGAACAAAGCTGTGGGCTAGAGAGATGCTCAGTGGTTAGGAGTGTGCATGCCTCTTGCAGAGGACCAGAATTCAGCTCCCACCACCCACATCAGGTTCCTCACAACCCCTTGTAACTCCAGCTCTGGAAGATCTGAGGCCCTCTTCTAGCCTCTACGGTGATAGGGGAGTCCCTGCCTCATCTCTGAGCTCACCCAGTATTCAGAACTGAGCAAGTAAATAGGGGCATAAAAGATAGTGACTACACCTTGAAGGAAAAAAGCCCAGAAAACAGATGGAAACTGAAGGATGGACATGCACATACCACACACAGACATACATGTATGCACAAAATTTTTAAATTAAAAAAAATTTTTTAAAAAAGCAAGTTGCAAACTACATAAGCATAAAGGTCTCTGAATATTTTTACCTTAAATGATAAACAGCAACCAGGAAAAGACATGAACAGGTTCCAAATACACACACCCAGCCCGCAGTGGTGGCACACACCTTTAATCCCAGCACTTGGGAGGCAGAAGCCCAAAGATCTCTGAGATTGAGACCAGTCTGGTCTAGGTAGTAAGTTCTAGACCAGCTGGGACTATAAGGAGACCATCTCAAAAAACTGATTAACTAACTAACCAACCGACCAACTAATCAAATCCACACATCCAGCCTTTGTTTTACTGTCTCATTTTCCAACAAGGTAAGAAAAAAACATTCGGCAATAATGGAGCTGACTTCATTCCTCTCAGATCTAAGCCTGGGACAAGGAGTGGTTTTCAGAGGCACGAGAGTCTCCATCAATGACATAGGTCTCCAGCACTTCAGGGCCCGGGGAGATGGCCTCAGTATAACCCAAGCTCTCTGACAGTGTCAGAAAAATCAAAGATTTCTAAAAATTAATGAGTGGAAATATTTAGATTGAACCGTTATTTTCTTAACCCTTCTTGGTGGGTTGAGAATCAAATGACCATTTTGTATAAATTCCTTGTCTATAGGTAAGGTATAGGACTTCAATTTTTAATCTTGTGTGAAAGACATGTCAGTGTTCAATGACTTGAAAATCTCTTCTGAGATATGAGGGAATTGAATAGGTTAAATAATTTAAGAAATAAAAGCTGGGTGTGGTAGTGCATGCCTATAATCTCAGCACTGGAGACGCAGGGGCAGGACAGGAGGTTAAGGGCCACCTGGGCTGCATAGTGACTTCCAGGCCAACTTTGACTACACAGGAATCCTATCTCAAAAAAAAGGTGTGTATACATAATATATATTGCCTGTTTGGTTTAAGAGGCATCCATCAGTACTTAGAAGACCTCTGGTAATCGATTAGTCACCAGGTTAACCTGATGGTGGTCAAAAGAGTCTGCAGAGTTCAACACATCCTAACAAATTTACAAGGACCAAGAGAAGCTTAGAAGCTAGAAATAGATAACACTGATCACAAAAGGCTGCCAATCACGATCTCTGCTGTAGTCTCACTTGGCACAGAACTCACACTCAACCCCCATGCCTGCCCTGCCCCAGATGGAGGCCCTTAAGAGCATGCAAATCTTATGCTGTTATATGGGAGGGTGTAGACTCCAGGCAAGCTAGGAACTCAGCAAGGGGAGGAGGAAAATCCAAGATGTAAAGACACAGTGTCCATAGGCCAATGACCTTGAATTCAAAAGCCGTGTTTGGTAGGAGTTTGGTACCCAGAGGCTGCAGGTCCATCCAGATGAGCAGAGTCATCTGGGTAAAATCAAATCCTCTGCTTCCTGTTTCTGCAGAATTGGGTGCAGCACAGTGGAGATATCTCAGCATGGTAAGATTTAAGATGGACCCATCCTCTACAGCAGCACAGAGTCTCCCAGAAGGTCCTCCCTGAAGCAATGAGAAAGTAGGGCCTTTGAATCAACAGCAAACTGTTCAGTTTGGTTGAGGGACATGCAGGCCCAGGCTCTGTCTACCTGGAGCCCTCAGGTTGGTCTCTCTGTACTTGCGTTCTTTCCGACACTCTCAACAGGGAGGTAGGCGCTGTGTTCTCCAGGGGCAACTGCGCATCTTCTTTCCTTGCCCACTTCCTCAGGGGTTCCTCTGCTCTGAGAAAACCAGCAGGGCCTCTCCAAGTCCACCGAGCAGGAAGCTGCAGACAACAGCAGCACACGGTCAGCTTCTCTCACCCTGCGGACCACCAGTGCTGCCTGGCACTTTCAAATAACAGGGGGAAGGGTTGCCTCCCTCCTTCCACAACCACCACTTCTGCTACCAGCCCAGGCTGCCTTGGTGAAGCCCAGGAACTGTCATGCCAGTTGGGAGCAAACCTGTTATAGGGTGGGAGGTAAGCGACCGGGAGGCGGGCTTCAATACCTTCCCCAGGGAAGAAGGCATGTATCCTGCCTATGCTGACGCAGTTCATGCTCACAAAGACAAACAGGAGAGGGGGAAGCAGGGGGGTGGGGTGGGGGGGAGAGCTGCTCATGGAGTCCTCCGTTGCTACTGGCTAAAGAGGGTTGGAGGATATGAAATTCTACTGGCATTCATAATCTTATAATTAAATGATCGCTGAACTTGGACTAGCAGAACATTTAAAGGTGAACATGCCAAGGGAGAACCATGAATTTCCCATCAGCATGAAAAGAAATAGGGTTGGCAACTTAAAGACAAAGTGTGAGAGCTGGAGCCAGTGAGAAAAGGAAGAGTTGAGTATTTTAACATGCAACATTTAATACACCCAAAGGCCTCTCCGTTTTCTATTTTAAACTTCTCAGTAGACAATCTGGTGTCTGTCCAAATTCCATGTCACTCTTCTGGGGACTGGGCTGGGCCACTGCTAAGTGATCATGATGGTGGGTCCCTGGTAAAAGGCTCTTTTTCAGAGGGGCCAACCACCTTACAATTAGACCCTTTTCTTCCCTTCCTCTCTGTCCACTCACCCAATACCATAAACCTATGAGAACACAGCACACAGACAGTCAGACCATAGTGTCTTTATATTTCTAACATGCTTGGGGCACTGAATATATGAGACACACAGGCTGTTCATATTACATTCCTAATGAGTAATGTCACCTATATGGGTGCTGTTATACAGGTAATTTGGTGTTTTTTTGTTTTGGTTTGGTTTTTGGTCTTTTTGAGACAGGGTCTCCTTGTAGCCCCAGCTGTCCTGGTCTACTATATAGACCAGGCTGGCCTTGAACTCACAGAGATCTGCCTGCCTCTGCCTCCCGAGTGCTGGGATTAAAGACATGCACCACCATGCCCAGCTATACAGGTAATTTGTACCATTTTACACTTTCAGTTACAAGAATGAGAATATAAAAATAATAAATAGAATCAGGCAGGTTTGAGTTCAGATTTGGGCTCAGGCACTTATTGGGCTTGCAATCTTGTGCATATTTTATGCATATTATTCAGCTTTAGCATCTTCATCTGGTCCATGGAAGCTGACCACAGCTAACAGTATCTACATGGCTTAGCGATAAAGTATATGAAGCTATCCATACCTGGCTTGGTCTATAATGAACAGTCAACAAAACATGACTACTCTCTAACCAGCTGAGCTCCCAGAACAGCAACCCTACCTCCGTGACCCTCACAGCAGGCTCGCTACCAAGTCTCTGCCTGAAGACATCTAATGAGACACATCGTGCTGGGCAAGCCAGCCTGCCACACAGATGCACCGGACACAAGTGTGTCTCTATAGATGTCTTCTTTGAGAGAGACAATGGGTCAACCTCAGGTAGTGAGGTATGGTTCCTCCTCGCACTGACCCAGAACCTGCATCTTACACAGCAAAAGAAAACAAAGCTAGTCCTTCATCATGCTGGAGCCTGGGAAAATCTCCCCTCTCTGGGTGAGGGCATGGGAGTGAACCAACTGCTGAGGGAAGAATATGGGGCTGTCCTTCCCACCAGGCTATCAGTGAGGAGAAGAGCAAGGGAGATGCACACTGGGTACCTTAAGCTCCATTCCTCTTTCCTGCAGAAACTGTATTATAAATAGTAAAAAGAAAGCAATCAATTCTATTTAGCACATAGTAATGTGGCTGGAATTGGTGTCTACATTAGGAACTACATACACTTATGAAGACATTCATAATTATCATCATTTTATAGGATTGCTTTGGTGAGTCACTTTGGTGATCCAACAATCCTATTTAGAAATACTCACGAGTGAAGTTAGGAGGCTCGCTTGTCCCTTGTCTGGTTTGGGCCCCGGGGAGCTGGGAGATGGGGAGCTGGTGGGGGTAGGGCTCTGTCACTACTTTTCTTTGGAAAAATGATTGGGAAGGGGAAGCTATTCTTTGCCTGCATGAGCTGTCCTCGAAAGTACCGTCTCTTCCTCTGAAATAGCTCTGCTATTCTCTTCAGCATGGTTAAAGAATGTACATGTCATCTCACGTCCCTGGGCAAGCGCACAGACACAGCAACTTGATAGGAGAGGCTGCATGGAGCTCTGGTTTGCAAAGCTTTTATTTCAGCCATTTTAAACACTTTCCACTAATCCTCCTTAATCACTAGGGAGCCGACCAGGGCAGAGCTGGCTCTCTGCCGCTTGTTCTCCCACAGCCTAGGAACAATGCTGGAGTGTAATAACCTCACATTTCATCCCTTTGGCTGAGTGATTTTATGAAGCACCCAAGAAGCTTAGTGAATGCTAAAATGAAAACAAATCTTGCTTCATTTACTGTGAAGAAAGCCAGGAGGTGAACTTTGATGTTATTTTTTGAACAGCAAGAGAAGCTGACATGGGGTCCAGGAATCTTAATAGCATTACCACTATTTAAGTCAGAGCTTGGCTGAACTGTTTGTAAATCTTGTAATCCCCATCATTCCTGAAATGAACACACTCCATGTCGCTGAAGCATAACCTCAGACTGCAGTGTACACGTGGCCAGAAACATCCAGCATTACCATCTCTTCCAGAGGGTTATTTCGGCACCTCCCCAACCCTTCTCCCTTCTCCTATGGGGGATCAGAGGCCTTATGTCAACTTTACATCTATTACAGAGGTTATCTGATTAATTCCTCTTACAGGATGGAGACTGTATTTTACCCTACCAGTAGTCCAGTATCCAATATGGTACCCAATATGTATTTATTCAACGAAAGACCTGATTGCTAAATATTAATGCCGTGTCCCATTTGCATTCCAGCTGCTCTGCTTTTTTCTCCCTCTTCCTCACTAAAAAGCATCTCCCCAATGTCTCATTCCCTTGCAAAACAGTAGTTCACAATCTGATAAAGTATGATACAGCTTGAACAGTAATTAACAATGGTTATTAAGAAGGCACTCCTTAATTAACATTGTTTTAAATTGTTATATTTAGAAAGCAAAACAAAATAGGGCCTCATGTAACCCAGGCTGGCCTCAAACTCACTATATAGGAGAGCGTAACTACAGTTGATTTAATATAGCACTGGGACACAAATCCAGGGCTTGACATATGCTTAGGCAAGCCCTCTACCAACTGAACTACATCCTAGCCCTAGATAACATCTCTAAAATGAGTTATCAGCATTTATATTCAAATGAGAAACTGATACATTTCAGACACCGTGATCTCAAAGGTATTTTAGAGTATATTAGGAAAGTTCATAGGATTGGGTGGTCTCCAAAAGGCCCCTAAAATCAAAGATATAGGACATCTTTACTCCAAGATAACTGGGATCATTTTCTTTTCTTTTTCTTTTCTCAGGGTCTCACTATGTAGACCAGGTTGGTTTCAAATGTATGGTCCTCCTGCCTCAGCCTCCCAAATGCTGAAATTCTTGTGTATACCACCACATCCAGCTCTTGAAGATCATTTTCTAAAGGAGCTTGGAGTTAGTGAGGTTTGTACTAGGATTAAGTCTGAAAGGTTGCCATGGTTGGTAACCTGTAATGGATGGCAGGCCCAATGAACGATGGGCAAAGGAGAAAAGCTGGTGGTGGACCACTAGATGGAAGGTACTGCATTTTGGTTATTTCTTCCCTGCCTTGCTCTTGACTCATTCCAAAGAGGAGTGACTCCCACAGTCTATCAAAGGGCCAGACAGCAGATACCATAACTAATTCTACAGGGAGACTGCTCACAGGTGAGAATTTTTCTCTTTTTAAAAAAAAAATTTATTTTATTTTTATTTTGAGTGTATTGGCTGCATGTATGTAATCATTGTATGCATGCACCCATGCCATACAATGCCCATGGAGGTCAGAAGAGGGCATCGGATTCCCCTGAAACTGGAGTTATAGACGGTCGTCAGCTGCCACGTGGGTGCTGGGAATCCAACCCAGGTCCTCTGCAAGAGCAGCCAATGCTCTTAATCACTGAGCATCTCTCCAGTCCCCATTTTTTTCTTTTGCATGTGTTCAACCTCCTTTGCCAAATGTTTGAAACAGAGGGCATCAATATCAATATAAGCCATACAATTCTGTTAATTAAAAAATGAATAATTCAATATAAATCTGGATGTTTAAATTACTGAGCTTGAAATAGACTGTTTTCATAATAAAAAACAAGAGACTTGACTGCACAAGAACAGTTGCTCTTAATTAAAGACTTTGAACACTGAGAATACTGGGTACTTAGGCTGATGATTATTCTTGGATCCAGTGCTTGGAAGGCTGGCCATTTGCTGAATAGTCAGCAAGCACTCGATGCTAGATCAGGATAGGAAGTTGAGGAAACCTGGCCCCTTTGAGAGAGCACCACGTGCAGCCTGGCCCAGGGATGTGTGTGCAACCCTAAACACCTCATTGTTAAACAGTACCATTTTCAGAGCTAGACCCAGAGTGACTGGAGCTGCCGTGGAGAACTTGACCCCTGAGCCGATTCAAATCTCTAACCAGGAGATGAGCAAATTCCTTGGGATGTTTTTAAATTTTTCAATAGCAGCGTCGCCACTCACTTCCACGAACCCTGGGACCAAGGATTTCCAAAGGTGGCAGTTTTGGCCACCTCCCAACCTGCAATATCTTAAAGACATTTTCCAATGAAGTGAGGGGTGCCACCAGCATCTAGTGGCCAGAGTCAGGTTTGTTGCCTGAGATCCAAGAAGGCACAGGACAGCACTTCCACAACAAAGAATTATCTGGCCCTAAATATCATTAGCACCAAGGATGAGAAACCCTACTTGATTTTTACTTATTTATTATTTTTTTATTTTATGTGTATGCATGTATTGCCTGCAATGCCCCAGGAGGTCAGAAGAGGCTGTCAGATCCCCTGGGACTGGAGTTATGGACAGTTGTTAGCTGCCATGTGGGTGCTGGGATTCGAACCCGTGTTTTTAAGCGCTGAGGCATCTCTCCAGCCCCGATTTTTACTTTTTATATTTATTTATTTTGGGGATGGGGAGGGTGGTTATGGGTGTGCACATGCCACGGCATGCATGTGGAGATCAGAGGGCAACGTGCAGGGGTAGGGTCTCTCCTCCCATCATGGTTCCAGTGATCAAATTCAGGTCGTCAGGCTTAGCAGCAGGCTCATTTACTGCTGATCCATCTTGCCGACTCACAACCCTACTTTCATTGAATTTTGGTCAGCTAGGCTGCTGCCCTTCCCAAAATGTAGATAAGCATCCCAGGCATGGGGCTGACCATGCAGAGGCCGAGAGCACTTGGGAGGGCAACTCCTGTTCACCCCAGCAACTAACAGCTGCCTCATGGGAGCAGAGGGGCAACATTCACTCACAGCTGTTCCCCGTTTTCAAAGGAATCTGGAAATCTGGATTTGTAAGAGGAAACTACATTAAATTAGTCACTAGCATTTAAATGTTTAAATGCTAGTGACTAATTTAAAATTTAAAAAGCAAAACACAAGAAACAGTAACTGTACAGGAAAACATAGTAAGTCTAAAAAAATTTTTTAAAACCAACAACAAACCTGCAGCCCAAGCCCTTTGTGACTTCTGATTAGTTTAAATTTCCAGGAGACAAAAGACCAGTCATTCCTGTCTAGGACCTGAGAACTGGTCACTTAGCCATGCTTGAACTTGCCCAGTGTATGGACCAGGCAACCACCTCAGTGCAAGACAGAAATTGGAATTACAGCCTGACACACCCCTTTGGGTTGTGCACTTTGTGGTTGGAAAATTCTTTGAGGCTGAAAACACCATCCTTAACCTCAAGAGTTCTAAAACTCCAGGAAATTCCAAAGTCAAGGTTCCTTTTACAGTTGGCACACATGCTGCTTCCTGGATCTGGGCACACATGGCCTTTCTTTCCATTTTCTTCCAGGCATACCCTTAAATCCACAGGAAGTGTGGCAGTCTGGAGACACAGTCTCTTCCAGACACCCGCCTCTTTCCTAGTCTGATTTGGCGTTTCCTCACTCCAGAGTTGTCTCACTCTGATTTCTCATGATCAGTTTAACACCTGGGTTTCTTTGTTCATTTTGAAATTCTATACAAGATCTCAAGGCCCATGTGAAGAAAGAAAAATACTGTCAAGGATTTAGATTAGCATCATACAGCAGGGAGAGAAACATTTCCCATGTCTCCCTCATGAGCAGACAGATGCCTTGCACACTGTTGGCCCTGCTGATGAGCACTTATTGTGCTCAAGTTAGTTCTGGAAGGCTATGGGCCTTTGGACACAGAGGCTCAGGTCTGAACTCTAGTATGACCACCTCATAGCCCTGAAATCCTTGATCAAAAAAAAAAAGTCACTTAAATGTCTCTGAATCTTAGCTTCTTCATTTTTAAAATGTTTCAATAAGTGTTGACAACACTGTTTTGGTAGTTTTTCTTTTTTATAACAGCTTCAGATCCCCGAGGGGGTGGTACCGTCCCTGGAAGTACTGCAATACCAGGTTGATGCGTGGAGTGGACGGAGCAAGCTCCTATCCCAATTCCTAGTTCCAAAAATCCATTTAATATATTGTCCTCAGATAGAGGACATATCAGATATTAAACTGATAAGAACAGATAGTAAACTTGATCTTAGCCAAAAGGCCAAGAAGCGATTAGTTTCTTCATTTTTAAAATCATAAAAGTGAGCCAGGCATGGTGGTACATGCCTTTAATCCCAGCACTCAGAAGGCAGAGGCAGGCCAGTCTCTGTAAGTTTGAGGCTAGCCTGGTCTATACCACAAGTTCCAGGCCCAGCCAAGGCTTCATATCTCAAAAAAACAAAACAAAACAAAAATTGTAAAAAGTGAGATATTAAGGTAAAAATGTCACAAGTGCAGTGGCCTCTCTATAGATGGTTAGAGTGTATATATGTGTGGGACTTGATATAGTGTGCTTGTGTGTATGAATGCATGTGTGTACATACATTGTGTGCACATGCGTGTGAAGGACAGAGGGTAACCTTGATAATTCACCTTTTTTTAATATTTATTATTTTTATTTTATGTGTATGAGTGTATTGCCTGCATGTATGTGAGTGCACCCATGTTGTGCAATGCCACAGAGGTCAGAAGAGGGCTTCAGATTCCCCTGGAACTGTGGGTGCTGGGAATTGAACCCGCGTCCTCTGCAAGAGCAGTCAGTGCTCTTAACCTCTGAACCATCTCTCCAGCCCCCATCCACCTTATTTTTAAGACAGCATCTCTCACTGACCTGGATTGCTGAGTGCAGGCTAGGCCAGCAAACCCCAGGGATCTGCTTACCTATCTTGGCTTTCTTCCCAGGGCTGGGATCTCAAGTACACACTACTGTGCCCAGCTTTTTTTTTTTTTTAACATGGGTGCTGAGGATTGAACTCGGATCCTCTTGCAAGTACTTTATGGACTGTGCTATCTCCCCAGAACTTTAAATGGTTAGTTAAGAAAAAGAAGACAGAGCAGAGGAGGAGGAAGAAGAAGGTGTGAGAGTTTCCTCACTGTTATTTCCCTTTGCAGCCCTGAGAAAAGTTGGGAATTCCTTTTTCTGAGCAATGTAAGCAAAAAGGCTCCTTTCTGTCAGTCTGGGATGATTTAGACAAGGGCTTGCCTTCCAAAGGGAAATGAACAACTATAAACACCACAGCAGCAGCAAGTTCTGACTTTTACTTGAGAATAGTCCCTGACACATACTAAGCTCGCGATAAATATCCATATACTGAATGAAGCCCTCCCAATACAAGGCCACACAAGATGCAAGTTCACCCCCTGGACTCCCCATCCTGGCATTCCACAGGGCTGCAGTCCTGCCCCTCATGTGCATCCCACAGGAATCTCCTACTGATGTTAGATGTAGCGCCATTGTTTCCATTGTTTCCATGACAGCATCCATGATAATGATGGATGGATATGGAGCATTATCCATGGGAGACAACAGATGGGGCGCCCCCAGGCAGCAGGAACAGCCACACCTTCTGGTACTGTGGTCCAGAGTCAAACAGGCGGCCAGCAGGCCCCATTTTCAAACAAATGCGGAAATAAAAACAAAACCAGAAGGAGTGGCGTGGGTGATAGAGGGCAGTTATTAGGGTTACTCTGATGCTAACAACAAGAAAAATCAATTTTTTTGCAGAATGAGGCTGTACTTGGGCAAAGCTAAGTAATCTGGGGATGATTTAAAAGCATATTAAGGTTGTGCACAAGTTATATATAAACACTATAGCACTTCATGTAAGAAACTTGAATAAATACCTGTGGGCTTGGGTGCCTGTAAGGGTTTCTGGAATAGGCAACCCCGCTCCCCGACACCAAGGGAGTAATGGTGAGTAACCAACAGTGGCAACTCTGTTATGCTAAGTGGCCGAAGGGCTGTGATGATGATCCGAATGGCACGCTGGTTAGCGTAAAAGCTTATCAGGCTGTATATAATGTGCGGGTATATCTTCAGTACCGTATATTATATGAGTTGTGTGAGAACATTACATGAACTCTTCTGAATGTAAATTCACACATCAATAACAGCTAAAAAATGAATAAGTAGGCCATGGTTGCACACACCTGCAACCCCAGCACAGAGGAGGCAGGGGCAGGAGGATTGATACAAGTTTGAGGCCAGCCTGGGCTACAGTGTGAGACCCTGTCTCAAAAAATACCCCCAAAACATAGAATGAGCTGGAGATGTTCAGTGAAGAGTGCTTGCCTAGCAAGTTAAGGCCCTGTGCCCAAGTCTAGTACCCAATGAACATTCCCATGAACGTGCGCTTCCCCTCTCTGCACAAGACTCACCATCCTATGGTTGCGCTGGTCAGAATCATGTCAAACAGCAGAAGTGACAAACCAGCTGTGATGACCTGCAGAAATAATGTGACAGAGGTCATCAGAGCAGCAAGAATCTGGGAGTCTCCAGGGTCATTTCTCCCAAGCTTTAATGGTACATTTCTAACCTCTGCCTATTTTTATGTCCCCATCACCCACAACACACCCCAGTCCCCTTTATTTAATGTGGCTTCTGAGCAAAGAATGTGGTATAGAAAACACTGAGTCCTAGATTGTTTGGGAGCTAGGAATCCCCAAAGAAGCATTTGACTTCCAAAGTCCTCAAAAGGGAGGTGTAGGGTCAAAGCCTCCCTCCTCTCTCCTGAAGAAGAAACATGTCAGCAATAGTATTCCCATCCTGTCTCGGTATAGAGTTCACCTCCGAAGCCATGGTGCTCAGGGACCTGTGCCCAGATCCTCAGGGCAAACACTTATCTGTCAACCTTCCTTGTCCATAGCAAGTCTATTGATTTTCAGGGGGAAAAAATTGACTACACAAAAGACCTGTTTCTTGTTTTCAGGGGCATTAAAACAAAAACCAGACCAGAACAGCAAAAGGCATGGACAACAGCAGTCTCCCTTCCCCTCCTCTTTATTCTTTAGAGGCAGGGTTTATGTAGCTCAGACTGGTTTCAAACTTGAGATCCTCCTGTCTCAGCTTCCTGAGTGATGAGATTATAGATGTGCACACCCATCCTCAGCCTTCCTTTCAAATGAACTTTTTATTTTCATTTTAAACAAGAAGTTTATTTAAATAAGATGCTTGATTTGAAGGGAAAACTATCTAGGATTCGTTTTCTTTCAAGAGTAATTTACCCATACTTAAAGACAGATTGCCCAACATATAACAGCTATGTACAAAAAAATTATAAAATTGTCCTTGGTTTTACAATGATAAATGAAAAGCATTAAAATTCTCCAATCAAACAAGGTATGCAAGGATTTCTGTGTTGTTGTTTTTTTGTTAAACAAGAACAGCAAAATAACTTACTGGAATAAGCGCTGACGGAGCACGCCACTAAGGGAGAACGGGAGGTTTTCACAGAAACAGCGCATTCCCATCCCATCTCCATCTGATATCAACCGAAATAGAACACCGACCATTTAGATTTAAAAAGAAAAAAGCACAATATGCCTGTGCACATACTCCAGTTACGTTATGTCCAAGAAAGGAATGGGATGGGAAAATCAAAGAATAGAGAAAACTACTGTAGTCGTCAAGATGCGATGGAACCAAATTGCAGCTTTCTAATTGAGAATGTATTCTTGGTCTACAACAAAATTCTGGAGAAAAGTAGCAGGTTTCCTTTAGGCACACACCGCCTGTCTGCTGCTGGACACATCAACTGCCTCTTCGTCCTCCGTTTCCAACTGTGCGGGTGTGTCTGTTTCACTCACTGGCTGCTCATCAAATCAGAATCTAATCTGCCTCATTGACAAACACTGTCGTTCACAATAGGCTTTCATTAGTTTACTAAGTGGTGTGTGTCTCTTAATCTTAAACTTCACCATCTTCAAATTAATATGATTGTTGTTCTCAGTCTTGACTCCTTCCTTGGGTTCTCGTTAGCCATAGAAAGCACCTGAGTCTCCTCAGCTGCCGTTTCACAAAAGACATACCAGGTCCACACTGAGGAGCACACAAGCAGCACCAGGAGCAGCAGCAGGAGGCAGCAGCCTCAAATGAACTTTTTTAAAAAAGTTTTATGCATAGGAATGTTTTGCCTGCATGTATGTAATTGCATCACATGTATGCAATACCCATGGAGGCCAGAAGAGGGCACCGGATACCCTAGAATGGGAGTTACCAATGGCTGTTAGCTGCCATGTGGGTGCTGGGAACCAAACTCAGGTCCCACCAGTGCTCTTAACTGGTGAGCTATCTCTCCAGCCCTTAATTGAACATTTGACTTACAACTTTTTTTTTTTTTTTTTTTTTGGTCTTTTTGAGACAGGGTCTTCTTATAGCCCCAGCTGGCCTGGAATTCACTATGTAGTCCAGGCTGGCCTCAATCTCTCACAGAGATCTGTCTGCCTGTACCTCCCAAGTGCTGGGATTAAAGGCATGCACTACTATGCCTGGTGACTTACAACTTCGTTATGTGTGGTCAGCTTCATAGCCTTAAAATTGTATTACCTTGCAGTGCAGTTGTCTGATTTACTAACTACACGAGTGAGTTCATCTGTTTCCTTCCTTATTTTCTAGGGAAGACTAAAGCTGCTCTTGATGATGAAGGTTAATTCTAACACGAAGGCTAATTCTAGACCGAAGTTGCAACCTGGAGCCCCTGACTGCAGTGGCCCTTTAAGGACCGCTGTTTGGAGAAATAGGAGTTCACATGGTGTGCACCTGACTTTACTACATTCCTTTGCATTCGCCATTTGATTGTTATTTTCTCTTCCTTCGCTTCCTTTGCACAGTCTGGAACACAGTTAACTATCCCGCTAGTCTCTCTTTCCTTTCCTAATGTTGCGGCTGTTTTCTGGCACAGTGCCAATGAGAGGGGAAGTCTGCAGACTACAATGGCTTGGCTGTGTCATCAGCAGGGCAGACCACAGCACTCCATGGTGCTCTGAGCAGCCCAGCTCCCTTCTCTTTCTTCACCTTTGCCTTTCTTTAAAAAAAAGTTACAATTATTTATTTAGTGGGGGTTGAGGGGATACCACAGTGTGCATGTGAAGGTCAGAGGACAACTTAGAGGAATGGGTTCTTTCCGTCCACAATGTAGGTTTGGGGGTTCAAACTCAGGTCATCAGATTTAGCAGCAAGCACCTTTACCTGCTGAGCCATCTCACTGGCCCATCTTCGCCCCTCTCTCTCGGCTCTTGGAGACCTTCTTTGCTGGATTCTTTGCTTATTCTCTGACTGCCTCTTTCATGCCCAGCCTGAGAAGAGAGATGCATCCCTTGGGCAACAACACTCCCAGCACAGCAGGCCTGTGCCTCTGTACCCCTGTGGGGTTTTGGAGCTTAGGAAGAATCCTGTCCACCAGGAGTCAGGCAGCTGGCCTGATTATTCCTATGAACTGTGCCTTTTGCCAAGAAAAGCATGTCTTAAAATTTTCAAACAAGTTCTTACTTGAGAATAAGCTTGGTCTAACAGCCACGAGGGTGCTTTCCCCTTCTGCTCCATTCCCTCCTGGAAACGTCTGTGGCGTGCTTCCTCCTGGGCCACTTTTACAAGCTTCTCCGAAGTTTTCTCTTTTAATGAGCAAGTCTGCTGCTGGCTGTGGCACTTGGTAACATGTTATAAATCCATGTTGCTCGTTTCTATCTTGGTGTAGTGGCATGTTTGTATGGCAGGGCTACTGCGCAGTTGGCAGGTCGCTTTCTCATGCATCCCATAAGAACCAGCAGTTCCAGAAGCGTCTCTACTTTCTTTTCCTTCCATCACTCGTTCTAGCAGTCGGGTCTCTTCAGGGGGGCATTTTACACACACATCCACACAGTCACCAAAGTTTTACCATTTCACAAAAGTCACCCCATAAGGACAAGCAGCAGGTGGCAACACCTCTCAGAGGACACCAGGCAGCTCGCCAGCCTGGCTCATCTGCGAGTGAATGATTCCCAAAGGTTGACCTCTCCATGTGTCCAGTTCAAATTCAAGTCTAAGCAAAGTAGTAGGCCTTTGTCTGCCATGAGTCTTCGGGGCTGCTCAGGAATACTCAAGGGCTGGGCCACTCATGGTGACACACCCACATAAAAAGCTGGCACAGCAGTGCATGCTTGTAATTCCAGTGATAGAGAGATGGGAGGCAGAGACAGGTGGATCTCTGGAGCTCACTGGCCAGTCTGCCTAACTTGGTGAAGTTCCAGGCCAATGAAAGACCATGTGCCAATCAAAAAATAGAAAGGCACTTGAGGAATAATACCTGAGGTTGTCCTCTGACCTGTACACCCATGGGTATACTCATGTACACATATGTATATACACATGCACACACACACACACACACACACACACAAAGAACCCACTGAAAGCAAAGATCACAGATCTTTGCACACTCATATTCACAGAAGCATTATTCACAACAGGCAGAGTTGGAAGCAACCCAAGTGCTCACTGAGAGATGACTGAATAAACACATTGTGACTCACATAATGGAATATTATTCAGCTTTGAACAAGAGTGCTTTAGAAAAGAGGAAATTCTGATACATGTTTCAACATGGATGTTAGGCTAAGTGAAATCAACCAGATACAGGAAGGAAAAAGTTGTTTGATTCTACTGATATAAGTTGCCTAGTTATTAAACTCATAGAAACAGAACATAGAATGGGCGTTTTCATGGCCTGGAGGAGCTGGAAGGGGGAGTTAGTGCTGAGTGGGTCCAGGGTTGAGGTTTGGGAAGAAGACAAATTGTTGTGATAGATAGTAGTGAGAGTTGCACAGAGCGTGGATGCAGCTGATGCTATTGGACTGTCCATTCAAGAGTGCTTAAGAGGGCAAATCTCATATTTACTAGGGAGGGAGGGAGGGAGGGAGGGAGGGAGGCAGAAACAGAATGAGAATATCTATTTTTTCTGCCTAAATTCTTGATCCTTGCCTCTTCCCCAGCTTTGCCCAACTAAAGCCTGATGTCTTCGGGTGAACGCCCCACACTGAAGTCCCAGTCATGTAGTTTAACCTCCAAAATCATCTGTTAATGGCATTAAGAGGGTGGCAACTTAATTCCATGCAGTTGTTGGGAGGAGAGGCCCTTGGGCAGTGGTTAGGATTAGATAAAATCATTAGTGGAGGGCCCCATGATTGAACCCTATTGGTTTTATATGAAGAGGGAGAGACCAGACACGGAGACAACCATTGCTCCCTGTCCCTTGCCACTCAATTCCATGTGCCACTTTGGGACTCTGTCAACACGAAGGTTGATATGAGAACTGAGCCAATGTCAGTGCTACATGCTCAAATGTGCAAAGCTGTGTGAAAAGAACTGGACCCACTACTTTTCTCTGGGGAGCAACCGAGCATGCGGCAGGCCCAAGACTGACTTTCTTTTTGCTTGCTCAATCAGCTCTGAAGGAAGCTTCCTTGTGTGTTTAAAAGTTCCTGATTTGGGGACTGGGAAAATAGTTAAACGGTTAAAGTACTTGCCACATAAGCATGAGGATTGGAGTTCGGATCCCCAGAAATCCATGAACATGCTGGGTGGGTGTGGTGACCTGACTGTTATTCCAGCCTAGGAAGGCAGAGACGGGATCCCCAGAACAAGCTGGCTAGCAAGGCTAGCGATATCATTGAGCTCTGGGTTTGACTGGGAAGCCTTTCCTTGCGAATAAGATGGAAGAGCGATAAAGAATGATTCCTGGCATTGGCTTCGGGTCTCCGCACGTACATGCACATATGTGCATGCACCTACACATGTGCATACATAAATGGATGTACACCATACACATAAAAATGGAAAAAGGAAAAAAGCTCATGATTTGTTCTGAAAGATACATAGAAACATGTCACTTGAGCACAGAAACTAAATCACTTCTTGTGAAGCACAAAACAGGTGTTTAAAAACAAAAGGATAGACAGGAGCTGGAGAGATGGCTCTGCAGTTAAAGCACTGGCTGCTCTTGCAGAGGATCCAGGTTCGATTCCCAGCACCCACATAATTGCTAAGCATCAATTGTCACTCCAGTTCCAGGACCCAAAGCCCTCTTCAGCCTCCATGGGCATTGCATGACACAGTTGTACTTACATACAAGCATACAAAACACTCATATACATAAAATAAAAATAAATAAAATTAACAAACAACAAAACAAAAGGGAGAGCCTCAGGGTTCTGGAATACCTAGGATGAGTGCAAAGGGATGTACTGGTGTGCATGTGTGTAAGTGGCAGGCAGTGTAACTCTAATTCCTGACTTCCCAAAGGCAAGCTGTTCACAAAGCAGTCATTCTACCAAGGACAGCAGGCATAGAATCATTCGGAGCTTTTATCTCTCTGCCCAGCCCTGAAGGGCTCCCCTGACCTTTCCTATCACTTCCTGAGTACCAGTCCTGGGTACTTTGATGCTTGTTTGCACAGGAGGCATCTTGAATGCCTCAGTGTTTTCTGCTATAACATAATACCACAGCCTGGGTAATTTACAAAGAACAGGGATTGAGTTGGGTACAGTGGCACACACCTGTAATCTTAGCACATGGTTGGCAGCAGCAAGTAAGTAGTTCGAGGCCCAACAGGAATACACAGTGAGACCCTTTTGGTTTGTTTATGTTTATTTATTTAATTGGGCGAGGAAGGGCATGTGACACATGCTAGCCTGGTCTACAGAGTGAGTTGGAGGTCAGCTGTGGCTACAGGGAGACCCTGTCTCAAAAAACAACAACAAAAAAATTAACACCCCCCCCAACAAAACTAGAGAGTATCTCAATGGTTAAGAGCACTTGATGCTCTTGCAGAGGACCCATGTTCAGTTCTCAACACCCACACAGCAGCTAACAACCTGGCAGACACAACCATCCAGATCTCCAGTCAAAGGGGATCCAGTGCTTTCTTCTGGCCTCTGCACACACATGGTGTACATACATATATACAGACAAATACACATAAAATAAAAAGAATAAACCTTTTAAAAAAAACAACAACACTAAGGCTATGGAAATGGCTTCGTGGATAAAACACTGTACAAGCATGGGGACCAGAGTTCAGATCCCACAATGTAAAAGCCAGGAAGGCATGATGACCACCTATAATCCCAGTACTTAGGAGGTAAAGACAGGAGGTCCTGGGGGCAGGCTGGCTGACTAGAGCAACCAGAATTGGAGGGCTGCAGGTTCAGCATGTTAAACACACATGGGCATACATACACACATGTACACCATACACATAAAAAAATGGAAAAAAGAAAAAAAGCTCATGGTTTGTTCTGAAAGATACATAGGAACATGTCGCTTGAGCACAGAAACTAAGTCTCTTCTTGTGAAGACAAAACAGGTGTTTAAAAACAAAAGGATAGATGGGCTTCCTGAATAAATAACATGGAAAGTGATCAAGGAAGACACCCAGCATCAACATCTATCCTTCACGCACATACATGTGCACATGCATACATATATACATGTATTCACACACTTGTAAGCATGGATACACACATGTACACTCACCACTCACACAGTTTTAAAAAAACAACGTAAAACAAAACCCAGAGCAGAGACTTATTGGGTTCACAGTGGTTCCATAGGCAAGAAAGCCCCAAAATGTGACAGTGACATCTAGAGAGGCCTCTAGGCTACGTCATGACAGGAAGAAAGGGTAATGAAGCATGCATAGGACAGGGCAAAGAAACCGGGCTGATTCCAACGTTTTTATCAAGAGCTCATGATAACTAATCTACTCCCAGGATAACAGCATCATCCATTCATGAAGCACAGTCTCCTGACCTCACCTTCTCATAATACTGTTACAATGGCAATTAAATGTCAATGTAAGTTTGGAGGGGACAAGTCAAACCACAGGACTGAATGATCACCTGATGGGGTGTCCTAGGGCAAATATGAGTACTGAATCTGGAAGCCTAAAGGAACCCCTCACCCCCCATCCTCTCTCATTGTGCCTCCCGAGGCCACCTGGTCCATGGAACAGGACCTAACTTGGACACTGCTCTGCTCTACAACCCAGAGAAAGAGCTTTCTAGCCTGTTTGGTTCTGGCCAGTCTTTGGCCCCTTGACTATAGCCTTAACTTTGACCTCAGAGTCTTAGGATGACCTTATATGTTACTCTGAGTTCCAACTACAGCCTGGATTTCTGATCTCAGGCCCCATCTGCCATATGCAGTGCTAACAAAACTCTTATGACCCAGCAAACACTATGTGTGGGCTCACCTATCTTGCTCCCAAATCTGGCCATTTCCCCTCTTCCCCTGCCCTGGACTTTAGAAAAGAGAACAAAAGGCCTCATCTCCAAGGCATTAGGTGGGATGTCACATGTTCTACCATCTAATAGTTGGTTGGTCCCTGGATGCATGAACAGTCATTGCAAGGGACCGCAGTGCAATTCATTCCACCGTGATGGATAAAACCAAGCTACCAACATTCCAAAGTTAAGTCAGGGCCCAGAGGTTAAGGACCCAATTGCAGAGAGCTTACTATGGGGTCCTTCAACTCCTCTAACCACCTTCCATGAAATAATATTGACCAAGACACAAGAGTGTCTCAAAAAAAATACATTTTGTCCTCCAAAAATGTCAACAAAAGCATAAGCATTCTTTTAAAAACTCTTAAAATGGCAAAAGCCTGCTCTTTCTTGCAAAGGGATTTACTCTTAGAATTCGTCATTTAAAAGATGTAAGAATTGCTATTAGTACCAATCACTGTTCTTGCTTTTAAAGCATTTTTAGAAATCCAGGTTTTTCCCTAAGAAAGAAGAATGTTGTCAGTTGCACAATATCTCCCTGGCAGACCTGAATAACAAACAGCAGGCCCCGCTGCAGCCCAACCCATGTCAACAACAGCAGGACTCAACACAACACACAGCCTTGGGCTTTGAACTTCCTGGCTTTGTCCACGGACAGAACAACCTCTGTATTATTTAAACAAACTTTGGTGTTTAGAGCAGATCAGATTTATTTTTCAAACATTCATCTCAATCCTAAGACCCAATTTTCGGTTTAAGGGAAACAAGGCAAGGGCGTTAATGGGTACCTGCCAAATAGTAAGATATTTGGGAAAAGAATCTGACATTCAGGCTTCTTGTCAGGTTGTTTAAAAGCACATGAATCTTAAGAAAAAAAGTAATGCACATGAGGCCATCTATCACCTGCTTCTTCAGCCCAAGCCTCACTCTTAAGCCAGCTGCGGTTTTCCAGACCATTCTGAGCATTGCCTTGCATTTCTTCAGCAAGTTCTCCCTGCCTGGAATCATGACACAGGCCTGCCCACACGGTTCCCAGTCACGTGGTTCCTACTCACCACTCAGAAGTCCACCCTCAGAAATGTTTCCTGAACCTGGCCCCCACACATATACCTGATTGGAACAGGTATTTCTTCTCTGGGTAGGCTCCACAGAAAAGACCCAAGATGAGATCACTCTGGTGCCAAGTCAGAGAAGGTTCTAATTGAGTCCTGGACCAACTGACTGTGACTTGGAAGGCACAGAACATGGACACTCACTCTTGAACTTCATGGATGGAAATTAGGAGGGGATAGTTTCCTGATGGGAAGGCCTGGAAAGTTCTGGGAGACAGAAAGGAGTGTCTTTTTATTATTATTCTTTTTCTTCCTTTCGTGTATGTGTGTGTGTGTGTGTGTGTGTGTGTATGCATACATGTTTTCATGCAAGCAGGCACATATGTATGTGCAAGTACATGTACGTGTGTGTCCATCTATCTCTGTGTGTATGTGTGTGCAGAACCAGAGGTTGATGTCAGGAATCTTCCTTGAATGCTCATCCACCTTATTCTTTTAAAAATAATTTATTCATTATTTTTATTTTATGTGTATGAGTGTATTGCTTGCATGTATGTAAGTGCACCCATGTCATACAATGCCCATGGAAATCAGAAGAGGATGTCAGATTCCCCAGGAACTGTAGTTACAGACGGTTGTTAGCCACCATGTGGGTATGAGGAATTGACCCCAGGTCCTCTGCAAGAGCAGCCAGTGCTCTTAACTGCTAAGCCATCTCTCCAGCCCCTCTTCCATGTTATTCTTTGAGGCAGTCTCTTAATCAAATCCAGAACTTACCAGTACAGAGTCTAGCTGGGGATCCTGTCTGCCTTCTAAGGTTAGAGTTGTAGGTGGGCCACCAACCCACCCAGCATTTACGTGGGTTCTGGGGATCTGAATGCCAGTACTCTTGCTTGTGTGGCAAGCTCTAACTGCTAGGCTAGCTCCCCAAACCCCAAGAGGCAGCTTTCATCCTATGTGCAAAGCATGGTCCAAAACAAGCTGTCAGTACCACCTGGGTGCTCGCAGGAACCACAGCAGCTCAGGCCCCAGCCTGACTGAACAGCACGGCCTGGAACCAGGGGACAGTGTGACACTGCAGTGTAGGGAGTTCTACACTTACAGTGTCAGCACCAAGATGCAAGACCTACTTTCTCCAGCTGCTACATAAATGTTTTGCCATGCCTCTTGGGACCAGACTTGCCTTCTCCCTGGCCACAGAGCTAGAGATATATGTCAGACAGTCTTGGATTGGAGTCTGAATTCCTGACTCCCATGAATGTCCCCCATGTGGCCTTACTTTTAGGTTCAAGAGGAAATCTAATATAACTCTCATAATCCAAGAGCAGAGTTTTCCTCCAAGGACCCGTGTTCTCTAGATAGAAACCACAACTAAGGCTAAGAACTTTATTTTGCATTCTTTAAATATTCAAATAACACTCACTATTCACCCTGTGATTTATTACCATAATCAGTATAATTATTAATGAGCAACAACTCATGCTAACAGCTAGACATGACTATTAATACTATTTGATAATTTCTCATTAAAATATATGAACTGCTCATTTTGCCAGATATCAGAAAAACATTTATTTAAGCAAAATGGAGTGAGACATGGATGGGAAACAAAAAGAGATGAGAGTCGTGTGAAGGAAAAGGGAATTTTAACAAAGAGAGATTGTAGGCAACTGTTAGCAAAATCCTATATTTTCTGAATTTTATGAGAGAAGAAACAAGAGAACAAAATTAGGAAAATGTGACATGAATATCAAGGCCAAGGGAGGAAAGTGACCAAAGTGTAAGGACAGGAAATATCCCAGACACCAGTCAAGGGAAAAAAGGGAAGAAAGTGACCAAAGTGTAAGGACAGGAAATGTCCCAGATATCAGTTTTGTGAGAGCCACATGCCTGATCTCAGAACTGTCCCACACCATATCCCTGCACAAGAGAGAGATCACCCCACTTTAAAGATGAAGAAATTGAAGCTCATGGTGTGTAAATACCTTGCTCAAAGCATACAGTTACAAGGAGAGTTAGTACTAAAACCCAGATTTCCTGAGTCGTAGACCAAACCTTCTGCTGCAGGCAAACCCTCCACAGAGGCTTTGCTCAACCCTAGAGATGCCAACATGATTTGGTAGTTCTCAACCTTTGCTATAAATCTAGAATCCTGTGAGAAGTCAAAAACAAATAAAAATTCACTGACACCCTGTTCCATTCTATCAAATAGGAATTTCTTAGGTCTCAAGTTTGACATTCTTAAGAAATTATCCTTATAATTCTCATATCAAGATATAGTTGAGGGGTCAGCAAGATAGCTCAGTGGATAAGGGCACTTACCACCAAGCCTAATGACCTGAGTTCAACCCCCAGGACCCACATAGTGGATAGGAAGAACCAAACTGTCCTCTGACCACACATGTGCTGTGGCATGCACTGCCCCCCATAATAAATAAATACATGTAATAATAAAAAACACTTTAAAAAAGATAGGGTTGACTCTCATAATTGATAGATTACTAATTTGAGTATTGATTTATTAGTATTAAATTGCCAAGCATTACAGAACCTCATAACATCACATAACACAGATGTATAGGCCAGAATCTGTCCAAACAAGCCGTCATGTCCCACCCTTATTGTCACTGCAGGATTAACTGCACCATTTCACATTCTCACCAGCAATCTATGAAGGTTCCAACTTCTTCCCATACATGCTACCACCTGTCTTTTAAATCATTGCCATCCTAGTGGGTATGAAGTGGTTTGGGCTTCTGTGTCTGTGGATTAATGATGCTGAACATCTAGTGGGCGTCTTCATCTTTCTTTGCCCATTTTAAAGACTGGAGTTATCTTTCATTATTGAGGCATAAGAGTAACTTATTCTAGATTTTTTTTTTTTGTGGGTTTGTTTCATTGAGACAGGGTCTCCCTGTAGCCCCAGCCTGGAACTCACTATGTAAACCAGGCTAGCCTCAATCTCACAGAGATCTGCCTGCCTCTACCTCCCAAATGCTGGGATTAAAGGCATTTGCCACCACACCCAGTTATGTTTTTTATTTTTAATTATTTGTGTGGGGGGGGTTGGGTATGTTGACTGCAAACCTGTGGATTGGACTGGATTGGCATTGGATCCCCTGGAGCTAGAGCCACCCAACGTGGGTACTGGAAACTGAACTCAAGTCCTCTGCAAGAGCAGTACATGCTCTTAACTGCAGAACCATCTCTCCAGTCCCATTTGCATATTCTGAATACAAGTCCCATATCAAACACATTCATCTGAGGGACAGGTTCATCTCCAGCACCCAAAATGATAAATAAATGCCAAAGCATGTGATCTTGTGTTGTGCGTTCCGTCTCTGTTGATCTCCCATGCCATGCTCACCGAGGAGAAGTCACATTCACATGGACATTCAGTGTGAGGACAGCCACCTGCAGCTCCATGGTGATGGGCAGATACCCACCCTGCTGATATCTGAGTCTTCAACATCCTAGCCTCTACAACCATGAGAAACTAAACTTCTAGGCTGGGAAGATGGCTTGGCTGGTAAAGCGCTTGCCTTACAAGTATGAGGATCTGAATTTGATCCCAAGGACCCACATCAAAAGCCACAGAGGGGCTGGAGAAATGGCTCAGTGGTTTCAGAGCACTGGCTGCTCTTCCAGAGGACCCCAGTTTGGTTCCCAGTACCCACATAGTGGCTAACAACTCCAGTTCCGGGGGATCCAACACCCTCCTCTGACCTTCATGAGCATTGCACAACATGGGTGCCTGTACACACATGCAGGCAATACACTCATACACACAAAAAATGAAAGTAATAATAAAATACATATTTTTAAAAAGTCAGCAGAGTGGCACAGCAAATGGGAGGAAGAGAAAGTAGACCCCTGGAGCTCGATGGCCAGTGAGTCTAGTCTACTCCCCAGCCAACGAGAGACCCTGTCTCAAAGAAAAGGTGGGCAAGAGAGAGAGATGGAGGGAGGGAAGGAAGGCGGGGGAGAATACATTTTCGCAGCTGAAGTCACTCAGTCTACGGCACTTTGTTACAGCAGTCGGACTAAGACACTCTTCTTTGCTCCTTTGAAGAGTTTTTAAAATGTAAATTTAAAAATGAAATGTTTCAAAAGAAACCTTCACTGAATTAGAAGTAGCGAAAGAAAAGGACTTTGAATTTTCCCTGAGAGCACTATCCTAGGCCCTAGAGAGGCAGCAAGAAAGGCAAGTGCCGAGCGGCACAGCAGCCCCACACTAGTCAGTACTAGACATGACTGAGGAAATGGTCTCAATATCACATTGGTAAAGGTTAAGATATAGGTGTACTCTGAATGTCCCGGAACAAGCCCCGCTTGTGTGAAGTCTGAAGGGCAAGGAAGAAATGCCAGGTGGGGAGGGTGGGAAGGGCATTTTCTACAGAAGGAACAGCATGAGCAAGCTCAGGAAATGCTACGCTACTAGGTGACAACTGAAATGCCAAGTGTGGGGTGGACAGCAGCCACCACCAACACCCAAGGAAAACTGAAGACAGAGGAAAAGGCACTCGCCTGAAAGGCCTTTCTCCTAGTAAGGAGCTTAAAAAGAAACCCTAGAGAGTCAAACCCACTCAAAGTAGAGAGGCAGCTGGCCTGTGATTTGGTGTGTAGTTGTGTGCTTGACAAGCGATTGCAAAAGAGCATCTCCATCTTTGTGTCCATGTCCGTGAGAGCAGAGAGACAGCAGCCCAGAGTCCTGGGAGATGCCACCACTGGGCCACCACTCACTGAGTGACCGACCTCAGGTTCCACCTCTGGCAGGTGTAGCCTCCTGGTGGATCCCTCTCTCTGAACTTCTGGCTTTCTTCTAAGAACAAAGGAAACATCTAGAAAGTATTTCTCAGGGACTGAGTTTCATTTAATCTCTTTCTTAGATGGGGGTCAAGGGATGTTTTTCATTCTGTGACTGACTCCAGTGAGTCTGTATCTGTGTTTGTGTATGCACATATGGCACATGTTCCTGTTTGTGTGCATGTGTGGGTATGGGTATGTGCATAAGGAGACCAGAGATCGACATTTTGACACTTGGTGTCTCCCTCAATCACTATCTTTTTTTGAGACACGTATCACACTCAACTGGGACTCACCAGTCCAGCTGGACTTGCTGGCCACTAAGCCCCAGGGTCCTCCTGCTTCTGCCTCCCCAGTATTGCAGGCATGGCCCCTTGCATCTGCTTTTGTATGCAGGTTCTGCTGGTTGTATGCCTTTGTATGCAGGTCAAACTCAGATCCTTATATTCCCATGGCGCACCATGCCAATGGAGCAACCCCCTAACCTTCCCGTGAGAATTTTTTTTTTTTTTTTGATCTTTTTGAGACAGGGTCTCCTTGTAGCCCCAGCTGTCCTGGAACTTGCTATGTAGACCAGGCTGGCCTCGAACTCACAAAGATCCACCTGTCTCAGCCTTCCAAGTGTTGGGATTAAGAGTGTGTGCTACCACACCCAGTTCCAGTGAGCATTTTTAAGAAGTTTAAAAAGACAACTGGGAGGGTGCAGGGGGGGGCTGGAGAGATGGCTCACTGATTAAGAGCACTGGTTGCTCTTGAAAAGGACCCAGGTACGAATCCCAGGACCCACATGGCAGCTAACAACTGTCCATAACTACAACTGTGCCTACCTCCGAGGGCATTGCACAACACAGGTGCAACTACACACATGCAGGCAATACACTCATTCACAGAAAACAAAAATAAATATTTTTTAAAAAGTCAGCTGGGTCGGATGTGGTGGCACACACCTTTAATCCCCGCACTTGGGAGGCAGAGGCAGGTGGATCTCTGTGAGTTCAAGGCCAGCCTGGTCTACATAGTGAGTTCCAGGACAGCTGCGGCTACAGGGAGACCCTGTCTCAAAAAGATGAGGGAGGGAGGGAAGGGAACAGAAGAGATCTTAGTCATAAAGCAGAGTATCCAAAGTTTATATCTTATTCATAGTAATTAGGAACTATAGTATCAATTTCATTACACGTAATCAGGCTTTCTGTAGGCGAGCTTTAATAATCCTAGTCATATAACCACCTGTAAAAAAAATTGCATTCGAGGTAGTTATCTTATAAATCACCTAGGAAAGCCCATTCATTTGGATTCAGAAAATATGGCAATGGAGAGAGCAATACCGGCCTCTAACCCCAGAATGTTCCAGTTTTTCATAATGAGGAAGGATTGATTTAAATATACACACCACAAATGATCCATGGGTTTATCAATGTACACTCAGGAGTTACCTTTTTCTCTTTCTTCATCACTGGCCATAGCTTCCCAATCATCCAATCCGGCATCCTCCGTTTCTTCTTCTTCCTCTGCAAGTAAAAGTTGCCACTTGAGAACACAGAAATCAT